>NC_073246.2:34419063-34752188 GCF_029281585.2 Gorilla gorilla gorilla
CAGGATCCCTGAGGTGGGCTGAAAGAGGGCTGGGAGCTGGCTGTTCAGAGTCCCCCAGAAGCAAAAGCAGTGGGCCTCTGGCCCTGTGGGCAGGGCTGGCTGAAGCAGAGCCAGGAGGGAGGGCTGAGGAAGGCTGTTGTGCACCTGCCTGGCCAGCCGTGGGCAGTAGAAAAGAGGCTGGGATGGGGCCAGGTGAGCCCAGCTCAGGTCGGGGGCCTGGCAGGCCCTGGACATGTCTGCTCACAGCTGCTCAGAAGTGGCTCCTTGGGTTGGCCCTTGCTGCCCTCTGAGCTCTTGTCTCTGCATTCTCCATCCACCCCCACCCCAGCTTCTTGCTGGCCCTGTGCACAGACACCTAAGGCCCGCCTCTTAGGATCAGCTTGCCCTCAAAAAGAGAAGAAAGCACAGGTTTCCAGGACTGGCTGATGAAGGGAGGGTTTGGGATTTCTGGAGACTTGAAGTTGAGCTTGAATTCCTCCCCTCTGACTTTCCCAGGCCAAGGCATCCAGCACCCAGGGACCAAGCCCTGGTCCTCAGCAGAGACCGTCTGCAGCCCCTGCCCTGGTCTCGCTAACACTGGTTTAATATAGCTACAACGAGAGATTCCCAAACCCCACCCAAGAGTCCCTGAGGGCAGACCTTGGGGCTCCAGGCCCAGGAATCTGCATTCTCCCCCCCCAAACTCCCCCCAGGGGTCCTGATGGGCAGACAGCTGAGAGCTGGGCTTGCCTCTACCTGGGTCCCTGGAACCCAGCACCCCGCCCTGTTGCTTGTCTCTTGCAGCCCAACTCCTGCAGCTGGGCCTTCTGCTCATACTGTACAGAAACCCTCTGTTTGCTCCTGCAGACCTGCTCTCCATGGCCCCCAGCCTGCTCCACTGTCCTGTACCTCCAGACCCCCATCAGCATCTCCCCGCCTGTCTGCTGGGTTCAGCCAATGGGGAGCCTGGCAGGAGAAAGTCATGCCATCAGCTTTGAAGATACTTTCCTTTCCTGACTTCTTATCCTGGGGTTCCTGAACTCTGTTTTTTGTTTTGTTTTAGATGGAGTCTCAGAGTCTCACTCTGTCGCCAGGCTGGAGTGCAGTGGCACAATCTTGGCTCACTTCGCCTCCCGGATTCAAGCGGTTCTCCTGCCTCAGCCTCACGAGTAGCTGGGACTACAGGCATGCGCCACCACGCCCAGCTATGTTTTGTATTTTTAGTAGAGACAGGGTTTCACCATGTTGGCCAGGAAGATCTCCATCTCTTGACCTCGTGATCCACCTGCCTCGGCCTTCCAAAGTGTTGGGATCATAGGCGCGAGCCACCATGCCTGGCCGGGGTTCCTGAACTCTTAAGGGGACCACTGATCTTTTCTAGAGCTCCACGAGCCCTCTGAAGTTTTAAGCAAAAGTTTGTATATTTGAGAATGTGAATCTTTCTGGCTTTTTCATGGGATTGCAACGAGGATCCAAAGAGATAATACAAATGATGTCAGCTTTGACAACCACTAACTGCCCAAAAATATAAGGTATTATTATAATGACAGCAAGATCAAAAGAGGTTAATGCACGTCTCTCTGTGTCAAGTGTTCATGAAGCTTCTGTTGAAGTTGGCCACCAGATTGGGCCAGCATGCACATGGGCAGCAGACAACAGCTTTACAGGTTGTTAGAATGAGAGGCTGAACCCTAGCCTCTGGAAGGTGACACCGCAGAGGCCATCCACAGAGGTGTGGGTCTTCCTAGAAAATGATGCAGGCAGGTCCGGGTGTAGTGCCTCGCACCTGTAATCCCAGCATTTTGGGAGGCGGAGGCGGGCAGATCACTTGAGGTCAGGAGTTCGAGACCTGCCTGGCCAGCTGGTGAAACCCCATCTCTACTAAAAATACAGAAATTAGCTGGGCATGGTGGTGCAGGCCTGTAATCCCAGCTACTCAGGCAACTGAGGCAGGAGAATTGCTTGAGCCCAGAAGGTGGAGGCTGCAGTGAGACAAGATCGAGCTACTACACTCCAGCCTGGGTGACAGAGGGAGACTCCATCTCAAAGTAAAAAAAAAAGAAAAGAAAAGAAAGAAAATGATGCAGGCAGGATTAATAACCAGAATATATAAGGCAATCAAACAACTCTATAGGAAAAAATCTAATAGTCCAATCAAAAAATGGGCAAAAGATTTGAATAGGCATTTCTCAAAAGAAGACATACAAAGAGCAAACAGGCCTATGAAAAGGTGCTCAATATCTGTGATCATCAGAATAATGCAAATCAAAACCACAGTAAGATAGAATCTCACCTCAGTTAAAATGGCTTTTATTCAAAAGACAGGCAATAACAAATGCTGGAGAGGATGTGGAGAAAAGGGAACCCTCGTACTCTGTTGGCAGGAATGTAAATTAGTATAACTGCTGTGGAGAACAGTTTGGAAGTTCCTCAAAAAACTAAAAGTTAAGCTACCATATGATCCAGTTATCTCATTGCTGGGTGTATACCCAAAAGAAAGGAAATCAGTAAATCAAAGAGATAGATGTACTCCTCTGTTTGTTGCAGCACTGTTTACAATAGCTAAGATTTGGAAGCAACCTAAGTGTCCATCAACAGTTGAATGGATAAAGAAAACGTGATACATACACACAATGGAGTACTATTCAGCCGTAAAAAAAAGAATGAGATCCAGTCATTTGCAACAACATGGATGGAACTGGAGATCATTATGTTCCATGGAATAAGCCAGGCACAGAAAGACAAACAGACCATACTCTCATTTATTTGTGGGATCTAAAAATCATAACAAGTGAATTCATGAACATAAAGAGTAGAATGATGGTTCAGAGGCTGGGAAGGGTAGTGCAGGGGAGTGGGGAAGGGGGTGATGGTTAATGGGTACAAAAAAGTAGGAAGAATGAGTAAGATCTACTATTTGATAGCATGACAGGGTTACTGTAGTCAGTAATAACTTAACTGTGTATTTTAAAATAATTTAAATAGTGTGATTGGATTGTTTATAACCCAAAGGAGAAATGCTTGAGGAGATGGAAATTCTCCATGATGTGCGTATTTCATGTTGTAGGCCTGTATTAAAATATCTCGAGTACCCCATAAATATATACACCCCCCACGTATCCACGAAAATTAAAAATTAGGCTGGGCGCGGTGGCTCACATCTGTAATCCCAGTGCTTTGGGAGGCCAAGGCAGGTGGATCACTTGAGGTCGGGAGTTCGAGACCAGCCTGGCCAATATGGCGAAACCCCGTCTCTACTAAAAAATACAAAAATTAGCCCGGCATGGTGGCACAAGCCTGTAATCCCAGCTACTTTGGGGACTGAGGTGGGAGGATCCCTTGAGCCCAGGAGGCAGAGGTTGCAGTGAGCTGAAATTGCACCACTGTACTCCAGCCTGGGTGACACAGCAAGACCCTGTCTCAAAAAAAAGAAAAAAAGTGGGAGCTAAGCTATGAGGATGCAAAAGCATGGGTGATATAATGGACTTTGGGGACTTGTGGGGAAAGGCTGGGAGGCACGTAAGGGATAAAAGGCTACATATTGAGTAGAGTGAACACTGCTTGGGTGACAGGTTCACTAAAATCTCAGAAATCAACACTGAAGAACTTATCCTTGTAACAAAAAACCACCTGTACCCCAAAAACTGTTGAAATAAAAAAGAAGAAAGAGAAAAACAAATAAATAAAAGCTGAACCCAGGAGGTGGAGGTTGCAGTGAGCCAAGATTGCACCACTGCACTCCAGCCTAGGTGATGGAGACTCTGTCTCAAAAAAAAAAAAAAAACTTAAAAAATTTAAAAAAGAAAATGATGCAGGCACTGCAAATAGAACATACTTGGGTGCATGTGGGGGAAAGCGGGTCCATGACCCCATGGCATGAGGACATGATTGTGGAGCTGCTCTCTTGCTGTCCACAAAGTCACTGTAAAAGCAAAGTGCCAAGCATTTTCAGTGAGGGCCCTTTTGCTCATTGGTCATGACTGGTGTCAGGCAACCCTTGGAAATTTCCTCACGACCTTAGAGGGACAGCATCACCTGCAGTTTCTATGGCAGAGATTCCATAGTAGGTTGAACACTGCTCCCCCAAATACACGTCTTCCTGGAACCTCAGGATGTGACCTTATTTGGAGACAGGGTCTTCGCAGTTATAATTAGTTAAGATGAGGTGGCACTGATGGGCTCTAACTCCAATGACTGGCAGCCTTCTAAGAAGGGGGAAGACAGACAGACACACAGAGAAGAATGCCACGTGACTAGAGAGGCAGAGACTGGAGTGACGCAGCCACAAACCAAAAGTACGAAGGATTGCCAGGGGCCACCAGGTGCCGGAAGAGGCAAGGCAGGACCCCCTTCTTGGTCTTCAGAGGGAGCATAGCCCTGCCAACACCTTTATTTCAGACCCCTGGCCCCCAGAACTGGGAGAGAATAAATTTCTGTTGTTTTAAGCCACACCATTTGTGGTCATTAGTTATGGCAGCCACAGAAACTAGCACAGAAGCTTCCAGAGCTCCTCCCAAGAGTGGAAGTGGCACAAGGCGAGGCATGGACTAGTCACAGATCCCCAGCCAGAAGCAGGGGACACATTCACACTGGGATGACTCAAGGAACTGTATGTACAAAACAGGAGCTGAGCCCTGCTCTGTGCCAGACACCATGCTGGGCGGAGGCCAGGAGTTGCTGGAAAAGCTATAACAACCAGCAACCCCAGGTGTGGGCAGGGAAGTGCTGATTTGTAGCATCTGCTAATTTCTGTGGTGTAAATACTCCCTCCTTGGCCAATGCGAGTGCAACACAACATCCTTCATATAGCGTTTCTACCCTACAGGTACAATCAATGTCAATGACCTCAAGACAATAGTAAAATAAGGTGAAATAATTAGGAAATGTTGAGTTTTGAGAATTGACTGCCTTTATGCCTAATATAATCTATTTAATTGTAAGCTTCTGTAATTTAATTTTTCACGGTGGCTGTGTTTAACAACCAATTTGCAAAAATTCCTGAATGTTTAACCATCAGCTGCCATGAGCCAGAGCTGGCTACAAGAAGTAGAGCAGTGAAGAAGGCAAACAGCTAACAAAACCTCAACTAGGTGGGGCCTGGAATGCAGCAATCTGGCTCCAATAGGATGCTTTTGGGTAGATGTGCCTGGAGCACCTCCACCTCTGAGGACTGCAAAGCTGCCCCAGAGGAAGGGTGGCCTGCAGAGCGGCCTCTGCATCAGCTCTCAGCTGGTCCAGGGCACAGCATCAGTTGAAGAACACTGACTATGCCCAGTCACATTCAGCTTCCAACTGTGAGCTCTCAGGAGACCTGTTGATGCAGAGATTCCTGGAGATGGTACCAAAAAAGCCAGGAGCAGGTAGGCACTGGTGCACATACGATACACATATAGACACACACACACCATGTACAGAACATGCAAACACATGCATGCACAGAACATGTAGATAGGTACACACACATGCACAGAGCATGCAGACACACATACATGCACCGAACATGCAGATACACACACATGCACAAACACACTCCTGTTACGGTTTGGCTGTGTCCCCACCCAAATCTCATCTTGAATTCCCATGGGATGGGGGAGGGACCAGGTGGGAGGTAATTAAATCATGGGGGCTGGTCTTTCCTATGCTGTTCTCATGATAGTGAATAAGTCTCATGAGATCCGATCACTTTTTAAGGGGAAGTTTCTCTCCACAAGCTCTCTCTTTGCCTGCAGCCATCCACGTAAGATGTGACTTGCTCCTCCTTGCCTCCCGCCATGATTGTGAGGCCTCCCCAGCCATGTGGAACTGTAAGTCCAATAAACTTCTTTCTTTTGTAAATTGCCGAGTCTTGGCTATGTCTTTATCAGCAGTGTGAAAACGGACTAATACAACTCCTTTTTGCATTTTTGCCACAACAGTTTCCTTCAGTACAATAGCTACTTTTTAAGGAGTGCTTTGTGTCAGGGACCAGGCCAGGCAGTAGGAATATTCACATGAAGAAGGCAAAGCCCAGGACCTTCCATCAGTTGGTGAGGCCTGTGATTGGCCACAGCTGCCTGCGTCTCATTCTGCCGCTGATCTAAGGAAGCCTTTAATTGCCACATATCTCAGTCTTAATCTCCATTGTTAGCTCTCTCCATCCTGAAGGTGAGAGGTGGTTGCTAGTTACTTTAGAGCTACGATGGGAAACAGGGTTTGATTTCTACAGCCCTCACAAATACCTGCATTTGGCATTGCGCACAATTCGTGATGTAGATGCAACATGAAGTGAGGTGAAAATTGGTAGGCTGGGCATGTCAGCTCATGCCTGTAATGCCAGCGCTTTGGGAGGCCAAGGAAATACATCAGTTGAGCTCAGGAGTTTGAGACCAGCCTGGGCAACATGGTGAAACCCTATCTCTACCCAAAGTACAAAAAATTAGCTGAGCGCTACCGTGCACTTGTAGTCCCAACTACTCGGAAGGCTGAGGTGGGAGGATTGCTTCAGCCCGGGAGGTGAAGTTTGCAGTGATCCAAGGTTGAACCACTGCATTCCAGCCTGGGTGACAGAGTGAGACAGGGAGGGAGGGAGGGAGGGAGGGAGGGAGGAAGGAAGGAAGGAAGGAAGGAAGGAAGGAAGGAAGGAAGGAAGGAAGGAAGGAAGGAAGGAAAGAGGGAAGGAGGGAAGGAATTGGTCACCTGGACTGGGTTATGTGAGTTCCTGTGAGTACTTCTTATAGCTATAGTAATTTCAACCAGGAACACCAATCATTCTGGTTTGTGAGGGATGAAGGGGTTAGTGCTACAATGAGGGTAGTAGTCTTAGGCGATATGGGATGGGCAACCATCCTAATTCTCACCTCCCTTCTGACAGCTCAAGTTTGAATACTGAGGTCTGCAAGGACATTATACTGAGACCTGCAAGGACATTTGTCTCACATTGCAATAAACAGCCACCGGGTTCTAAATCTGATTTTGCTTAAATCCATTTCTCTAAGAAATATTATAGCATTTACTCCTTTTCATCGTATAAGACATGTTGAAAAACAGCCATTCATTTCTAAATCCTTCTTTTCAGTCACTTTTAATATTCTTTTAAAAAGAGAGAAAGGAAAAGAAAAGACTTCTTGGGACTAAAACTTATCATAGTTGGATGAAACCCAAAGGTGAATATTTATTTCAGCAAAATTCATTCAGGGCCTTGAAAGTCAAGTGTGTGAATATAAAATACACCTTTTCAGCCTGGGATCATGCCCTTTTCTGTGCTTGGATGGCTGAACTATGAAATGCCAGGTTGACATATTCAGTGCTTCCAGGAATGTGACCCCAGAAGAAACAAAGGGGAACGTGGCATTTGTGGAGGTGGCCAGGCCGGTCAGCCAACTTGGCTGGGTTCTAGAAGGGTCTAGTCCATGGGCTCCCACCATATCCCAGGTGATTCTATCTGCTCAGAGTTCACAGGAACCACAGATTCCCACACCTTCATTCCCGAGGGGTGGGTGAGGGGGTGTCTACATGCCCCTTCTCAAGCACAGCTGTCATTTGTTCCAGCTTTGTCTCCCCATCCTGAATCCAGCACGAGGAGGTGTCTGGATCTCACACAGGATGCATTCACAGGGGCTGGGGTGGAAGGATCCATCAGCACCTTCAAATTCCAGCCCTCACTGCTGCCAAGACAGGGCACCACATTCTCACGCTCACAAAGACGATCCTGCACCAGAGCTGCATGAACAGGGCTTTCACCTTTTCATTTGCTCACTCATTCCTTCCATCAGAATCAATGGCTGTTTGCAGGACAAACAAAATGCACATGCCTGCATGTGTGTGTCTGTGTGTGCTTGTGCATGTCTGTGTGCATGCCTATGTGTGTCTCTCTGTGCTCGTGCATGTGTGTGTGCATGCATGTGTGCCTGTGTGTGCATGCTATGTGTGTCTGTGTGTGCATGTGTGTGTGCATGCTATGTGTGTCTCTGTGTGTGCATGTGTGTGCATGCATACATGTGTCTGTGTGTGCTCATGCATGTGTGTGCATGCATGTGTGTCTCTGTGTGCTTGTGCGTGCACGTGTGCATGCCTATGTGTCTGTGTGTGCTTGTGCATGCATGCCTATGTGTGTGTGTGCTTGTGCATCTGTGTGTTCATGTCTATGTATGTCTGTGTGTGCTTGTGCATGACTGTGTGCATGCCTGTGTGTGTGCTCGTGCATGTGTGTGTGCATGTCTATGTGTCTGTGTTTGTGCGTGTGTGTGCATGCCTATGTGTGTCTGCTCATGCATGCATGTGTGCATGCCTGTGTGTCTGTGTGCTCGTGCATGCATGTGTACATGCCTGTGTGTCTGCGTGCTCACATGTGTGTGTGCGTGTGTATGTGTGTGTACACATACATGCATGTGTGCGTGCGTATGCTATTTCTCTCTCAAGACCACATTGCAAACTGGCCCCTGTGGGATGCTGTTTCTGCCTTACAGATTGACATGTGTATGTTTGAACAGAGGCCGGCCAGCATGGGGTCACACTGGCTTCAGTTAACCTGGGTTCCAATCCTGCCTCTGCCACTTGGTAGCGGTGACACCTTGGTGACTTTCTGGGCACCATTTCTGCCTCCATTTGCTCATCTGTAAAATGGAGACCACACAAGGCTGCTGTGAGAAGTAAACAAGGTAAGGAATGCGAAGTGCCCCACAGGACCCAAGCGTGGTAGCCCCCAGTAAATGGTAGCTGCTGTTCCCCTAGGATGTGCCTGTTGTTCTAGCCCCGCCAGGCATGCTCCCTGCCCCTCTCTCTGCTTGTTGGGAAAGGCTGGGTTTGGTTGATAAAGTGGAAAGTTTTCCTTTCTCTGATCTCTCTCTCATCACCAGTAGGTAGTTCATCCACACAGAATACACAGAAAGTTTTCCCAGCTTTCATGAAAAGGAAACCAGGGAGGAGGTGGGCAATGGAGGGCGGCATCTCTGTGCTTACCTGGCTACGCCCCGGACTCAGAGCCCCCCCATGACCCGGGTTGTTTCTCTGGAAAAGGCCCAGGTCACCTCAGTCCTGAAAATTATTCACTCCTAGTCAGCGCCAGTGTCTGCCCATCACCCTCAAAAGCCTCGAAAAGTCCCACACAGCGGCTCCCCAATTCAGTCCTCTGGACCCCTGCCAGGGAGATCACAGGACGTACTGTCTTCTTAAAATCCTGTTTTCTAAGGCTTATCTAGGAAAACAGTGAAAGTTTTATATATATATATATATATATATATATATATATATATATATATATATATAAAACCATCTGATAGCATGTGCTAAACTGTGTGATCCCTACATCTAAAAATATCAGCATTAACACACCAGCATTACTCAAATAGCCAAGAGGTGGAAGCGACCCAAGTGTCCATCCACGGATAGACAGAGAAACAAAACGTGGTGTATCCATACAATGGAGTATTACCCATCTTTATAAAGGAAGGAAGGCCAGGTGCAGCGGCCCACATCTATGAACCCAGCACTTTGGGAGGCCAAGGTGGGCAGATCACTTGAGGTCAAGAGTTCGAGACCAGCCTGACCAACGTGGTGAAACCCCATCTCTGCTAAAAATACAAAATTTAGCCAGGCATGATGGTATGTGCCTATAGTCCTAGCTACTTGGGAGGCTGAGGGAGAACTGTTTGAACCAGGGAGACAGAGGTTGCAGTGAGCTGAGATTGCACGCCTGCACTCCAACCTGGGCAACAGAGTGAGACTCCAGCTCAAAAACAAATAAATAAATAAAAAGGAAGGAAATTCTGACACATACTCCAACACAGATGAACCTTAGGCCATTATGCTAAATGAAATCAGCCAGTCACAAGAGGACAAATTGTGTGTGTGTGTGTGTGTTTGTGTGTGTGTGCCACTTATAAGAGGTATCTGGAGGAGTCAAATCCATAGAGGCAGAAAGTGGAACAGAGCTGGCCGGGGACTGTGGGGGTAGATGGGAGGAAATGAGGAGTTAATGTTTAATGGAAACAGAGTCTTAGTTTTGCAAGTTGCAAAAGTTCTGGGATGGTTTGTACAACAATGTAAATGTACTTAACACTACTGAACTGTACACCGAAAAATGGTTCAGATGCCGGGCGCAATGGCTCACACCTGTAATCCCAGCACTTTGGGAGGCCGGGGCAGGAGGATTGTTTAAGCCCAAGAGTTCGAGACCAGCCTTGGCAACATAGTGGGACCTCATCTCTACAAAAAATCAAAAAATGAGTGGGGCACGGTGGCATACACCTGTAGTCCCAGCTACTCAGGAGACTGAGGTGGGGGAATGGCTTGACCCTGGGAGGTTGAGGTTGCAGTGAGGTGTGATTGTGCCACTCCACTGCAGCCTAGGTGACAGAGCGTGACCCTGTCTCAAAAAAAAAAAAAAGATTAAGATGATAAATTTTATATTATGTGTATTTTACCGCAATTTAAATATATATGTGTATACATATATAAACATTCATATTCATACTTGCAGAATTAATCACTAACACTATGAAACCCAGCCCTTGCATGGCTCTGCCAATGGCTGGCCCAGCCACCAGCCCCATGTCAATTTTGCCTGAGTCCATCCCACTAGGATGGCGCCTGCAGTCCTTTCCACCCTGCAGTGAGGCCACTCTGGGAAAACCCGGTATACACAAGAGTAACCATGGAAAACACACCAAATTAAATGAGATGCGTGGTGTTAGTCGTGCAGGGACACAGGCACATGGAGCGGGTGTGGTAGGCAGGAACTGAACAATAAAAGGACCCAGACAAGATCCTAAAAGAATTGGAGAGGTGAAAAAGTGTCCTAACTCATTAAATCCCATTCGTTTATTCATTCAATAAATACTTTTTTTCATTTGCCATCTGTACAACTTCTTTGATGGGGTCAGATATTTTGCTCATTTTTTAATTGGGTTATTTGTTTTCTTATTGTTGGTTTTTTTTGCTTGTTTGTTTGGTTGGGTTTTTTTGAGATGGAGTCTTGTTCTGTTGCCCAGGCTGGAGTGCAGTGGCGTGATCTCGGCTCACTGCAACCTCCCCCTCCCGGGTTTAAGTGATTCCCCTGCCTCAGCCTCCCAAGTAGCTGGGACTACAGGCATGCACCACCACGCCCGGCTAATTTTTTGCATTTTAGTGGAGACAGGGTTTCACCATGTTGGCCAGGATGGTCTTGATCTCCTGACCTCATGATCTGCCTGCCTGGGCCTCCTAAAGTGCTGGGATTACAGGCGAGAGCCACCAAGCCTGGCCTATAGTTGGGTTTTAAGGGTTCTTTATATTTTTTTAAAATACCAGTACTTTATCCAATATGGATTTTTAAAAAAATTGAGTGGGAGCCGAGAGCAGTGGCTCAGGCCTGTAATCCCAACACTTTGGGAGGCTGAAGCAGGAGGACTGTTTGAGGCCAGGAGTTCAAGACCAGCTTGGGCAATATAGTGAGACCCCATCTCTGCAAAAAAAGTTTTTTAAATTCGCATGGCACGATGGCATGCACCTGTAGTCCCAGGTACTTGAGAGGCTGAGGCAGGAGGATTGTTTGAGCCCAGGAGGTTAAAGTTACAGTGAGCTGTAATTGTGCCACTGCACTTCAGCCTGGGCCACTGAGCAAGACAGTGTCTCAAAAGGTAGAAAGAAAGAAAAAGAAAGGAAAGAAAGAAAGAGAGAAAAGAAAGAGAAGAAAGAAAGAAGAAAGAAGAAAGAGAAAAAAACAAAAAAGAAAGAAAAGAGAAAGAAAGAAAGAAAAAGAGAAAGAAAAAAAGGAAAGAAAGAGAAAGAAAGAGAAGGAGGAAGAAAAGGAAGGGAGGGAGGAAGGAAGGAAGGGTGGGTGTGTCCATACCAAGTGCCATCCTATGAAGTGAACTAAACAGAAAAAGTCCTGCCCACATTGTGCACTTTTCTGGGGGGTGGGTGGTATTTTATCAAAATGGCCAGTGAAGGTCTCTTTAATAAGACAGCATTTGAGCAGAAACCAGGAGGAACCAAAGGAGCAAGCCTTGAGAAGGGTGGAAAGAGAGCTCCAGGAAAAGGGATGGTGTGTGCCAAGGTCCTGGGGACACCCAGCCTATTTGCAGAAGATCATGAGAGAAGATGGGTGGGAGGTAGGGGGTGGGTCCCTGTGAAGGACTTACTCTTGGGCTCTGTATTTGTTTCCTGTGACTGCTGTAACAAATTGCCACAAACTGGCCGGGCGCGGTGGCTCATGCTTGTAATCCCAGCATTTCAAGAGGCCAAGGTGGGCGGATCACCTGAGGTCAGGAATCTGAGACCATCCTGGCCAACATGGTGAAACCCCATCTCTACTAAAAATACAAAAATTAGCAGGTGTGGTGGTGCATACCTGTAATCCCAGCTACTCGGGAGGCTGCATTGAGTGTTGCTGAGAACTCATGCAGGTGACGGACCACTGGATCCAACAGAATGAAGGCCAGCAGTGACCTTGGCAAGAGCCACTTTTGTGAGGTGGTGTGGATGTGAGTAATGTGGACCAGAGCTAGCTGGAGTAGGGTCAGGAGAAGAAGGGAGGAAACAGCAGGTGTGGGCCACTGTCCTAAAGTTATCTATGAAAGTTATTCTTCTATAAAGAGGCACAGATAAGTGAAGCAATAGTGAGAGGAGGGGTATCAAGAGAGAATGTTTTAGTATGCCATTTTGTTTATTTATTTACTTGTTACATAAATGAAGTTATATTTATATATTTTAGTAAGTTACTTTCTTTGGGCAAAATATATTGTAATTATCCATGTTATTTGCTATACTTCTGCAATTAACTTCAAAATTTTTAAAGTTAGCCAGTCAGTGAATCTGCTTACCTGATTGTGTTTGTACAGATATATTTTAAAAACTGGCAATAGTAGGCTGGGCATGTTGGCTCATGCCTGTAATCCCAACACTTTGGGAGGCTGAGGCGGGTGGATCACCTGAGGTCAGGAATTCGAAACCAGCCTGACCAATATGGTGAAACCCCATCTCTACTAAAAAAATACCAAAATTAGTTGAGCATGGTGGCGGGCTCCTGTAATCCCAGCTACTTGGGAGGCTGGGGCAGGAGAATCTCTTGAACCTGGGAGATGGAGGCTGCAGTAAGCGGAGATGGCACCACTGCACTCCAGCCTGAGCGACAACGAGACTCCCTCTAAAAAAAAAGCCACATTATGAGCCTTAAGGATGTTGAAGATGTTAAGGTCCCTGAAAATGGCTAAAACAAATTTTAATGATGGCAAACATTTATTTAGTTAGTTATTTATTTGAGATGGAGTCTCGCTCTGTTGAGTGACAACACATGGTCTCACTTATATGCGGAAGCTAAAGAAGAGCTCACAGACTTGGTGAATAGAACAGTGGTTACAGGAAACAGCAGGGGAGTGAGGTGCTGGCGGTGGGGAGCTTGGTTAACATGAACAAAGCTACAATTAGAAAGGAAGAAGTTCTGGTCTTCTCATGGGGTGAGTAATTTACTGTATATATATATATTTTTTTATTATACTTTAAGTTTTAGGGTACATGTGCACATTGTGCAGGTTAGTTACATATGTATACATGTGCCATGCTGGTGCGCTGCACCCACTAACTCGTCATCTAGCATTAGGTATATCTCCAAATGCTATCCCTCCCCCCTCCCCCCACCCCACCACAGTCCCCAGAGTGTGATATTCCCCTTCCTGTGTCCATGTGATCTCATTGTTCAATTCCCACCTATGAGTGAGAATATGCGGTGTTTGGTTTTTTGTTCTTGCGATAGTTTACTGAGAATGATGATTTCCAATTTCATCCATGTCCCTACAAAGGACATGAACTCTTCATTTTTTATGGCTGCATAGTATTCCATGGTGTATATGTGCCACATTTTCTTAATCCAGTCTATCATTGCTGGACATTTGGGTTGGTTCCAAGTCTTTGCTGTTGTGAATAATGCCGCAATAAATATACGTGTGCATGTGTCTTAATTTACTGTATATTTTCAAGCAGCTAGAAGAGAGGATTTTGAATGCTTTCAACACAAACAAATGATAACTGTTTGAGGTCATGGATATGCTAATTAGACTGATTTGATTATTACACACGGTACCCATGCACCAATACATCACACTGTACCCCATAAATATCTACAATTATTACATGTCAATTTAAAAAATCCATAGAAACAAAAAGTAGAATGACTTTTGCTAGAGTCTTGGGGAAGAGAGAAATGATGAGCTAGTGTTTAATGGGTCCAGAGATTCTGGTCAGGATGAAAAAGTTCTGGAATTGGGTGGTGGTGATGATGGTTGCACAAAATTGTGAATTTACCTAATGCCACAGGGCTGTACTCTTAAAATGTTAAAATGGTAAGTTTTATGTTACATATGTCTTATGACAATTAAAAATAAAAGAGTACATGCATTCATTTTGAGAAAAAACAAGTCTCCTCCTTCACTTTGAAGGTGTCAGCTCCCAGAACATAAGGACAAAGAGAAAACCTCAGAGTCATGTTTAACATGTCTGATTTATACTGAGGACAAATTAAAGAAAGTAATTTATATAACGAAGAATAAACTTATGGAACTCATTGCCGAAAGAGGAGGCACAGACATAAAAATATCCAAAGACATCTGCGAGGAATTGTTCAAACATTTATTGCATTTATTGACAGCAGCCTAACAGAACATGGAGCACGATCAGGTTTGGAGTCACCCTGAGGTTCACATCACAGCACACAAGCAGCTTTTTGCCCTACAGGAATTGCGCCCCAGTGAGTTTCTGAGGACAGGAATGGGGAGCTGGACGGACCTGCAGGTCCTCCCCATGGGACAAACGCTGCACCTTGCACACACCTGGGTCCCTGCTATGTCCAGCCCCAACCTGTGCACAGTGAGGAGAGCACACCTGGTGATCAGGATGGGGTCCACCCTGAGATGTTCATCGCCTACCTGTGCATGATGAGGGCAGCACACCTGGTTGTAAACACAAGGTCACCCCTGAGATGCCCAGTGCCTACCTCTACATGGTAAGGACAGCACAAAGTCACCTCTGAAATGCCCAGTGCTTGTACATTGTGAGGGAATCACACCTGGTTGTCAGCACGGCATCACCTCTGAGATGTCCTCCCGTTCACATGTGTAGCAACAGAAAAGGTCTGGCTTAACAACTGTCATTCTCAGCTCCCAAACAAAGCAGAATAGGGTGTTGTACTCATATTTAAAGCTTTGTTTTGTATCATATCTGTTTTTATAAATTGTCTATTTCTTTTTCCATGTAGGCTAAAGTTACATCTTCAATAAGCCAAGTAATAGGAAATTACTTTGCTCATCACAGTGACCCTGGAATGTAGCATAGTATCAGAAAGTAGGAAAGTATCCCCCAAGAATGTTTTTTAGATGAGGGTACATCAAAAAGACCCAAGAATCAATCTGATAAAGCTCCCAGTGGCCTGAGCTAATATAATTTGAGCACCATAATAAATTTCAATCGCATTGAATTATCATCTAAGGAATAAAATAAATATCCATCAGCACATACTGATATAAATAAATAAATAAAAGAAGGAGGACCAATCTTTCTTACATAAGAAATCCAATTAATAAATGTAGAGATAATTGGAGAAACAGAATCGCCATTGGAACACCACAGATATCATTGCTACGGGCAAGACTAATTGATAATTGCTAAAATTAGTGATTGAACCTTAAGGAGTAACAAGATATTTGCATCATATTTGTATCCCTTCCTAAATTTACTAACCACTCTTATGGTTTTAAAACATGACTTTGGGCCGGGCGCAGTGGCTCACGCCTGTAATCCCAGCACTTTGGGAGGCCGAAGCGGGCGGATCACGAGGTCAGGAGATCGAAACCATCCCAGCTAACACTGTGAAACCCCGTCTCTACTAAAAAAATACAAAAAAAAAAAATTAGCCGGGCGTGTTGGCGGGCGCCTGTAGTCCCAGCTACTCGGGAAGCTGAGGCAGAGGAGAATGGCATGAACCTGGGAGGCAGAGCTTGCAGTGAGCTGAGATTGCGCCACTGCACTCCAGTCTGGGTGACAGAGCAAGACTCCGTCCCCCAAAAAAAAACATGACTTTCATACTCAAGTATAGACTGGACTTAGTGACCTGCTTTTATGAATAGATGACAGAAAGAGGAAAATTGTAACTTGACAGTGGGGAAACCTAACAGACATCACATTAGCCAGGTGATCAAAGTTAATGTTACCTGCAGTCATGCTGACATTATACGCCCACTAACATGATACAATGAGAAGGGCCTATCACCTCTGTGGTGTTCTTCTCCAAAATCCACAGCCTCAGAATGTTTATGAGAAACCATCAGATAAACCCAAGTTAAGGGCATTCTACAAAACACCTGACCACTACTCTTCAAAACATCTAAACTCATGAAAGAGAAGAAAGTACAGAGAAGCTATCACAGATTGGTGGAAACTAGGGGGACATGATGAGTGAAGGTATCAGGATATCCCAAACGGGGTCCTGGAACAGAAAAAGTACATTAACAGAAAAAGTTAAGAAGTCCAGGCCAGGCGCGGTGGCTCACGCCTGTAATCCCAGCACTTTGGGAGGCCGAGGCGCTTGGATCACAAGGTCAGGAGGTCAAGACCATCCTGGCGAACACGGTGAAACCCTGTCTCTACTAAAAATACAAAAATTAGCTGGGCGTGGTGGTGGGCACCTGTAGTCTCAGCTACTCAGGAGGCTGAGGCAGGAGAATGGCGTGAACCCGGGAGGTGGAGCTTGCAGTGAGCCGAGATGGCACCACTGCACTCCAGCCTGGGCGACAGAGCGAGCCTCCATCTCAAATAAAAAGTTGAGAAGTCCAAATAAAGTTGGTAGTTCTCTTGCTAATATTGCACCACATCAGTGTCTTAGTTTTGATAAACATACTATGTAAGACGTTAACATTCGGGGAAGTTGGGTGAAGGGTGTATGGGAACACTCTGTACTGTCTTAGTAACTCTTTATTAATTCTAGAATTATTATTTCAAACTAAAAAGTTTTGTAGAATAGGTAGAGTTGCAAATAATTTGGTGAGAGGTGCAGATGGAGGTATCTCTTATCTGTGAGGCAATAAGTCAAGTAAATTGCTGAGAAAAATGTGGGTGGGAGAAAATGGCGCAGAGGGCCTTTGTTATGACTTGCCTGAAGGTCGATACTGCATTAGAAAAAAATTATCCAAAAATGACCACACTGTGCTATAATGGTGCCATGTCTCCATGTATCTGCCACATCTGCCTTCTCTGGGCTTGCTGTAGTGATGGGAGGGATTCAAATCCTCCTCTTCAGCAAAAGAAGTTTCTGGATGGATGGTCTGAGACAAGAAGGGATGTCCTTTGCCTGGGCTGCACACGGATTCCAATGCCCCACTAAATGATGCTAACAGGCATCATCTCTGGCCACTGAAGCCCAGGCTCTTAAGTTTAATCATAAAACGCTTAGGTCTCATGGGCTGCAAACCACCAAGATAGAACTAAGATTGATAAGAAAAATATACTGTTTACTCAAAACAGGTGTATACCAGCCTACATATTTATAATGTCCTATTATATGGTTGTACAGTTCATATCCTCAATAATTCAGTAAGTATCTCGCTAACATCTATTTGAAATCCCCCCCAGAATAACATTTAGCAGTAGCTTCCTGATCTCTTTAGAATGGTGTCCTTATTTTTCTTAAACATTTGATATGTTACACCACCCAGGTGGAAAATAGAACACAGAGTGTAGGATACACACATACTCACCATAAAAACAACCATATTGTAACACCAAAATATATTTATCAAATTGGTCAAGGAAATTGAATTTAACATATGCTGTTATCATACAAGCATTTTTAATGAAATAACATTTTGTATGTATATAGCACCTTTCTACTAAGGAGCAAAAATATGGCTCAGATATTATTACTCATTTTCACACTATCCTCGACAGGTGAATAAGTAGCAACATTTATACCAAGTTTTAATCACTGGGAAACAAAGACATGCATAAAGAGAGCAAATAAACCACAAATGGTAACCCAGAAAGTTGGCATTTTCCACCCCCCAATGCCCACTGTGGTCCCCTCACTCTTTTTTTTCTGAAATATTAAAAGCTACTTTGAATATTGGTGGAAAAAAAATAGAGGAACAGTAGAGTGATGAAACAGGTATATACCAGCCTCCTCAGGAAACTGATGGTGGAGCTTAGACTGGAAACTGTTGAAAGTTAAAAATAATTCCCAAACCTTGACCATCTACTTGGACAAATTTGATGTGTACCAGGGACAAATGAAAGTATCCTTCCAAAATACATCCCAAATTATTGTCAAGCCTTTCTGTAATAAAGGTCCATTCCTCAAGCTGCTGTCACACAATGTGCAGGTGATCAACAGCAAATCCATTAGCAACACAGGATAAAGAAATTTGTGTAGCCCCAATAGCAAAGACTTGGAACCAACCCAAATGTCCAACAATGATAGACTGGATTAAGAAAATGTGGCACATATACACCATGGAATACTATGCAGCCATAAAAAATGATGAGTTCATGTCCTTTGTAGGGACATGGATGAAGCTGGAAACCATCATTCTCAGCAAACTATCACAAGGACAAAAAACCAAACACCGCATGTTCTCACTCATAGATGGGAACTGAACAATGAGAACACATGGACACAGGAAGGGGAACATCACACACCGGGGCCTGTTGTGGGGTGGGGGGAGGGGGGAGGGATAGCATTAGGAGATATACCTAATTTTAAATGACGAGTTAATGGGTGCGGCACACCAACATGGCACATGTAACAAACCTGCACGTTGTGCACATGTACCCTAAAACTTAAATTAAAAAAAAAAAAGAAATTTGTGTAGCCCAGAAACTCTTGCATAAAACATAACTTCAACAAGACAGTACATTTTGGATGATGCATTCCTGAGGAGCTCTTTAAAAATTCATTCAAGGAAATAAAAAAAAAAGTCTCTTTAATGATAAATGCAAATTACAGGCATAGTTGGAGCCTCAAATTATGTCTTGAATAGGAAAATTACCAGAGGATGAATTCCTTAAGAGCATGACTGTCTTTCAAGAGTTTCTAATATATTTAATCTCCAGTAAACTCTAGGATATCCAAAGGTGTAGTACCCTTTTTTTTCCCAGAATATGCAGTGTCTGAGAAACTTGTATCACATCTATCCATGCATTCAACTAATGTCAGCAAAACTAGATGACAAATCATACATAAAGGGAAGGATGAAAATATTTTGTTGTAAACTTCTGAGACATAGGGATAAGGAAAGGAAGTTACATAATATTCTAATAACAAATTTCAATAATGTGAAAAAAGAAAAATAACAGCCAACACTTATGAAGTACTTCTAGGCACTAGTATGGGTAACGGCGCCAGGCACAATACATGCGTTATCTCATTTCCTCATCACAAGCTTCCTTTGAGATACACCCATTTTATAGACTTAGATTAAGACGCTTGTCAGAGGTCAGGGTACAAGCAGCTGTCTGACTCCAAACCCTTTATGGAGGCTGCCTGGCGTTTTCTCTAGCTCTTCACCTCTTAATTAGTGCAGAGAATCAAGTCTTGCCTTTCATTTCTTCCCCTGCACTGAAGAAAAATCTAAAAGTCATCCTTTTGTAACATTGAAAACTTGGAATCAAAAATTCATTAAAATATTATCTATAGAAACACTCCCAAAGCCTCATAGCAAGAAATTCAGATAAAAGCACATATTTTCACTACTTTAACGTGCATCAGTTTAAACTCCATGACTCTTATTTTTATCTTCATCATTCCCTATTTGACTGATTTTTAACCTATCATGTTACACCATGGACTGGCAAATACTATCAAGGAATCAAAAAAAGCAACTCCTTCAACAATCTAATTTATAGGAAATAGAGTAAATTACAATGATGCCTCTTTAATCTAATTAATTAGTTAATTGATTAATTTAATTAGTTAATTAACTAATGTCCCTGATGGGCAAAGTTTTCTTAACCAGAGAGCTTCCTGGCCCACACGAGAAAGGAAAAATTAATGATCCATCAGCTGTTTCTGAACTTCAGGATAGTTGGAGGCCCAGCTTCAGGGATCACATCTTCTGTGAGGTCACAAAGGAAATTACACCTTCAAGAATGCACTGTTCAAGCCATATCCTTGACTCCGATGAATCAATTAGGAAAGGGCTATTGTTATAAATAACCAAATAAGACTGGTCATCAAGAAACTGGTCCTCAAGGTTTGACTTCTTTTCTTCTCCACCACTGAACAGATTTACTTTTTTTTTTTTTTTTTTTGGAGATGGAGACTCTCTGTCGCCCAGGCTGGGGTGCAGTGGCGCTACCTCGGCTCACTGCAACCCCTGTCTCCTGGGTTTTTAAGCAATTCTCCTGCCTCAGCCTCCCGAGTAGTTGGGATTACAGGCACCCACCACCATGCCTGGCTAATTTTTGTATTTTTAGTAGAAACAGGGTTTCACCATGTTGGCCTGGCTGGTCTCAAACTCCTGACCTCAAGTGATCCACCCGCCTTGGCCTCCCGGAGTGCTGGCCTCCCGGAGTGCTGGGATTACAGGCGTGAGCCACCATGCCTGGCCCAAATTTACTTTTAATCTCATGAGATGCTGAGGACTAAGACCCCCTCCTTCCCAGGGCCCAAAGCAAGAAAATGGGGTGGAGAGGCCCATCTCCAAAGATCTTACCCTTGGAATAAGGGTCTTTTTCCCACACCTCCTTGACATCTATTCCCCCTGGGCTGTTTTTATTTTCCTACCCCACACTCCATCAGCTCTAAAGCACTAAAGAACTTTTTGGCCACCTCAGGACAAAAATTTGTTACAAAAATCACCTCCCAAATCGAATGAGCTCAGCCTCACTAAGTAAATCAGGCTTTGGACAGGCTCCGCTTCCTGTTGGTTGTTCATACATTTGCGTTGCTCAAGTCTTCACTTAGAACCCAACCCCGCCTTGCTGGATTCCTGATGGAATTTCTCTTTGCACCTGAACAATTCTTCAGGCATCTTCTCCTTTTAATTTTGAAGAATGTGATACCTTTCTGTCAGAAAAGGTATCCAGGTCTTAGATTCACACTCAAGCCATGAATAATACTCTTCTGGGCATACATAAATACACGATTTTCCCAAATTTTCCTTCTCCTAGCACAGAGACCAAAGCCTTCTTCCTTCCCTTTCCCTAGCCTTCTTTCAAATTCTCACCTTTCCTGGCATTTGTTTACTTGCTCAACCTTCTAACAAATGTTTATTTAACAAACATCTGCTATGATCCAGGCGCTGAACTAAGTGACACAAAGGTGAGTAAGACGCAGTCCTTGCCGTAAGAAGTTCATGCTCTTATGAAGCAGACCAGTTATCAGACCATTACAGCGCATGGTGGAAGGGCAGAGATAGCGTTAAGCCCAGGACATTACAGGGCCCCTCAAAAAGAGCCAAGTCACCCTGCTGGGGACCCTGTCTCTTTCCCCTCACTCTTCAGGTTCTAGGTGTTTTCAGAGTTGTGTTTCTTTAAAGTGTTTAAATAGTTTCCTTTCTAGCAACCTCCCCCATGGATAACGACGTACACCTTCCCAACTCCCAGTCTGAATCATTGTATTACTTCCAGGCCAGTGACTCATATATTCCTAGACTCATCAACTTCTCATCATCCGTACTACCACAAACATCAGAATATCTAAAACCCCTAGAGTCCAACCCACTCCAGTCCATGTTTGAGTTTTCCAAATCCACATATCATTTGAAGAAGGTGAATTTTCCATGCATTGTGTTTTGAAATCAACAGACATATACTTAATCCTTTTGCCTCAGTTTCTGATCATCATAAAGACAGGAAAAACAGAAATCCTCAGTTCATTTTAATTCTCTTAGTCCTCAATGTGATATTCGTGTGCATCCTTAATGACTGGCCTCTCTTTTACCTAGCTGGTTTTGAATTACATTGGCTAACTTCAGAAAAGTCATCGTTACTAAATTGTCTCTGAAAGAAAGTAATTGAGGCAGAAGATATATGCAGTCCTTCAGCAATTGTTTGAGCTGCACTGTCAGTGTAGAAATAAGCAGCCTAATAAGAGGTCAGATACGTGGGTTTTAAAAGCCTATTTATCATACAGTATTCAAACCCTTTAATCATTTTATAAGCCTCACATTAAATGTCAGTTGTCATTCTTTTTCCCATCATGATTACTTAACAAACCAAAATACCATTATGTTGTTCCTTTTCTAGAAAAAAAAAATGCTTCAATGTGAAAGAAATAAAGCTACAGAGAGACAGGGCTGGCGCAGGGGATCTGGACCTAGAGAACCAGCTTCAAATTCTGCTCCACAACCTATTTATTGTGTGATTTGAAGCCAACTATTTAAGTTCTTTGAGCTTCCGTCCCTTGATCTATTCAAGGAAGATAATAATAATCTCTGCCTTACAGTGTTTTCAAGGGTGAGTCCACACCCACCCTTGAGTGAATCATCACCTTGGTGGGCTCCATGGCACCCTCCTCCCCCACCCCACCCCCGGCCGGCCCTCCTTTCTGAAGCAGCCTCTCCCACCCTGAGGTGCCCCACCCTCCAAGTTTCCTGCTGCTCTGGGCTCTCCTACATCTCTGCACCATGGCCCACACACACCGGAGTCCTGGCATCTCAGTCCTAGTCTTCATTTTCATTTAGTAGCCTCTCTTTAAGATGGTTCATCCACACTGGCAGCTTCCATTTTCAGATGCCTCCAATCTTTCATTTGAATATCAGACCTTTATAGGCAACTATTTACACCATACCTTCTTTTGGGGGGTAGCTCCCACTCAACAGGTCTAAATGAAGTTCGAGTCCTCTCCTAAATCTAGCGGGCTTCCCATGTTCTTCTTCTCAGCTAGTGGCACTGCCACTCATCCAGCTGTGCGAGCCAGACACCAAAGAGTCATCCCAGACCCCTCACCTGCTCCCCAACCCCAGCCATCACAAGCCCTGTCCATTCTCCCTCCTAAAGAGCTCAGAAATATGCCTTCAGAACTACATCTTCATTGGACCACCCCGGTCTGAGGTACACCCACCTATTTCCTAAACCATCCCATCGTACTCACTGCCGTGCCCCAGCAGAGCGCCCTTCTCAATGCACAGATGTTGTGGTGTCATTTCCCTACTTCTGTCCTCTCACAGCTCTGCATTGCTCTTTGGGTCAAAAATAAAATCTTTTTTTTTAATTTATATAAATATATGGGGTTCAAGAACAATTTCGTTACATGCATAGATTGCATAATGGTTAAGTCGGGGTTTTTACGTATTCATTATCCAAATAATGTACATTGCACCCATTAAGTAGTTTCTCATCCTCCACCCCCTCCCACTCCCTCATCCTTCCAAATCTCCATTGTCTATTATTCCAATCTCTACGGCCATTCGTACACATTTTTTCACTTCCACTTACAAGTGGGAAATATGCGATATTTGTCTTTCTGTATCTGGGTTGATTTGCTCAAGGTAATGGCCTTCAGTTCCATCCATGTTGCTGCAAAAGACATGATTTCATTCCTTTTTATGGCTAAATAGTATTTCATTGTGTTTATATGCCACATTTTCTTCATTCAATTTAGGATATTTAGGTTGATTCCATATCTTTGCTATTGTGAATGGTGATGCAATAAACATAAAAGTACAGGTATCTTTTTGATATATTGATTTCTTTTCCTGTGGGTAGATGCCCAGTAGTGGAGTGGCTGAATCAAATGGTATATCTATTGTTGGCTCTTTGAGAAATCTCCATACTGTTTTGCACAGAGGTTGTACTAATTTACATGCCCACCAGCACTGTTTAAGAGTTCACTTTCTCCATAGCCTCACCAACATCTGTTCGTTTTTGTCTTTTTAATAATAGCCATTCTAACATTTGTTTTCTTAGTATTGAGTTGTTTCATTTCCCTATATATTTTTGGATATTAGCCCCTTATCATATGCATGGTTTGCAAATATTTTCTCCCATTTTGCAGGTTGTCTCTTCACTCTGTTGATTATTTCTTTTGCTGTGTAGAAGCTTTTTAGTTTAAGTCCCATGCATCTGTTTTTGTTTTTGTTTTTGTTTTTCGATTGGGGGGATGGAGTTTCGCTCTTGTTGCCAGGCTAGAGTGCAATGGCACGATCTTGGCTCACTTCAACCTCTGCCTCCTGGGTTCAAGAGAGTCTCCTGCCTCAGCCTCCTGGGTAGCTGGGATTACAGGTGCGCATTCCCACGCCCAGCTAATTTCTTTGTATTTTTAGTAAAGACGAGGTTTCACCATGTTGGCCAGGCTGGTCTTGAACTCCTGACCTCAGGTGATCCACCTGCCTCGGTCTCCCACAGTGCTGAGATTATAGGCGTGAGCCTGTTTTTGTTTTAAAATCCTTAAGGAGATGTACACGACCCCACAGGATCTGACCCTGGCTCTCGGCCAGCCTCACCTCCCATGGCTTTCCTGCCCCTGTATTACCTCACTTCCTTCCCCTTTAGCCATCCTTCGGGCCTCAGTTCAAGTTCACATCTTCAGGATGGTAGTCTACGACCCCTTATACCAGTTGAGACCATCTTTTAGGCATTCCCACCTCACCACTTGATTTTCTTTCAGGGTATTTAGCACATTTGCTGTTGTAAGACAATGTGGGCCTTTTCATCAATGGCAGTCTCCCGTGCTAGAACATAATCCAGCACTGCAGGACATAGCTATATATTGCTTATCCATGAATTCCCAGTGGCAAAGCCCCAGTAGAATTTCAATACATATATATTTATTAAAAAGTGATTTATTAATTACTTTTTAAATTAATTAATATTGAGGTGCACCAGCAACATAGTTAAAACTCCTCATTCCCCAGTCAAACTACTCAGATCCATTTCTGGCTCTGCCACATACTGGTTTTGTGACTTTGGGGAAGTTATCTTATCGTTATCCCTGACACTTCCTCTCCAAAATTGAGTAGCTTGCATAGGAAAGTCAAGAAGACAAAAGTTAGCCTCCCAGCAACTAGCTAAACAAAACCCACTTTTTAGTCAAAACCAAGAATACCTATTTAATGATAATAATAAAAAAGAAGAAACCATGCTCCTAGTACACATTAATTCATCAAAGGATAATAAAGAAGAAAAAGAGGAGTCACAGACAATTGTGCTCTGCTAATAAGTAACAATCTTGCCAAGACCTTAGGAGGACAACATCAGCCAGCACCCATTTTCAATACAGGTGACTCGGTGGACCTTTGTTTCCCATCAAGTCCCTTTCCTCTAGCACCCAAGCACCCCTGCAGCCCACCCCTGACACAGCCTGGCAGCAGGTGCTTCTCCTGCAAGGGAAACAGCCAGGCCCTGTGCCCCATATGCAATGAACAAGGCAGGGCTCTGCCCCTCTCCTGCAAGCAATCAACACAGGCCCTGAAGCATGAGATTTAATTGCTTGTTCATTATTTTAGCTTGCAGGGGCTACAAGGAAGTGTGGCATTTCTGAACACACCATCCGAGGGAACCCTGGGAGCTGTCAGATTAAAAAATAACAACAGAAACGAGAAAGGAGCCTCTCTTTAGCCAAATGGCTTCAGGTGCCCGTGACTCAATGCAAGGGCCCCCATCAAAACCCATGGCAGCCCCTCTCTGTTTGTCCTGCCCTTTTCAATTCTGTCTGAGTGGGGAGGAGAATGCCCCAAAGAGACGAGAATTTGAACTCGCAGCCCCTGAGTGCACCAATGCCCTTTTTCTGCCTGATTGTATACTTGAAGTGCCTGTAAAGTCAATAACTTCCCATGGTTTCACAGCAAAGTCAAAAGGTTAAAAAAGAGACATTGTCCTTTTGAAGATGTGGAAAGTAATGAGTGAGCAGGCTGAATCCTCTGTGGGTTTAAAAGCCTGTGCCATTCTGCTTTAAGGTGTCAAAATTGCCTTAAATTTTTAGCTTTGTTATACCCTACTGCTACACAGATATCATAGAACCAGGCTGAGTCTCTCAATTTGGAGATCATTTTTTCTCTCTAAAAACTTGTTGAAATATATATGTTAGCACAGATATTTTCTTAACATTTTCTGTTCAAAATATAGTATTTTTTCAGATGCATCTTAAGAGATCAGAATAGTCAAACAGTAGATCTCTTTTTGAAAAAAAAAAATTGTATACCATCTTCAAGTTTTAAGCACAAAGGTTACAGCTAGTTCTCCTCCCCTATTTTATTTCCACTGTTGGAGCAGATTTGACCTCGTCTCTCTAAAGGCAGAAAACTTCAACAAAGGTGAGAGGACTATTTAAGTGATGAAAAAGATTCTGAATGAAGGATTTTGCCTTGGATGAAGCCTGAAAGAAATGTAGTGCTTAGGAAGTGGATAAAAGTCAATAGCAACAATTCTTGGCTTTGGATGAAAACTTGAAGGTGCACTTTTCCCCAGTGATATGAAAAACAAGAAAATAAAAACAACCAACCAGAGACCCGTAACTCTTCTGGTTCTGTGGTGTCTGTACATTCACCTGATAGAAACTTACTAAATCCCAAAGGGTCCCTGGCAAAGCCCAGGCTCCGTGATGGGCTGAGAGCCCTGCCACTGCACCAGGAGAAAAGGAGTCACTAGGCTTCGGATGGGGAAGAGAAAAGCCTCTTTCCTCCCTCCCATTCCAAAAGAGAAGAAAAAACCTGGACAGCCAGATACAAGCAGCCTTGAAAAATCGCTCTAGAGGAGAAAAGACAGGAAGAATGTCATCGAGAAAGAAGGCCAGGAGAGGATGCCACAAAGGTGCTTTTTCTCCCTCCTCTCTTTCCACCTTTCCCATAGTCTCCTCTCCACCTAAACGACCCCCAATCAACTCTCTCCAGATTCTACTCTCCCACCAGAGCCTGACTGACACATTTTCCAAAAGCAGGTTAAAAAAAGCAAGGGTCTCAGGCTCCGTCACATCCAACTCATTCTTATGTGCCAGGGAGATACAGAGTGACATTCTGTGTATCTGTTGGATTGTGAATTACCACTTGGGCATAGAGACTGGTCTCAACAGTGAGATTCCCCTCGTGTAGGCACCCTCATGCTTCAGCTAGGCGCTTAGAGGTGAATAGTTACTCAAAAATCATCATGTAGCAAACTTGGTTTCCAAACCTTGAATTAGAGAGACTCAGGCGTGCACCAAGGAAACGTCTAGCTTTGCTCTTCTCCAGCCTCTCACCGGGCTGCAGGTCTTAGCTTTTAGTATCACTGGGGTGTCCCAGGCTTTTGTTTGAATAGCTCAACCTGGCTGCCATCATTGCAGCCGATCGCTCTCCCAGCATCTGCATTGTCTGCTTCAAAAGTCAGGCTCATCAGAGAGAGGAATTTCTTTTTTCTTTTTTTTTTTTGAGACAGAGTCTCGCTCTGTCGCCCAGGCTGGAGTGCAGTGGCGTAATCTCAGCTCACTGCAATCTCCGCCTCCTGGGTTCAAGCAGTTCTCCTGCCTCAGCCTCCTGAGTAGCTGGGATTACAGGCGCCCGCCACCACATCCAGCTAATTTTGTATTTTTAGTAGAGACGGGGTTTCACCATGTTGGTCAGGCTGGTCTCAACTCCTGACCTTGTGATCCGCCTGCTTCGGCCTCCCAAAGTGCTGGGATTACAGGTGTGAGCCACCGTGCCTGGCCAGAGAAAACAATTTCTTAATGGAAAGAATTTGTTATTAGTTTAGGCCACAAGCCTGAATCTTTGAAACAGCATGACTCAGATAGTTCATCACTCAGAGAATTAAGGTTTTGCATCCCTCGGTTCTAAGTGAGGTTTTCTTCCTCTTTTGAGGACAGCAGCATTAAATTACCAGAGCCATCTCATCGGTCATTCATTTAGTATTTACCACACCTACTATGTACAACAGGCAGTGGGAAGTAGAAAGATTAGAAAGAAAAACTCCTGCCATCCGAGGGGTTAATAGCTTACAGATCTTAGAACCACACAACTTAGAAAAAAAAGTTTAAGATTATATAGAGAATCCAAGTGCTTTATTTCACAGATGAAGACATAAGAACCTGAACTATTCTATAACTCCTGCGGTAAACTACAGAGGCAATTCCCAAACCCAGGTCTTCTGACTCAAAGAAGGACTGTGCCTTTCCATTCTGTTCCTAACAGCTAAGAAACTCCTGCATCCCCAGATCCCAGAGGCCTATATGGTCTGGAAAGCTGGTGTCGTGGTCATCAGTCAAAAGCACTCACTGCATACGTACACCACGGCCAGCACACACCTGGAGGTTTGGACACACACGTTCACACACTTACATAATCCTCACAATAAGTGTTTGAGGCAAGAATTGGTATTCAGGATGTAAGCTTGAGAAGCTGAGGGGAGTGTTAAATAACCCATTCAAGGTTAAAGGGTCCCCGTGGTGAATTGACGACTCAAAACTCAGTCTGTTCTCTGCCCCTACACACCAGTAGCCTCGATTTCCAACTCGTTTGGTTATTCCCTGTTATAGACTGAATGCTGTGTCTCTCTCTCAAAATTCACATGTTAAAACCCTACTCCCCGATGTGAGAATATCAGGAGGTGAGGCCTTTGGGGGTGATTAGGGTGAAGCCCTCATGGTGGGATTAGAGTCTTTGTTAGAAGAGACACAACAGAGATGATTGTTTCTCTTCAGCCATGTGAGGACAGGACAAGACGTCCATCTACGAACCAGAAAGGGGGACCTCACCAGACACCAAATCTGCTGCTGCCTTGATCTTGGACTTCCTAGCCTCCAGAACGATAAGAAATAAATGTTTGTGGCTGGGTGAGGTGGCTCACACCTGTAATACCAGCACTTTGAGAGGCTGAAGCGGGTGGATTACTTGAGGTCAGGAGTTCGAGACCAGCCTGGCCAACACAGTGAAACCCCATCTCTAATAAAAATATAAAAATTAGCCAGGCATAGTGGCACATGCCTGTAACCCCAGCTACTCGGGAGGCTGAGGCAGGAGAATCACTTGAATCCAGGAGGCCGGGGTTGCACTGAGCAGAGATCTCGCTACTCCACTCCAGCCTGGGCGACAGAGTGAGACTCTGTCTCAAAAAAAAAAAAGAAAAGAAAAAAAGAAAAAAAAAGAAATGTTTGTTGTTTGAGCCAGTCCATGATATTCTGCCATAGCAGGCCAAACTGACTCATACACTCCCTTTGTTTCATCTTCATGTATTTCTGGCATCCTGGTTTGTAACAAATAATGGAATCTTAGAATTTTAGAAATGGAAATGTTCTCAGAGACCATGTGGTCCAGATCTCTCATTTTACAGGTGAGGCAAGTGGTCCATTGACTCATCTGTGCTCACTGCATGAGAACCATGCAAGCTCTAGAGAGCACACACGGAGTGAGAGAGACAAGCCGAGATCCTGTCCCCGTAGGCACTAGCGTATCCATGGTTTGGTACAACATTGGGTGTCATCCTGGTTGTCCCAAGCCTCAGCAGCCAGTGGATGTCAATAAGGTCACATTATTAATAAAAATAAGAATGAATCGGCCGGGTGCGGTGGATCACGCCTATAATCCCAGCACATTGGGAGGCTGAGGCGGGTGGATCACCTGAAGTCAGGAGTTCGAGACCAGCCTGGCCAACATGGTGAAACCCCGTCTCTACTAAAAATACAAAAATTAGCCAGGCATGGTGGCAGGCACCTATAATCCCAGCTACTCGAGAGGCTGAGGCAGGAGAATCGCTTGAACCCAGGAGGCAGAGGTTGCAGTGAGCTGAGATTGCACCATTGCACTCCAGCCTGGGGGACAAGAGCTGGACTTCATCTCAAAAAAAAAAAAAAAAAAAAAGAATGAATAAACAAGTAACTAACTTGATGTAGCAGCCATACATATGCATCTGTCTACTACAGAGCCTCCCCGTCTCCAAGTCCTCACCTTGGTTTTCTGGAGTCCCGTGGTCTGTCTCACAACCACCCTTATATGTACTCAACACCCCAGATGTCATTTGAGTGTTTTCCTCAATCATGACCATAGCTGCTCAGACCTTCTCTGTCAGCATCTGCTTCCCCTGAAAAGATGTCTTTCTCATGCCTTTCTGTCTGTGTCCACAGTGTCTCAATTGAAGGTCCTTGGTCTTCAAGGAACCAAGACTATACTGAGATCCATTCTTGGGAAGTGCCTCTCCTTCAACCTCCGGTATCATCCATAAACACCAACACTATTTGCCTCTTTGTGTATCATAAAGTCCCTCATTGAAACAGCCCCTTAAACTCCAGTCTGGAAAACAAACCCGCTGGGCTACAATAAGAAACAATTTTAGACACAGACATCCTCCCACTTCCTCTTGACCCCAGGTGTTCTCTGCCAAACTACAATTCCTCCAGGAAATCAGCATCTAGCAGCACCCCCACCAACCCATGGAGGTTTGTTTTGTTTTGTTTTTTGAGACAGGTCTCACTCTGTCACCCAGGCTAGAGTGCAGTGGCACAATCACAGCTCACTGCAGCCTGACCTCCCCGGGCTCACGTGATCATCCATGAGGCAATTTGAAGAGATCTGAAGCCCAAGATAGACTCAGGCTGGAATTCCCACTATACACAGGTTACTAGATTTAATTTAAATGTGTCTTAAATTTCACAAATGATGCAACAGAATGAAAGACGTAATTCAACAAAACTTGTCCAAGAAGGTCCTTGGTATTTTCTCTCTTCTGGAAATCATCGATGAAAAAGCATGTTATATGAGCTAGCAGAACTCAGTCTTTTAAGGGAAAAAAGGTCATTTAATTGCACAATAAGAAGCATACTGTGGGCAGAAAAGAACTCCCTGTTTATTGCATATGTCAAATTATTTAGGTATCTATGAGAGAAAGGTGGATGTACCAAAAACCTAGGCTATGTGTAATCATTGAAATTGAGTATCAAATTGCACTCTATGTTTCCTGGAAGCCAAGATAAAAAGTAAAATAGGTAAGTCATATAGTTCTCCACTATTATTCATCTCATAGAGTAACACAGCGTCTGGTCTGGTCTAACAGCCAAAAGCCTATCATCACAAAAAGAAATGAATTAATTGCCTGGGTCTCTAAATAAAGGGAATAAATCACCCTAGACAACAAGGTCTTGGAGGGCCTCATCTGGGTGGTCTCTACCACATGCCCCGCAACAGTTTTCCATAATAGAAACAGATTTCATCTGACTTTTTTTTTTTTTTTTTTGAGTCAGAGTTTTGCTCTTGAGTGCAATGGTGTGATCTTGGTTCACCACAACCTCCGCCTCTCGGTTTCAAGTGATTCTCCTACCTCAGCCTCCCAAGTAGCTGGGATTACAGGCATGCACCACTATGCCCCGCTAATTTTGTATTTTTAATAGAGAAGGGGTTTCACCATGTTAGTCAGGCTGGTCTCGAACTCCTGACCTCAAGTGATCTGCCCGCCTCAGCCTCCCAAAGCGCTGGGATTACAGGTGCGAGCCACCGCTCCCGGCCCTCATCTGACTTCTTATGCAAAGTACAAGAAGATGTCACATTGCTTTCTTTCCTATCGTTTTGAGAAGGGGTTTTTACAAAGACCTCCTGTTCTGAACACTGCTCGTTCTGCCTCTGATGAGCCCAGCTTCCTGGATGGACCACACATGCTACCAGGCATGGCTTATGATACCCTTGAGCCTGGCTTATGATGGCCCTTGGTGTTCATTTTCCTCATCATTTTCAGCCTGGGCCAGCTTGTCTGTCTCTCTTGGACATACGAAGGTGCCTTGTTAACCTCTTTTTACCCTCTCGCATAGCCAGTGCACAAAAAATACTTGGATCTCGGGTCATTGTTCCCTGACCATAGGCTTTGTCGAGATTAGAAATAACTGGTTCTTTCAAAGAGAATGCCTGCATTAACCAAGTATATTCTAAAGATATGTAGCAAATGCTACATTTGTAATCATCATAAAGCTGAAAGGAAAAAGAAACACTGCAAACATACTGAAACAATTAAGCAATGTTCGTTCCTGACTTTGGGCTGGGAAGAATATTCTTTGTGCACCGTATAGTCGGTAAGACAACATTCTGAGGCCCACGTTTTAGTTAGTTACCAACTCCTAGAAGCCAATGGAAAAATCACAGTCTTTGATGTGTAAAATAACTGAGAAAAAGGGTGTAGAGCCTTATAAAATACCTGCGCTTCATCTGGACCAGCCAGGAGCAAGACTTGAAATCCTCTTACTGAGGAAAATGAAGGAATGCACACTTGCCTTTTGAGGCACAAAATAAAAGAAACCTATAAAATTTGTGTGGCACAGTGTCCCAGAAATCAATTATGTAATTCTTAGAGCAAAAACCTGCTTATAATCTGCTGTTTAACAAAATTTTTAAGGGTTACAAAAGGTTTATTAAAATCTTACCATACGGTCAAACTGATTCAGATTAAACACCTTTGTCTATGAGGTTTGATTAAGGTTTGGGTTTAACATAAATAGTACATTAATGTAAAGGTGAAATTTGGCTTATTGGGTATAAAAATCATACAGGGAGCACTGCCAAATATGAAATGGTATTTGGCTTTCTTTGGGCTATAGTTGCATAAATATGTTATTGGTATGTGATCTGAAATAATGGGAAACTCCTATAATTCTGACATGACTTAGTGTATGTTATTAATAATTATAAGAAAAACCTGTTGTACTTTTATTCCAATGTTCAATTTATGGAAAAACTGAATAATATCCCTTTAATTTTAGCCAATATGTTCACATAGATAATTTCTTCTATGAGATTAAGATTTCACAGACCTTTAACAACTTGCCTAAACCTTCAGCTTTATCCTAACTTAAAACAATCCTTTAACTCTCTAAACTTAGGCAAGAAATCCACATTCCCATGCCTTCTTATAATCTTTTACCAAAAGTACATTCTACTTCCCTCCCACACCTTGAAGGTAAAACTGTTTCTTCAGCAGTCTCAATTACACGTTACAATGTTAACTCTTTTTTTTTTTTTTTTTTTTTTTGAGATGCAGTCTCGCTCTGCCGCCAGGCTGGAGTGCATACAATGTTAACTCTTAGCAACTTTTATTTTTGGTGAAAAACCTGGTAAGTGATTTTAATTATGTACCAGGTGTGGAGCCCAGGACCCAGACAAAATTAGATAAAGGACTCATTCCCTAAGGCAGGAATTGAACCCTGAACCTGGGCCGCCACTGTGAAAAGAGAAAGCATCACTACATGGTTACAAGGTCAGGCTCCCCAAGACATACAAGACAAGAGGGAAATCTCATCCAGTTTTGTTTTTAGGGACCTCCAGCAAAATTTATAACTGACCAGTTTGCTGGGCCATCTTGAACAGTGGGCTTACAGGTGTCCTAAGACCATGTTCCATCCTATGATACCCCTCTTTATGGCAGAACAATACAGAAAGACACACAAAGCACACCAGATTCACTATAGCTTAGGACTAGCCTCACAAATCCTTTTTTCCATTAATCTAAACTTTACGGAGGAGATAAACAATGATTTTTACCGTTCATTCAACCAGTTTGCACACACACAGAGAGAGAGAGACAGAAACAGACAGAGAGAGGGAGAGGAAGCATTGCTTGAGGCAGGGTGGGGAAGGCCAGGTGCTCAGGGAGGCCAGAGAAAGACCCACCCATTGCAGTGACACTGAAAAGTTCAGGCAGCTGCTTATCAGTAGAAAAGGGATATTTTCCAGCGGTATCATCAGCTCTCGAGTTTCCCCTTTTATGGAGGAAAAAGCTCCCCATGTCCCACAATCCTATATGTGCCTAATCCTGTCACCCACAGCCCTCAGCAAAGAGTTCAAGGCAGATTAATCCAAAGAGAATAGCAGTTAATGTCTCATAATACCAAACCCATTCTTAGCCAAAAAGGACTTTACTGAAAGGGGCTTCTAACCCCTTAAATCTTAAAAGGGACCCTAACCCTCCTAAGTTGGGCCTTTAACCCAAGGTAGGTCAGGTGTCCTTGCCTTTTATCAAGAGCGGCCTCTAACCCACTCCGTCTTAGGAGAGACTCTGACTCCCCTAAGTTGGGCCTCTAACCCAATTCCATCCTTTATCTGGGTACCCCACCACTTACCCAAAGTTGGCCTATCAGTGCTGCACTCTATTTCCTTGGGTCGGGGGGTTTCTTCAGTATCGCCCCCTCAGGTTCACCAGAAAAATGTTACCGGCCCCCACCACTTACCGAAAGTTAGCCTTTGGGTGGGGGTTTTCTGCACTGCAGTCCCTTCAGTGGTCACCAGAAAGATGCTACAGGAAAGGAGTCCCAGTCCAGACCCCAAGAGAGGGTTCTTGGATCTCATGCTAGAAAGAATTCAGGGCGAGTCTTTGGAGTACAGGGAAAGCAAGTTTATTAGGAGAGTAAAGGAATAAAGAATGGCTACGCCACAGACAGAGCAGTCCCAAGGGCTGTTGGTTGCCCATTTTTATGGTTGTTGATGATATGCTAACAAGAGGTAGATTATTCTTGCCTCCCCTTTTTAGACCATATAGGGTAACTTGCTGACATTGCCATGGCATTTGTAAACTGTCATGGCGCTCGTGGGAGTATAGCAGTGAGGACGACCAGAAGTCACTCTCATCACCATCTTGGTTTTGGTGGCTCTCAGCCAGCTTCTTTACTGCAACCTGTTTTATCAGCAAGGTCTTTAAGACCTGTATCTTCTGCCAACCTCCTCTTTCAACCTGTGACTGAGAATGCCTTAACTTGCTGGGAATGCAGCCCAGTAGGTCTTAGCCTCATTTTACCAAGCCCTTATTCAAGATGGAGTTGCTCAGGTTCAAACACCTCTGACAGTAGTTTTTAACTCTTAGTAACCTTCATTTCTAGTGAAAACTCTAGAAAGTAATTTTGAATTGTTTCATATCATTTATTTGTAGATAAAAACCATTTTGTAATTTTTTAGAAATACAGTTCTTCAAATTATTTTTTATTATCAGATCTAAATATATTTACTTTTCTATACTATATAGAAATAATATGTCAAGGTATATAGACTTAAATCATGTTTAATAATGAATATTTCAGTATCTTAACTTGAACATGACTCATTTTCTGATTTTTTGTATTACTTAATTTAACATAACATGACTCTTGGATTTTAAATTACTGAAAATAATTTTGAGTCGGGCGCGGTGGCTCAAACCTGTAATCCCAGCACTTTGGGAGGCCGAGGCGGGGGGATCACGAGGTCAAGAGATCGAGACCATCCTGGCTAACATGGTGAGACCTCGTCTCTACTAAAAATACAAAAAGAAATTAGCCGAGCGTGGTGGCGGGCGCCTGTAGTCCCAGCTACTCAGGAGGCTGAGGCAGGAGAATGGCATGAACCCAGGAGGCAGAGCTTGCAGTGAGCCGAGATCGCACCACTGCACTCCAGCCTAGGCAACAGAGCGAGACTCCATCTCAAAAAAAAAAAAAAGAATTTTGAGGCTGTGACACAGGCAGCCTCCCTAATGTCTCCTCCCAGTCATTCTAGGTCCCAAGAAGCCATGTGCCACCCATGAGGACTATGAAGATAAGGGCCTCTCTGAGTCCATGAGAACAGAAGCCAGAGCTGTGAAGACTATACTTGGAGAATCCAACCCTCCCACAATAGCCAGGAGTCAAAACAGGGAAAGCAGAGGAAGAAGGGGCCATATTGGGCTTGTAGCTGGTGGTCTAGGCACCAAGAATGCGTCTCCAGATGTCATCTTGGCCACCTATCCAGACCCCTGAATCCAGAGACTCTAAACCAAAGACATAAGCTCACAATCAAATCAAGCGAGTATCTAATTATATTTAACTGATAGTTTTGAAGCCATTTTTATTTTATGAACGAATTAAAAACTAGCTTTATTTACCAGATACCACATACACATAACATATATAGACATACAAACGAACAGAAGCGTATCCTATAGCTTTTGCCAGTTTTTAAATACTTTTTCTTTTCTCCATTTGGTGTATCAATCTTTCTATTACCTGTTTCATTTCCCTAAGCAACTGTTAACTAGGCAACAAATTTGCATTTCTAAAGAGAGAACTTGCCACAATTCCCAGTTGCTATGAGAGGGAAATTGACACAATCCCTTAGGTGAAACAAAAAAACCATGTATATTTCATAAGCACAGAGCTAAGATTCTCGGCCTAAGTATTGATTCATCATTTGCTCAAACCCAGGGAAAAAAAAAACTGCTCAAGTAAAAGTTCACTTAAGATAGACAGAAAAGCACCTTAAACAAAGGCATTACTTATTATTTAAATTTAAAAAAAAGGTTAGAGTTTCTATTGTACATTGGCAGACATCCCTACAAATTGAGATTTCTTTTATAGATGTAAATTTCCTTTACAAAAGAGTTTCAAGGTAGCCAATTAAATTCCAGAAAGGTGCATTTTATTTCAATAGGGTGTCCTTTTTAATGTAACCACTGTTTCTTAGTTAAAATTACTGAGTTCAGGGTGGAACCCATTAGGGAACAGAGTCAAAAAAGCATCCTCTATGGCTGGCCTCCCGCATGGATAGGTCGGAACAAGAAGCAAGCCTATTTTACCTGACGGCCTAACTTTTATAAATACCTTATCTAGGATAGCTTTCTTTCCACCTTTTGGGTGGAATAGTAACTAAGCAAAGATTAGCAGATTTAATTTTTCTTATCAATTAGTTTCTTAAGCTTTTTATTTGCCTTTCGTAAAATCTTTAAATAAAAAGACTGAAATCTTTTTAGAAGCTTCTGCATATCAATAGGCATCCCTAGATGAGACTAATTCAGGAGGCCTCATTTTCAAATGCATTTCTTCAGTGCAGGGTTGTTTATTTGGAACCTTCCATGGTAAATTATCTTTAGTAAGATTTCACCATTTCTGTAAGACTTTGCTGCTTCTGAGGCCTCATACTTATGCATCGTGAAAGGAAAATAAATCTTGCGGCCCCAAAATCACTAAGCTAAAGGGAAGAGTCAAGCTGGGAACTGCTTAGGGCAAAACTGCCTCCCATTCTAATTCAAAGTCACTCCTAAGCTCACTGAGATGAATGCATATCTGATTGCCTCCTTTGGAGAGGTTCATCAGAAACTCAAAAGAATGCAACCATTTGTTTCTTATCTACCTATGACCTGGAAGCCCCCTCCTGGCTTTCCAGACCTAACCAATATTCATCTTACAAATGTTGATTGATGTCTCATGTCTCCCTAAAATGTATAAAACCAAACTGTGCTCTGACCACCTTGGGCACTTGTCATCAGGACCTCCTGAGGCTGTGTCACAGGTGCGCATCCTCAACCTTGGCAAAATAAACTTTCTATATTAATGGAGGCCTGTCTCAAATATTTGGGGTTCACAGCATGTATAAGCCAGAAGGTACTCAGTTCTTCCAAAACTAAAGGTTCCATCTTTACCTGAAATATTGGCTTTGGAGATCAGGTTCCCTTAATCAACTTGGCTAATCATTTTTTTCCCTATCTAAGCCTGCAATAAAAATGAAACAAAGAGGAGAATAGAAAAATCCCCATGAATTTCCAAAAGCCAAATTTTACACCCCCTGCAATATTGCCATTTACTACTGGTTTCTTTCTGTCCCAGTCAGACATAAGAGGCCTATAACTGGATCCAAGCCAGCTAATTATCAGATCCAATCCGATCCTGGGCCTAGTCCAGTTTCTATTGTGACTTCCAAACCCAGTTTGGGTCAGAAATTTGCTCAAAGACATTGGAGACCCCAAAATACAAATCTGTGGAGCTTCAGAATCTGAGAACTTGCCACGAAAAGAGCCAAAAAGGCGAAAAGAGTCAAACTCTGTAAAATATTCTAAGAGATTTATTCTGAGCCAAATGTGAGTGACCTTGGCCCATGACACAGCCCTCAGGAGGTCCTGAGAACATGTGCCCAAGGTTCCCAGCTTGGTTTTATATACTTTAGGGAGGCATGAGACAGTAATTAAATACATTTAAGAAATACATTAGTTTGGTTCAGAAAGGCGGGACAACTCAAAGTAGGGAGCTTCCAGGATATAGGTAAATTTAAACATTTTCTGGTTGATAGTTGATTGAGTTTATCTGAAGACTTGAGATCAATAGAAAATGTTTAGGCTAAGATAAAGAATTGTGTGGCCGGGTGCAGTGGCTCATGCCTGTAAGCACTTTGGGAAGCTGAGGCAGGTGGATCACCTGAGGTCAGGATTTCGAGACCAGCCTGACCAACATGGTGAAATCCCATCTCTACTAAAAGTACAAAATTAGCCGGGCCTGGTCACACATGCCTGTAATCCCAGCTACTTAGGAGGCTGAGGCAGGAGAATTGCTTGAACCTGCCAGGCGGAGGTTGCAGTGAGCTGAGATCGCGCCGTTGCACTTCAGCCTGGGCAACAAGAGTGAAACTCCATCTCAAAAAAAAAGTAAAGGATTGTGGAGACCAAGTTTGATTGTGCAGAGGGAGCTCTCAGATAGCCGACTTCAGAGACAGCAGGCTGTAAAACGTTTCTTATTGGACCTAAAAGGATGCCTGGCTCTTAGTTGATTATTTCCTGGATCTGGAAATGAAGGAAGGAAAAAGAAAAGGGGGGTAAAAGGGATTCTCTGCAGAGTGTGGCTTTTTTCCACAAGGGACAGCTTTGCAGGGCCATTTCAAGATATGGCAGAGAAACATGTTTTGGAGTAAAATGTTTTTATTTTCTCCCTTGTTATGCCAGAGTCGGATTGGAAAGTAAGTCACGATATAGAGTTAAATAAACCCCATCTGATGAGAACTTATGGTTTGTAGGGCATGACTCCCCAGACCCCTTAGATAGGAATTTGAGCAAGATAAAAAATATCAGAGCTTAGTCCTCAGTGGGTCCGGTGGGTACCTTGCTTAGTCACTCAGCACTCATGGGGGTCATCAGAGGATCTACTTTGGATCTCACTTCTGATGCCACCTATTAAATGAAAAAACTTTGGCTGAATTAAATTTAAGAGTTTAATTTAGCAAAGAACAATTTGTGAATCAGGCAGCCTCCTGAGCCAGAGTAGGCTCAGAGACTCTAGCGCAGCCACGTGGTAGAAGACTTACAGGCAGAAAAAGGAAAGTGACGTGCAGAAAACAGATGTGAGGTACAGAAACAACCAAATTGGTTGCAGCTCGGCAGGCATTTGCCTTATTTGAACATAGTTTGAACAGTTAGCCCTTGATTGGCCAAAACTTGGTGATTGGCACAAAAGTAGGCTTCAGTCTGTTTACATCTTCATTTAGGTTAAAGTTCACTATGTACAGAGAAGCCTTTAGGCTGAACTTAAAATATGTTAAAAGGCAGCTTTAGTCTAAACTTGATTTAACAATATAAAGAATTGAGGCAAAGAGAATTTCATAACTTGCTCAAGATCACAGAGAAATGAGAAACTCAGAATAACTCTCAAGTACTCGGACTCCAGACTGGATGCTGTTAACCTCCCCTAGACTCTCATGTCTATATTGCTTTTGGCCTATAACTTTTTCATGTGTGTGCATGAAATTGTGAACTTCTTTTCAGTGATAGTCTTGTGTTCTTATTTTATTACACTTTTTAGTTCTTCTTGAATATGGCCACACCACTCTGAACACGCCTGATCTTGTCTGATCTCATAAAGCTAAGCAGGGTCAGGCCTGGTTAGTACTTGGATGGGAGGAATAGATCTTGAATTTTATAAATAGCACTCAGACATCTATTTTTATGCTTATTTTTAAATGTCTTCATAAAATGTTTGACTACTATTACATTCTTGGGAAAAATCTCCCTTTTTTGTGTTACACTTTTAATAATCACTAGATTTTATTTGCTAAAATGTTATTTAGAATTTTTCATGTATTTTTCACTGGACTGTGATTTTTCTTTTTATATAACATCTTTTTTAAGGGTCTTTGTTAATATTACACTCAAGTTTTCTTCTGTTTTCTTTGTTCTGAATTCAAGCAGTTAAAAATCCATGGGAAATATTTTTCCTTCACATTTTCTTTTTTTTTTTTTTTTTGAGACAGAGTCTCGCTCTGTCGCCCAGGCTGGAGTGCAGTGGCGTGATCTCGCCTCACTGCAACCTCTGCCTCCTGGGTTCATGCCATTCTCCTGCCTCAGTCTCCTGAGTAGTTGGGACTACAGGCGCCCGCCACCACGCCCGGCTAATTTTTTATTTTTTGTATTTTTAGTAGAGACAGGGTTTCACTATGTTAGCCAGGATGGTCTCGATCTCCTGACCTCCTGATCTGCCTGCCTTGGCCTCCCAAAGTGCTGGGATTACAGGCATGAGCCACCGCGCCCGGCCTTTTCCTTGACATTTTCAAAGAACTATGCATGTAATATTATATTGACTGTTCACCCAGCCCCTTGCCCTAAAGCCTGGTAACATGATTAACTCATGATTCCTGGATAAATGCTATGTTCTCATTCCTCCATTTTTATCTATACGTAAGGCTCTTGGCTTTGAATTTTATTTCTATCTCTTTGTTTGGTTAAGTTCATCTTGGTAAAACATTAGCTCTCCCCGCATTTGTTCTCAGTTCTATGATGTAGAGTTGATAAACTTTCCCAGTAGGACAGACATATATTTTGCCCAATGTGTGTTCTCTGTAAATGCAGGTGAGGAAGGAGGGGTAATTAGTGGAAACAGAATTAGAATCTCTAGGGATTTGAGCCCTTAAACAATTCTACGATAAACTACAATTTATACAATATTTTCTGAGTCATGTAGTTTTGTGTTGGATTGCTTTCGGTCTGGTAGAATTCAGCTGGGAAACCAACTGGTCCAGGGCTTTTTTGGTTAGTAGGTTTTTCATTACTGATTCCATTTCAGAAGTTGATATTGGTCTATTCAGGTTAACAGTCTTTTCCTGATTCAATCTTGGAAAATCGTGTGCTTACAGGAAAGTATCCATTTCCTCTAGATTTTCTAATTTGTGTGCTTAGAGTTATTCATAATAGTTTCTGAAGGTCTTTTGTATTTCTGTGGGACCAGTTATGATACTGATAAAAAAACACCTTTTTCATTTCTGATTGTGCTTTCTTGGATCTTCTCTTTCTTTTTCTTTGTTAAACTGGCTAGTGGCCTATCGATTTTATTTATTTTTTTGAAAAACCAAGTCTTGGTTTTATTGATCTTTTGTATGGATTTTTACATGTCAATTTCATTAAGTTCTTCTCTAATTTCAGTGGATTTTCTCCTGCTAGTTTTGGATTTTCTCCTCCCTAGTTCCTTTCCCTTAGTTGACCTAGTTTCTTCCTTTCCAAAGATAGATTGTTAATTTGAGATTTTTTTAACTTCTTGATGAAGACATTTAGGGCTATAAACTTTCCTCTTAACACTGCCTTGGCTGCATCCAGAGATTTTGGTAAGTTGTGTCCCTATTTTCATTAATTTCAAATAATTTTTTTGATTTCTGTCTCAATTTTGATGTTGACCCAGGAGTTATGCTGGAGTAAGTTAGTTAATTTCATGTATTTGTATAGTTTGAGGCGATCTTGATATTGATTTCTACTATTATTGTACTGTGATTCAAGAATGTGCTTTGGTATGACTTCAATCATTTTGAATTTATTGAGACTTTTTATGATCAAGCATGTGGTTGATCTTAGAATACATTGTGTGCAGACAAGAAAAATGTATATTTTTTGATTGTTGGGTGTAGTGTCCTGTAGCTGTCTGAGATCCAGTTGTTCAAGTGTCAAGTTTAAATCCAGAGTTTCATTGTCAACTTTCTGCCCTGATGATCTAACGCTGTCAGTAGGATGTTCAAGCCTCCCACTAGTATTTTGTGTTTGTCTAAGGTTTTTCGTTGGCCAAGAAGAACTTATTTTATGAATCTGGGTGTTCCAACGTTGGGTGCATATATATTTAGAATAGTTAGGGCTTCTTGTTGGATTGTACCCTTTATCATTATGTAATGCCTTTTATTGTCCTTCTTGATTTTTGATTTAAAGTCTGTTTTATCTGATATAAGTATAGTTGACTCCTGCTCTTTTTTCCTTTCAGTTTGCATGGTAGAATTTTCTCCATTCTTTTACTTTGAGCCTGTGGGTGTTATTATATGTGACATGGATTTCTTGAAGAAAACTGACATTTGGGGCTTGTCTTTTTATCAGGCTTTCCACTCTGTGACTTTTAAGTGGGCATTAAGCCCATTTATATTCAAGGTTACTATTGATAGGAATGATTTTAATTTTGTCGTGTTGTTAACTGGCTGTTATGTAGTCTTAATTACGCAGTTGCTTTATAGTGCTTGTGGGCTATGGTCTGGAGTGTCTTTTGTGGTAGCAGGCTCTTTCAATTCTATGTTTAGCACTCCCTCACCAGGTCCCCCTCAGCAGGGACCTGAGGATCTGAGGACTCCCTCACCAGGTCCACTTCTGGGGATGTCTTGTAAGTCTGGTCTAGTTTAAATATACTCCCTCAGAATTTGCTTTTCTGAGAAGGATTTTATTTCATCTTCATTTAAGAAGCTTAGTTTGGCAGCATATGAAATTCTTGGTTAGAATTTTTTTTCTTCAAGATGCTAAAAATAGGCCCCCAATCTCTTCTGGCTTATAAGGTTTCTGCCGAAAGGTCTGCTGTTAGCCTGATGGGTTCCCTTTGTAAGTTACATTCCCCATCTTTCTTGCTGCCTTTAAGATGTTTTCTTTTGTGTTCACTTCAGTGAATCTGATGACCACGTGCCTTGGGGATGGATGTCTTGTATAGTATCTGGCTAGGGTCCTCTACATTTCTTGGATTTGCAGGTCAACCTCTCTAATGAGATTAGGGAAATTTTCATGGACTATGTCCTCAAATATACTTTCCAAGTTGCTTATTATTTTTCTTTCTCAAGAATGCCAATGAGTCATAGATTTGGTTTCTTTGCATAATTGCATATTTCTCAGAGGTTTTGTTCATTTTTCTTTATTTTTTCTCTTTATTTTTGCCTGACTGAGTTGACTTAATTACCTGTCTTCAAGCCCTGAGGTTCTTTTCTCTGCTTGGTCTATTCTGCTGTTAATAGTTCTGCTTGTATTTTGAAATTCTCGTAGCGAATTTTTCAGTTCAAGAAGTTCAATTTGGGTCTTTCTTAAAATGGCTTCTTAGTATTTCAACTCTTGAATCATTTTACTGAATTGCTTCGCATCCTTGGATTGAGTTTCAACTTTCTCTTGGTCTTGATAAGCTTCCTAGCCATCCAGATTCTGAATTCTATGTTTGCCATTTCAGACATTTCAGACTGATTAACCATTGCTGGGAACCTAGTGGGCCTGTTTGGAGGTAAGGGGACACTGGCTTTCTGAATTGCCAGAGTTCTTATTCTGATTTTTTTCCCATCTGAGAAGGCTGGGTTCCTTTAACTGTGATGGTAATCTAGCATAGTCAGTTGGCTTTGTATCTGGAAGTTTTCAGAGGGCTAAGGCTCTGTACAGGGTCTTTGTTGTTGAATTCTTGCCCTTGGTTTATCAGCAGGGAGAATTGGCAGAGTGACTTTTTTGTTGCTGTTGTAGTTTGGGCCGCGATCCAGTAGATAGTGCTTGAGAGCAATGGATGGAAGACGGGCTCTTACTTGGCAGCATGGCTCCTTTGTGTATCCTTGGATTTGCAGCTATGCTCTGTGGTACAAGGGGGAAAGAGGTGACCCCCTCACCAGGTTCACTCCTGGGGACTGGGGGAGCCATCTCTGATCGCTGGCACTTTGCCAGCAATTCCAATTATTTATTTATTTATTTATTTATTTATTTATTTATTTATTTATTTATTTCAATTTGATGTTTCAGCCTCAGGGCTCCCTTGGACAGAGGTCCAGTAGGGAAATAGGCCACCTCTTTACTGGACCTGCCCTGTGGAGGGGAGGCACATCTAGGTTCTAGGCCAACCTGTGAACCAGTGCAATTCACCCTTCTCAGTTTTCTGGGAGTGTGGGGTCCTCCCCAACTTGAGTGCAGAGAACAGATCCTGGCTAGGTAATCCTGAGCCATGGGCCAGGACCCTGGGGTGCCAGGACCTGCTTGCAGCTCCCTTCTCCAGACCCTTGGGACTGGGTCTCAGGTGCACTATAGGATCTGAAGGGCTCCCAGGCTTCCAGAATGCACTTAGGTGGCACAAAGCACCCAGGCTGGGCAGTGGAGCTATGCTGTATACAGGCTTCGGCAGGGTGGCCAGGCAGGAGCCTTGGGAGGGGCTGGCAGGCAGGTGGCCTGTGAGACAGATGTGCCCCAGTCCCACAGGGAAGGTGGCCCTGCTTTCTCCCCAGTGGTTAGCTAGGGCCAGAGACTGTCAAAGGGAGATAGGCAGCCGTTGGTGGGGTTAGGCTCCGCCAAAGCTGTCCCTAGCACAAAGGTTCCTGGCGCCATGCCTGTGGCAGCTCTGTCTCTGTCTAATCTCTGAAGACATCCACCTACCAGCTCAAATGTCCGTGGCGCGTGTGAGGTCTCCAGTCTCCAAGTTCCTTCACTTACCCTTTCCTCAGACACCGCTGGAGGCCAGGAAGCAGCCTTAGCATTCAGTTACCCGCACGGAGTTTCCAGCTTCCTCCCTCTTCAGCCTCAGGGTCTGCATCTTTTCTACATCCACATTCAGCATCTTCTTTACAAAGATCTGTTGAAATTATGTTGATTTAGTCAAAATCTCGGCCTCTCTCCATGGGAGCCACACTTCCCAGCAGCATTGAGTTGGCCATCTTAAGACCCAGTTGGTGTATAATTTTTAAATATTTAATAGAAACTTTAAAATATTTGAAAAATTAATCTTACATTATCACACTGCCCATTCTGAATTGTCAGCTTCCATGAGTGTAATCATTAGCTTAACTGTCTGTACTATGTATTCTTCAAATTAAAACAAATGACATAATTATTTGTAATAATTTTTTGTAAAGGTGGACAACACGATGTTTCTGTAGTGTTATTAAATTACTAGTTATCTAACTTGGACAGCACTTAGCAAGTTAGATAACTGACTTGTTTGTAAAACTAATCTCATTGACACTTCTTCTAGTCCAGATATTATTTTCTCCGATAAACAACCATTGTTTATAAAATCACTGTCAAGGAAAGATTAAAATAGATTTAATGAACTAAAAGAAGTAGAAGGTTTGTTTATTAAGAGGAAGAGTTCAGAGATCTGAGCTCAATACGAGTATACATCTTAAATGAAATAAAGGGAATAATGAGAAAGAAAGAAGTCAAATGAATATCTAAACATGTTTCATCAAGGAAAATATAGGAAAAACATTTGCCTATATATTCATAAAGGCAAAATGTAAGTATCTAATTAAAGTGCAGTTGTAAAGAAGGACAGGCAATACAGCTTGATTAACATACAGCTGCTTTTTACTGGTTATCCAACATCCTTGATGAAGATTAGATTTTATCACCCACCATCTCCTCAGGGTCCACCTGGGAGGTGGTGGGTTTTGCAAGTTGACAAACACAACTGAACTTTATCTATTATTCACGCTGGGTTTCTGTATGAATTTCTGTGAATAAAGTTTTCTATTACAAAATTTTTAATAGTGAAATTGAGAACGTTTTTCTTATTGCCATTATTTTTTTCTTTTCTTTTTATACAATTACATTATTTTACAGCATCTTTTAATGCTGTCAATCTATAGAAGATAGTCAGAATGTTGTTGTATTTCCTTACAGGTTCTACTGACTCTGAAGTGTTCTGAAGTTGAAGGTTATGATTCTTTCTCATTTTGTTTCAAAACAGGGTCCCCATTTCCCTAACGTAGGATTCGAGGGCACAAGCAGAGGAGGAAAGGGGTGTCAAAGTCAGAACCGCCTAGAAGGCAACGAGAAGCAGAAGCGCAGGCCTGCGAGATGCTCATCAGAGTGACTTAGCTGTGGGCTGCGGAAGGCAACGGAAGGAACTCACATCCACTGGCCGCATTCCGCTCCCCGGAGCGGAGGACAGAGCCGAGTTTCTTCAGGCAGTGGCTCCAGCCAACTCTGCCCCACAGGTAAGGAGCGCGCAGCTGCCACACACCGCAGGCAGCGCGAACACAGACTCGGCTTTCCAAGGGCGCCGGCGTGTTGAGGGCGCCGCCCCCGTCGCTGCGGGGAGCCCGGCAGGCCCGTGGCCTTTTGCCTGGTTCTCCCGCCTCTGCAAGCCTCGCCTTCAGGACTCCGCCTCGCCTTCCTCTTTTCTGTTGGACAGACTCACGGGACCGTCTGTCTGGATGATGTGTGCACATTTCTTACCACGATTCCTCTGCACACCAGGTCCAGGGACTGCCGCGCTGGGGACGGCACAGCTGAACTGTGCAGGCAGCGAAGGGGCCTCACGGGGACCGCTCAGCTCCCTGAGGGCGCAGCCCACCTGGTCGGGTGGGAATAAACTTCCGCGGTTTTCAGTGACCCAGTTTGTGGCACGGCACAGGTTGAAAAGTTAAAATCTGAGCGCGTTACTTCACAGATGTACCGTGAGCGGCTTTGTGCAGCGAAATGACCTGTTTACCGAACAGCGCCCTCTGTAGCCCAGTGCTCAGAACGGGCCTTTTCTTGATGTTCCTGTATTGCGTTTACAGCCTCCCTGTGAGGGGGTTGCGCGCACAGGTGGACCTCGTTTTATTGCGCCTTGCTCTATTGTGCCTCGCAGATACTGCACTTTTTTTACAAATTGAAAGTTTGTGGCAACTCTGTTGGGGCACCTCTATGGGTGCCATTTTTCCAACAGCTTATGTTCACTTCATATCTCTGTGACATATTTTTAATTCTTGTAATATTTCGAATTTTTTCATTATCATTATATCCGTCATGATGATCTGTAATCAGTGATCTTTGATTTTACTTTGTAATTGTTTTGGGGAACCAACGACCGCACCCACGTAAGACAGAAAACGTAATAAATGTCACGTGTGTTCCGAGTGCTCCAATGACCAGCTGCCCCCCCCATCTCTCTCCCTCCCCTCAGGCCTCCCTGTTCCCTGAAACACAATTGTGGAATTACACCATTAATAACCTACAACGGCCTCTAAGTGTTCAAGTAAAAGGAAGAGACACACATCTCTCACTTTAAATCGAAAGCTAGAGATGATTAAGCTTAGTGGGGAAAGCCTGTTCCAAGTTGAGATAGGCTGAAAGCAAGGCCTTTTGCACCCAGGAGTTAGCTCAATTGTGAATGCAAAGAAAAACCTCTTAAAGGAAATGAAAAGTGCTGCTCTAGTGAACACATGAATGACAAGAAAGCGAAACAGCCTTATTACAGTGGTCTAGATAGATCAAACCAGCCACAGCGTTCCCTCAGGCCAAAGCCTACTCCAGAGCAAGGAACTCTCCTCAGTTCCACAAAGGCTGAGAGGAGTGAGAAGCTACAGAAGAAAAGTTTGAAAGTAGCAGAGATTGGTTCATGAGGTTTAAGGAAATAAACCATGTCCACAACATAAAAGTGCTTCCCTCTAATAAAATGTCATGAAATAAGAACTTTTTACAAATGTGCTCATTGCTGATTCCCTAGCCCTAAAACAATGCCTGCCACATGGTGACCATTGAATAGCTACAGGATGAAGGGTCAGAAGGGGCATCAGGATGAATGATCACTCATGACCAAGGCAAAGCAAAGGACATTTTCAGATGAGCCAAAATTGAAAGGGTTGATTGCCCCCATCTCTTCATGCCCTCAAGTAGAAGAAAATTGTGCCCAAGAAACGAGAAAGAAGCACCCCAAATTCGGCATAAATTTAAAAAGTTTAAAGTAAACACTGGCTATGTAAACACCACAGTAATAATCATAACTAATACTGAGGGTAAAGACAACTTAGAGTAAAAATCCTGGCAGAAGCCAACACAATGACATGAGAGATCGGGGAGGAGAATCAGAACTAGAAGACTCTTGAGTTGGTTGTAGAGGACGGTAAGGATACTGATACATTTTCAGTTTATGAAATAAAACCTCAGGTTAAAAGGAAAGTTATTTTCAGATTATATACTTTTCTTAATGTCTGTTTCTTATAAGATCATATTTAAAGATAAAGATTTAGAAATAGCAAAAGAGAAAGAATAGAAACAGATATACCAGACGTATATTAACTAACTAAAAGAGAGCTGCTATACCTATTAGATTTAATAGACTTAAAGCACAAAGCATTAAAGGTATAAAAATAGGTGTCACTGGTTAAGGATTTTTAAAAAGAAACCAATTCATAAGAAAGAGAAAAATTACAAATGAATATTAGTAAATTCATAAGCGAACTAGGATTTTTTTTTTTTTTTTGAGATGGAGTCTTGCTCTGTCACCCAGGCTGGAGTGCAGTGGCGTGATCTCAGATCACTGCAACCTCCGCCTCCTGGGTTCAAGTGATTGTCCAACCTCAGCCTCCTGAGTAGCTGGGATTACAGGCACACTCCACCACATCCGGCTAATTTTTGTATTTTTAGTAGAGATGGAGTTTCACCATGTTGGCCAGGCTGATCTCGAACTCCTGACTTCAGGTGATCTGCCCACCTCGGCCTCCCAAAGTGCTGGGATTATAGGAATGAGCCACTGCACCCGGCCCAAACTGGGATATTTTTAACACAGTTCTCTCATTACCTAATGCAGTGGTCCCCAACCTTTTTGGCACTAGGGACCAGTTTCATGGAAGACAATTTTTCCACGGACTGGCATGGATGTGGGTTGTGGGGGGGTTGGATGATTAAGTTCACTAAATTTACTGTGCACTTTATTATTATATTGTAATGAAATAATTATAAATTATACAATTCACCACAATGTAGAACAAATAGGAGCCCTGAGTTTTTTTTTGTTTGTTTGTTTTGTTTTTGTTTTTGTTTTTTTTGTTTTTTTTTTTTTTAGAAAGCCTCACACCGTAACCTGGGCTGGAATGCAATGGCATGATCTCGGCTCACTGCAACCTCCACCTCCCAGGTTCAAACGATTCTCCTGCCTCAGCCTCCTGAGTAGCTAAGATTACAGGTGCCATCCACCACGCCCAGCTAATTTTTGTATTTTTTTTTAGAAGAGATAGGGTTTCCCTATGTTTACCAGGTTGGTCTCGAACTCCTCACCTTGTGATCTGCCCACCTTGGCCTCCCAAAGTGCTGGGATTACAGGCATGAGCCACTGCACTCGACCACCCTGAGCTTTTTTTCCTGCAACTAGAGGGTCTGATCTAGGGGTGAAGAGAGACAGTGAGAGATCATCAGGCATTAGATTCTCACGAGGAGCGCACAGCCTAGATCCCTCGCATGCGCAGTTCACAGTAGGGTTCACACTCCTATGAGAATCAAATGCTGCCACTGGTCTGAAGGAGGCGGAGCTCAGGCCTAACGGAGCGATGGGGAGTGGCTGTAAATACAGACAAAGTTCCCCTGGCTTGCCCGCCACTCACTTCCTGCTGTGCAGCCCAGTTCCCAAGAGACCCAGGTGTTACCCAGAGGATGGCGTTTTAGAGTCCAGGTGAGACTTCGGGAAAGAATGTGGTGGCTTTTAAGACAATGAGCTGACTGCACTGTGCGAGTAAGTAACACCCATTTATCTCGATTGCTGCTCGAGCCATGTAGCCAGGCCCACCCAGAAAAGCTGAAACACAAGCCCCAGACTGAGGTCTGACGGCGTTTACGGAGGCATCCAGACCTGGGTGCACTTACACACCGGCACAGAAGCCACAGGCTCACAGTTCTTGGATAAGAACCAGGAAAACATGCATTAAGCAGGGTAAGCCCCAAATTATCTGGACAGCTGCTGCTGTGGGGAACTTGCCTCCAGGGCTCAAGTATCTGCTAACCTGCAAGTCCCCACACCTCTGCACATTCACATGCAAAGGCACCTACCCACATGCAAAGGCACCTACCCACCAGGTGAGTTCCTGGTGACGTCACTCACCTGTCTGCTTGTTAAGAAACTGCACAACTTCCAAACCATCAGGGTAGGTCGTGTGTGTCGTCTAAGCATTTGCATAATAGTAAACCTGTAAGCACCAGAAACACCTGTTGGGAGGCAGTTTGTGTTATCATTTTGAACCTGGATTTAATCTAGTAAAGTCCTTCCTACAGGGGGGTAAAAGCACCGTCCCAGCAGGTGGGAGTGGGCTGACCTTGTCCATGGCATCCTCCACAGCAAGGAGGCGTGAGGAGAGGGCTTGTCACCCAAGCCCAGAAGTCAAGACACTGTGGCTCTAGGCTAGTGGGAGAGAGGACTGGACCGAGGTGGAATTCCCAGTCCTTCACCTGGGAGAAATGCACCTTGCGCTGGCATTTTGCAGCCTCTGCCTCTAAGTCGGTGGGCACGGCTGAGCCCCGGACAGTCAGCACCAGGAATTTGGACCATGTTTTGTGTTTTATTAAAGTGGTTATCTCCCACTTATATGTTTGCTCTGGGGTCAGGGTGGCCACAGTGACAACCGCCACATTCAACACCTGATATAAATAACACACAGAGACATACAAATAACATACGAATAACACCTGCCATGACTGTGGCACTGTTTCTAAATGCAGATCATTAGCCCTGAGGCTTCCAGGCAAACCCATTAGCTGGATCCCCAAATAAAATAAAATCCCAAGAAAAATGTTCCCACTCGTCCCCCCACTGAAGATATTGAAAAGGGCAGAACAGAATGTGGGTTTTTCTCGGGAGAACAGAAAACAAGCGGGACCTGTGTTCCCAGACTTCCCCGCCAGGTGCCTACTTACATCACACGTAAGTTCACAGCCCAAATTTCCTGCCGTAGAGAAAATAATTTCATTTTATTGACTTTTTTTGTAAAATATAGCATGTTACAAGTGGACCACTAGCTAGGGCTTAGAAATATGTTTGCTATTCTTGCCTTCGAGTCTATTAATGTCAATTGAGAACTGTAAATCAAAATGATAAGAAATGAAACTTTGACTTGGGAAACTCTTAAGCCATGAAAAATATTAATCCTGTTTGACTATGTGCTAAATGCAACCAACTTAAATCTATAAAAGAAAGTCTCTGTTTGAAAGGCTGAACCTCAGGAAATAAAGAGACATTTGGAATCATCTTAATTTTCTGTTCTTGTCAAGAAGATGCAACCAGCTCTTGACACCCACTCCGAATCTCACTTCCCCAGGATGAAAAGGTGACCTTCTCAGGTCTCCCTCAGGGGAACCTGGCTGGCCACCCTTGCAGAAGCCACTCAGCCCACCTACCTGCAGCTCTGCAATGTTTGGGGAAGAAGCGGTGAACTCATCAGGTTGAACGTGGCTGAGAAATCCACCTTCAGAACTCTCTAAGACTGATGAGCTTCCGTCTAAAAAGCAAATAAGTTAAATTTAAAAGGATAGTGTATATACATTGTGGAAATATCAGTATCCTAATGCGATTGCTAAATTCAATTTAAGCGAACATGTGAACACATTCTTTCTTGTTCATGAGATTACTATACACATGTCAGGTCAGTTCAACAACAAATGATCCTGTAAGGAACATTAATTCTTTAATGAATACACTCCATCGGTATTTCTCTTTCGAGTATTCTGATGGATCAGGAGATTCACGGATGGAAAGGCACTGTCTTGGCCCTGAAGCTGCTCACGGTCCCGCAGCAGGCAAACACAGAAGAGAAAAGCCAAATCCCTGTGACACTGGCTTACGGGACCTATGAAGGGCCACGGGCCATTGTGAAGGAGCACCACAGGCTTCCAGGAGAGCCAGGAGTCAGGGGAGCTTCCCCAGGATGGCATCACTGTCAGCTGAGATGATGCCTGGAGGTTGCGGAGATACTAGCAGGTGTGTGTGAGAGGCAAGGTCCCCCATTCTGCCCGGCACCAGCAAGTACACTGAAGTCTTGTCCGGGGGCCTGAAGGGGAGGGGACAGCAGGAACAAGGTAGCCAGGCTGGAGCAGACCTGATGGGAAGGGCTTCCCTGCCCCACAGAGAAGTGCAGAGGGGACTGTGAGGGCACGCAGAGCCTGAGGTGGTCTGAAGCAGACAGATGGCACCAGCCTCACCTCTACGAAGCTCCCTGCAGAGGCCATGAAACAGCCTGGGGGGGCAGGAAGCCTGGGGGGCAGACTCAGGAGGAAGACAGTGTCAGATTCAGCCCTGAAGGGCCATGCAGACCTCGGCCAAGGATGGGAAGGAGTCCAGGTGCCAGGCAGCCCAGGGCGAGTGGTGCCCACAGGCTTGGGCTGTGCTGTGCATAAGGGCCACACCTGAAGCTCGGCCACACCTGAGGCTCGGCCACCACACAGGCTCCGTTTCTTTACCGAGATAGGTTCCTGCAGAGGTCGTGAAGCTGCTGTGGTCATTTGCTGGCAGCGACGTGAAGATAGAATTCTTTCCTGACTCAACCAGGGGCACTCTTGGCTCCTCCCCGTGAGACCCCCAGTGCAGGAAGCACCCACAGCTGCATGGACAGAACTGGGGCTTGGGAAAGAGGCCAGGCAGGTGCCAGATGAGAGGGCGCTCCGTCAGGGTGGCAGCAATGCCATGGGCTGGCAAATGGAGAAAGGGGAACAAAGCACCCAAGTGCATCTAGCCCCAGCCACACGCCTTCTGCTGGGAGTGTGCTCAGAGGGAAGTGACCGCTAGGATTCGGAATCTCCAGTCACGGCCCCTGGAGACCGGCATGTGGGCTGTGTGTGGGGTGGAGGGCTGGGGGTGTTGGCAAGTCTCACAGGTGAGGACCCAACGAGGGAATCAGACAAAAAGTGGCCACAAATTAGGCAGCTCCATGAAGGACATGTCCTTGCCATAGTAAGATGTTCTGCTCACGCGTATCCACGAGAAAGCCCCGCATTTCACGGGGAGCATAGAAACAGGAGTCCCCAACCCTGCTCACCAGCTCCTCCGGCTGCTGCCATCTGCTCCTGCAGCATGGCGGCCTGGGAAGCCTGCACTGGTGATTTTCTGCCATTCAAGTTTTGCAGACTTCGGGAAGATGGATGCATAGCCTGGGGCAACGACAGCCACAGGCCTGCCTTGTCACAAGGTCCCTGGAGTGGGCAATGCCTTGAACCCAAAGGCTGAGAGCACAAAGCCATCTTCAGCCATCCTCGATTTCCAGCAAGACCCCAGGGTTCACCCAACAGCCCTACACTCCATACTACAAAGTGGGTTAATTTTTTTAAAGACTCTGCAGAAATATACCAACTACAGAGCTCAGGAAAGCAACTGATTTATACAACCCAATCCAAGTTGTTTGCTTTTATAGCATTAGAGACATGTCTGAAGAAATTGAAGGTTTTATCTACAGAAACATAATTAGTTTAATAAATTACTAGGTCTATTTTGAATAACAAATTGAGTACTTTTATTAGACCTAAGTGGAACTTTATCTGAATCTGAATTTTCCAAGGGGCCAGTGTAGAGTGACACAGGTGTCCGAGGCCACCTTTCCATCTTCAGACACCCCCCCGTCTCTCTGCACAGGGAGTTGGCCTTCCAGTAGGCGTTGCTCTTCTGTCTTGACGTCTCCTGGAAAGACTTTTATCTCTCTTTTCCTGTGGTGGTGTTTTCCACGAGCTAATTCTTTCTATCTTTAAACTCATTGGCTGAAAACAAATGTGGGAAGATTTTTGCATTAGTAACAATTATATTATTTTTAAATGTTAAGCAACACATCACACCAGCTATCACAGAATGTAGATGATTCTACTCCCCCTTCCTACAGAAGGACACATGAGGTATCCACACTTAGTGTCTCTCATTCCCCATTTTACAGCCCACGCTCTTGTGAAATCCGGGATTCCAATACATGGCTGATATTGTAAAGTCAACAGTGAAATAAAGTGCTTGAAACTCAATTCAAAAATGCATAATAAAAATAATTTTCTACCTTTTGCACTATTTAACAATTGATGGTTTCAAGGCATGGATAAGCCACCCATTCAGTTATCTATTTACTCGTACATTGCCCCGCATGCCTGTGATTAGCTCAGGTCAATGAGGGAGCATGAGAGAAGTCCGCGTCTCACAGGAGGCTGGGCCTGTGCAGTCCACCCTGGGACTTACGATGTTTTGTACTCATAGGATCTGAAAAGGCTCTTTTCCTACTTGTGACAAATGCTTAGAGTAGATTTCTGATCTTCCTTCAGGGAATAAAGTGTTATCTGCTCAGCAGTTGCTTTGGGAAAGAATGCGAGGGGATAAATCATCTTCAGGAGTTGGGGGCACCTTCTCCATCCACATCAACCCAGTATCAGTTGCTGGCTGTGGACTCACGAGATTTACTTCCTGAGTATGAGGGTGACACAAAGCTGGGACAGGAAGAGACACACTGGCTGGGAGAATGTTCTAAAGCGGAGCTAATTTTAACAAAGAAAAATGTGATAGAGACTGCCGAAACCAGCTCGGTCAGGAAGACCCTAACCCAGCAGCGCTAGAGGAATTAAAGACACACGCACGGAAGTATAGCATGTGGAGTGGGAAATCAGGGCACTCACAGCCTTCAGAGCTGAGAGCCGTGAACAGAGATTTACCCACATATTTATTGACAGCAAGCCAGTGATAAATTGTTTCTATAGATTATAGATTAACTAAAAGTATTCCTTATGGGAAACAAAGGGATGGGCCGAAACAAAGGGATGGGCTGAAACAAAGGGATGGGCTCTGGCTAGATATCCGCAGCAGAAACACGTCCTTAAGGCACAGATCGCTCATGCTATTGTTTGTGGTTTAAGAACGCCTTTAAGTGGTTTTCCACCCTGGGTGGGCCAGGTGTTCCTTGCCATCATTCTGGTAAACCCACAACCTTCAGCATGGGCATCACGGCCATCATGAACATGTCACAGTGCTGCAGAGATTTTGTTTGTGGCCAGTTTTGGGGCCAGTTTATGGCCAGATCTGGGGGCCTATACCCAACAAAAGACAAAATAGCATCCTGTACTGTGGCTCCCAAGCTAACAGCGCCACCCCTGTTCAGAGGAGTCCGCGCCAACAAGCAGCAGGTACAAGACCGCAGTGCAGAAGCAGGGAGCGCGGGAGGCTGCGAGCCCTCAGACTCACGCGTGGAGACAGTGCCACACACATCACCTCCGCAGCCTGCACCCACGGAAACAAAGCCCCCAAGTCCACTCGGCCCCAGCCAGACGCTTGCTGCCGTGAGTGTGCTCAGAGGGAAGCAGCCGGGAGGACTTGGAATCTGCTCCACAGCAAGAAGTGCTAAGGGTTAGGATCTTGTTTGAAAGGCATGTACCCGTGTCCTTGGAAGAACACAGGACTCCAGGGAGCACCATGCTCACCCAGGGAGGTGAAATTGTGTGGTGAGGAGCTGATGGGATGTGTGTGTTTGGGTACAGAACCTCTGCTTCTCTTTACAGATGATAAGCACAAAGGGTCACCTTTGGAGGAGCTGAATTGTTAGATGACGATCTTTGTCCCAGGAGAGTGGCACTCTGATTCTTGCGGCCAATGTTTTTGGGTATTGTCTCTTCATCAGCTGACAGAGGTGAAATTTTTCCAAAAGCAGGTTCCAATGCCTAAAAGACAAAATGCAGGGAAATTTTTCACATTTTCGAAGGTAAAATAAATTCAGATTTTAATACAATCAAGAATAATTGGAATGTCCTAGAAAAAAATAGGGTACAAGTAGGGGGACTTGGACTGGGTTTTCCCCCTAACATGTTGATAAGAACAGAAACCCTCACCAAGCGTTTGTGAAGGAACCTTTGTGGAGCCGATGTTTGCTTTGTGTTTCTTATTGTGGTTCCTTGTTTCAAAATGATCACAGGATCCCAAAGGCTACAGAACAAACAATACCCAACATATCTTCCTTTAGGCTCCTGTGTCTTCAACCGGGAATGTGTTAACGGAGGAAGAAAATGTGATACTACTTCTAGTGTTGTCTCTACAACTTGTCTAAGATCCAAAATGCAAATTCCCAACTTTCCCTGTTATCAGCAGACTGACCTGGAACAGTGTGATCCTTCAGGTGGGATGAGGTATGTTAGGTCTGGAATGCTAAATTATTCACCATTCTCCCCTCTGAGGAGGAGAAGGGAATGAGAAGGGGAGAGGGTTGCTATGAACGAACCCTTAATATCAGATCCAGAGTGGCTCACCCACACAGCCATGCCCGCGTACTGTGGGTGCTCAAGTCTCAGCCTTTTAGATATTCAGTCCCTAAAACGGCGACTACACACAGATACACCTTCGCATATTTAAAGTGTGGGATTCACATATCCCATCCTGTTTCTTCAAATCAGGTATGCTCTTGTGAGCGTAGATCGTGTTCTTATAAATAGCCCCATGGTGACCAGTGCAATGCACAGAATGGAAAAATATTTGGAAATTCACCAAGCTCTAATCTCAAAATAAGAGAATGATCAAAACTGCAGGGCATGTGAAGACTGAATAAGACTTCATTGACTTTTAGGGTAATTGTTATACAATGACCCAAATGGGGCAGTAGATACTATTTTTTAGGAACTGGCATACAATATATGTAGGGAAAAAAATCCCTGTGAGTCTTCTTGGGTTCTCCCCACAGAAGGTGGACAATCCCGGCCAGTATTTGCGGCAATTTCCCCCACTCTTCCTCTGACAGAGGAACAGCCTGCCCAGCTTCTGCTCTTCCTTCCGCAGAAGGACTCGGCGCTTTGCTGTGCTGAGAGGCTAAACTCACTTTCTTTCTGAGGCAGCAGAAGCCATCTCCATGGAAACAAAACTCTCGCAGAGCTCCCGAAGAGTGGGAATAACTTCCAAGATTTCCCGTAATTTCTTGTAGAGGAACTTGTGGCAGTTTTTTTTTGTTTTTTTTTTTCAGACGGAGTCTTGCTCTGTCCCCCAGGCTGGAGTGCAATGGCGCCATCTCGGCTCACTGCAAGCTCCACCTCCCTGATTCAGGCCATTCTCCTGCCTCAGCCTCCCGAGTAGCTGGGACTACAGGCACCCGCCACCACACCTGGCTAATGTTTTTGTATTTTTAGTAGAGACGAGGTTTCACCGTGTTAGCCAGGATGGCCTCAATCTCCTGACCTCACGATCCGCCCGCCTCGGCCTCCCAAAGTGCTGGGATTACAGGCGTGAGCCACCGCGCCCGGCTGTGGCTGTTTTTGCTGTGCTTGGAGAACAGACCACAGAGCAGTCTCCTCTGGAATGTATTCGGTGGGTGCCTGTGTGTGTGTGTGTGTGTGCGCGCGCGTGTGTGTGTGTTGTAATCACTGTGCCGTATCGGAAATATTCTAAGTCCTGGAAGTACCGATTTAAAAGTTCACACAATAAATGCAGCTAGGAAATGTTAGTACTTTTCTTAATCCACTAAGAAATATCCCCACTTACATTTGGAGGGTGTTCATGTGGTTTCATGTGTTGTTACCTGTATGTATAATTTTAATGATTCAAGTTATTTAGATCCATATGCAGGAAACAGAACCCAGACAAGGCAGTGATAACACTGGCCACACTCACACTCTCTTAGGCTGGTTCTTTGAGCCGTGTGATCAAACGCGAAAGCTCAGTGTTCTGTAAAGGCAGGCTGGTGCTGGGAGGCACCCACTACTTCAGCATGAGAATGCTGGTTCTTCGTTCGGGATAGAGCAGGTTAGTGATACAGGATGGGGGCAGGAAAGTCCTGGGTAGAGAAGAACGGGGTCCCTGGCTAGGGCTCGACCCCTGGGCCTGTGCCCATGGACCTACGCATTTCTGCTTTTGTGCCCAAATGTTGCATTTCCCAAGACCACCCTGGCCTGCCACACTCCCATCCTATGCCTATAAAAACCCCAAGACCCTAGCGGGCAGAGACCAAGCGGCTGGATGTCAAGAAGAACACACCGGCAGAAGAGCACACCAGCAGACACAGCAGACGCCAGCAGGCCATCGACTGGCGGAATGACACGGAGTTTGCTTGGGGTGGTCAGGGGAGAGCCCGGTCACTGGGCAGCCCAACTCCCAAGGGGAAAACTGCCTTCCCACTCCATCTCCCTTCTGGCTCTCCCATCTACTGACAGCTGTCACCACTCAATAAAAAACCTTGCACCCATCCTCCAAGCCCATGTGTGATCTGATTTTTCAGGTACACCAAGGCAAGAACCCAGGATACAGAAAGCCCTCTGTCCTTGTGATAAGGCAGAGGGTCTAATTGAGCTGATAAACACAAGCTGCCTACGGAGGGGTAAACTGAAAGAGCTCCCGCACTGTAACACACACCCTCTGGGGCTTCAGCTGGAAACATTCACCCCCAGACACTGCCGTGGGGTACAGCCTGCCGGTCTGTACACTCCCCTAGAGGTTTGAGCAGTGGGGAACCAAAGAAGCGAGCCACACCCCCATCGCACACCCTGCGAGGGGGACAAGGGAACTTTTCCCGTTTCAACAGGTCTCTATTGCATTCTACACAGCTGTCCTAGAGGATGAACAGGAGGACACCAGGCTACTGAGCTGGCTCTGGAGTCACCCTGGGTTCAAATCCCAGCTCTGCGTTCTCCAGCCCGTGGCCACGATGGAGTTAGTAATAGTATCCATTTCATGGGGTCGTCATAGAGAGTAAGACCGTAAAGCTCCGTACCTAGCCCGTGTAAAGTCCATAGTAAGGGTTTGCTGCTGTTGTCCTGAGACATCATGAGATGTCTTAGAATTCTGGACTTGAGACACACGGCCTGGGGGCGGCAATGCTTCTGTCTGCTGGAGTGCCAGGTGAGAGGCCTGATGTATCCAGTTCTTATTAATCATTACTTATGGGAAATGGAGTTGATGGAAAAATAGCAACCCCTCCCACCACCCGGAGCGTGAGTGATACCGCGTCACTCAGCAATAAAGCCCACATCTTTATGGGGACGCTATTTTTACATAATGCAAACGGTACAAAAACATAAATGCGCTTTTGGTACCAGAGTGTGCGATTCTTGCCCCACGTGTGGGGACGCTGCAGATTTCTTCCTGGCTTTCCACTGCTGCAGCTGCAGAGCTCTCAGCTTTTCTCGGAGCTCCATGTTCTGCTCCCTCAAAGCATCTATATGACTCCGGAGTTTTCCACGAACATCAGCCCACAGAGACTTCTGTCTCCCAAGCTCATGGTGGAGTCTGATGACCTGCTGCTGTAATGGCTGTTATTGGGAAGAGAACACCAGAAAAACCTCTCAGACGTCACAATGGGCACATTTATCTGCAAAATACTCAAGCCCTCTCTGATGTAAGACCAACACTATTTCTGGAATAAAAGACACCCGATGAGATAAACAGGACTACCACAGCCTTTTTCTTTCTTCTTTCTTTCTTTCCTTTCTTTCTTTCTTTTCTTTTCTTTTTTCAGGGTCTCACTCAGTCACTCAGGCTGGAGTGCAGTGGCATGATCTCAGCTCACTGAAGCTTCAACTTGATGAGCTCAAGCGATCCTCCTGTCTCGACCTCCCAAATAGCTGGGACTACAGGCATGTGCCACCATACTTCGCTAATTTTTGTATTTTTACTAGGGATGGGGTTTCACCATGTTGCCCAGACTGGTCTCAAATTCCTGGGCTCAAGCGATCCACCTGCCTCGGCCTCCCAAAGTGCTGGGATTACAGGAATAAGCTACCATGCCTGGCCATAGCTTTATTCTTATTAAGTAGTGTTTATTATGAGTTAGTCCACATAATATAACCAGATAAAGATGGTTAGTGAATTATGATTTTTTTTTTGTTAAAACACTACTACAGCAAAAAGAGGCTGGCATTCTTTTCCTTTTTTTTTTTTTTTGAGACAGTGTCTTTCTCTGTCACCCAGGCTGGAGTGCAGTGGCGCAGTCTCAGCTCACTGCAACCTCCACTTCCCAGATTCAAGCAACTCTGGTGCCTCAGCATCCAGAGTAGTTGGGATTACAGGCACATGCCACCACACCTGGCTAATTTTTCTATTGTTAGTAGAGACAGGGTTTTACCATGTTGGCCAGACTGGTCTCAAAGGCTGTACTGGCATGGATATATGGTCAATAGTTTAAAAATTATGGAAGCCACTGCATTTTCAACCTAACATGTTAGCCTTCCCCTGGGATCCTTCACTGGATCGTAGAGCCTCCAGCCTTGCTCTGAGAATAAGCGGGATCGTGATAAAGGTACAGTCCTGCACTGGGTGGCCCTGGCCACAGGGACCCGTGGGACTTTAATGACAGCAAGCGCTGTCCAACAGGGTCCAATGAGGAAGATGGTAAAAATTAGGAAACTTGCTGGGATGATGTGAGGCATGTCAACTTTCTGATTTTCTTTAATGAAGTTTTTAAAGTCTGGTGCCTTCTCCTGGATTAGAGGAGAAAAGCTGGAAGGTTAATATTTTCTTTAACTCCCTGCCCTGCCTCCCATCCACCAAGAGATACGGTTGCAGAGGGGGAAAGAGCCACATGCCCCTTGGAGAGGAAGTACAGAATCAGTGTCCCGGGGTGGCGCATTCCTACAGGGGTCCAGCAAGGGAAAGTCCAATGACGGGCCTCAGGGACAGGAATCAGGGTCCCGCCTGGAGGGACTAACTCTGTCCCCACAGAGCTCAACTCACTGGCATCTCCCCGGTGTTGCAGTCCTCCGTGAGAACCTCGGCTGCCACAGCTGTCTTCTCCATGACAGCCCCAGCTCCTGGGCATGGGTCCTCTGGGTGGGTGCCCTCCTTGGGGTCCCTGGCCTCGAGTTGACCTGCCAGCATCCTGGTTGGGAAGGGAAGGGCTATGGGGACACTTGAATGCAGCCCTCCTACCCCGTCAGTGTGGGCTGAAGGCCCCAGCCCCAAACTAAGGGTGAGCAGGACCCGCAGCCGCTCTTCTCCCCCTGGGTCATGGGCACATTCCCAGGCCCGAAGCTGACCAGGTGAAAGGACACCACAGACAGAGGGACTGAGCTGTCCACACCTGGCTCTCCACCATCCTCCGTGGAAAATGCTTTAGATCCTAGAAGATCAGCCTGACACCTAACACACTCCAGTCATCCAAAGAGGGGTGTGAGTGGGGTGTGAGCCGGTGTGAGTGGGATGTGAGTGGGTTGTGAGCAGGATATGAGCGGAATGTGAATGGATGTGAGCGGATGTGAGCACGATGGTCTCGGGGTGTGAGCAGGTGTGAGTGGAGGGTCACATGAGACACCGAGGGAATTCTCAGCCCTTTAATCAGCACCCACCTGGAGGGGCACAGGCAGACCCTCCACTGTGTTGAGTATGTGTCTTGAACCATCAGGGTGCCATTTGTGAATTCATGGTGAAGATGTGGAAAGGAAACACCTTTTTATAGGTACAGCATTTATGCCAGTTCTAGGAAGTTCACAGCAATTAGAGAACAAAAACGAAAGAGAAAAACGCAAAGCTTTCCTGCAAGCCTGCAGGGTCGTCTCTGAAAGCTGCCTCCACCCCTGCCTTGCCCTGTCCGTTTTAGGAAGCCAGTGGCCCCCAACGAAACCCCGACTGTTTAATTCATAAACTTCTAACTGTGTGAGAAGGAACAGTTTAACCACAGTGATCGGAGAAATGCTATTTAAAAGAGTCTCCTGATGGAAGCGAATCGAAGGTCTAGAGCAAGACCTACCAGTAACCGGATCAGTGCCATTCCTTCCCCGCGGAGACTGGGAATGTTTCTGCGGAAGTGGGCTGGGGTCACGGTCCTCACAGCCCTGAGAAAGCTCCTTCTTTCCTGCTCCTCCGAGGGGACACCCCAGTGTCCTCGGCCCCAAACTCATGACCCCCTCAACCAGGGAAGACCCTTTCCCTCAGCCCCACTACCAGACCTCGTCACCTCACCTGGTCCCCAACAGTCACTACTGCCAGGATCAGATCATCTGGGCCATGTCCCCACAGTTGTCCCCAAGCCCTCCTGCCTCATATCCAGAGACCAGAGAGCAGCAGACAGTTCCAACGGACTTTCTGTCTTAAAGGGGCATGAACGTCTCACTCAGCATCACCACTGTACCAGCTCAGATAATAATTAAACATCCCCAAACCTGCAATTCTAATATAGAAGCTCATCATCAGCGGAGTCCATCCATCCACAAAGGACGTTGGAGAGAGTCAAACTACTCCTCCAAATTGACAAAAACCATGTGTTTTATATCAAGTCTTCAATACGCAACTTGTAGTAAGAGCTCATTTCTCTGAGCATACATTCTTGGAGAAATACAAACTTTCTTCGGATATCAAATTATTTACTAGAAAAAACATTTTTATGAAGGGAAAATAATATATGTGAGTTTAAATAGGAGACAGGATTCAAAGTTTCATCATTTCACTAAATGCATCTCCATCTGAATTGTCCGTGTGATTTTTGTGATAGAGAAGAGAATGAGGAGCAAGCAAGAGTCGATATTCCTGTTAAACCCTGGCTGTCCTTCTCATCCATGGTGCTGCGTGTGGACAACACACACCTGGGGCTCACCTGAGCCTGCTTGGGACGTGTGTCACTCGGATAGTTCTGCAAGCGATTCGCATGCAATAGGCAGTAAATGCCGACGTCATGAATGAATGAAGAAAATACCACAAAGAGGAAACAGAAGGCACTTTTGTCCCTGTGTGTCATTCTAACTGTAGGAGTGTGTGTGTGTGTCCTGAGGTGTGTGGGAGGTTGTATGTTTGTCCTGAAGTGTGTGAGAGTTTATATAGGTTTCTGAGGTATGTGAGGGGTTGTGTGTGTCCCTGAGGTGTATGAGGTGTGTGTGGGTCCTAAGGTGTGTGAGTGGTTGTGTGAGTCCTGAGGTGTGTGAGAGGATTGTGCGTGAGTCCTGAGGTGTGTGAGGGGTTATGTATGGGCCCCTGAGGTGTGTGAGGGGTTTTATGTGTGTCCTGAGAAGTGGGATGAATTGTGTGGGTCCTGAGGTGTGTGAGGGTTTGTGTATGAGACCCTGAGGTGTGTCAGCATTATGTGTGAGACCCTGAGGTGTGTGAGGGGTTGTGTGTGGATTCCTGAGGTGTGTGAGGGCTTGTGTGTATGAGCCTGAGGTGTGTGGGTTCCTTATATGGGTTCCTGAGGTGTGTGAGGGGTTGTGTGTGTGTCCTGAGGTATGTGAGAGTTTGCGTAGGTTCCTGAGGTATGTGAGGGGTTGTGTGTGTCCTGAGGTGTGTGAGAGGTTGTGTGAGTCCCTGGGGTGTGTGAGAGTTTGTGTAGGTTTCTGAGGTGTGTGAGAGTTTGTGTAGGTTTCTGAGGTGTGTGAGAGTTTGTGTAGCTTCTTGAGGTGTGTGAGAGGTTGTGTGAGTCCCTGAGGTGCGTGAGGGGTTGTGTGTGTCCTGAAGTGTGTGAGGGGTTGTGTAGGCTTCAGCCTTTGCAGCTCCCCTCCTGAGCCTCAGCCGGGCGGCTCCCAGGGCAGGGTCCCCCCATCCCTGTCTCTGCTGCAGCTCTCTGTGTGTTGCTCTTCCTGGCCTGGCCAGGACATTTTCTTCATTGAGTCTTCCCCAGATTCTCACCCTGCAGCAAACGCGTGCGGCAGCAGGTCAGGGCGGAGCCTCCTGGGCGTTTGGACTGTGGGGCCCTTCTCTTCTCTCTGATAAGGCCCCGGTTTTCTGTTCAGCCTCGTGGTGCCTTAGCCGCATTTCAGGCATGGTCTTCCAGGGCCCTCTGGTCTGAACATTCTGTAGAGGAAACCACGGCACACCTTTCACTCATCTTTTAAAATCAGAAGCCAGTTCCTGAGCTGGCTGCTTGGAGTAGCAGCAGATACACTTTTTAAAGCAGCTTATGTGTTTAAATTTCTGGTTCAAAGGACTACTTCTATAGCGGTACAGACCCTGACAAAAGAAATCACCTTTTCTAAATATCATCACTGCAAATGGGCAATATGACCTGGGAACTGGTGAGATGCCATTGAGATTGGAGCCCACCCCACTGGAGCTGAGTGAATTCTTGGATGACTAAATGTCGGAATAAGTTAGGGAGGGGTGCATGTCATCCAAAGAATGACATGAGCTCACTCTGTGCCTCAAGTGACACAGATCATAGTAGATTCCAGCGAAATACTTGCAGCTGTGTTGAGTTCCTCAAACTACCACAAAATTCTTATGGCAACACTTGTGAGAGGTGGAGATAAGACAGTGTGAGCCCTGTGATCGAATCCAAATATGAATTGTAAAATATGCCTTAATACTGTTACCAGTAGCTGTAGTGTACAATGATAGAACCAAAAGATAAAGATTTTCAGCCGGGCATGGTGGCTCACGCCTGTAATCCCAGCACTTTGGGAGGCTGAGGCGGGCAGATCACGAGGTCAAGAGATCAAGACCATCCTGGCCAACATGGTGAAACCCTGTCTCTCCTAAAAATACAAAAAAAAAAAAAAAAAAAAAAAATTAGCTGGGTGTGGTGGCACACGTCTGTAGTCCCAGCTACTTGGGAGGCTGAGGCAGGAGAATCGGCTGAACCTGGGAGGTGGAAGCTGCAGTGAGCCAAGATGGCACCACTGCACTCCAGTCTGGCGGCAGAGTGAGACTCTGTCTCAAAAAAAAAAACAAAACAGATAAAGATTTTCTACTCATTTTCTAGTTGTTCCCTCAGTGGTGCATTTCAGCATGCTCAAAACTCCATGTTTCTTTTGAATTTTATGAGCTGAGTCTGAATGTTATAAGTGACACACTCCTTTTTTTTTTTTTTTTTTTCTTGTGAGACAAGGTTTTGCTCTGTTGCCTAGGCTGGAGTGCAGTGGCACCATCTCGGTTCACTGCAACCTCGACCTCTTAGGCTCAAGCAATCCTCCCACCTCAGCCTCCCTAGTAGCTAGAACTACAGGTTCACACCACCACACCCAGCTAATTTTTGAATTTTTGGTAGAGACAGGTCTCGCTATGTTGCACTGGCTGGTCTCGAACTTCTGGACTCAAGTGATCCACCTGTCTCAACCTCTTAAAGTGCTGGGATTACACACTCTTTAAACATGTTCTCTGTACAATATTTCGTAAAGGTTGAGAATAAGGAAAGACATTGCCCCTTTAAACAAAGTGGTAAGGCAACATATAAAAACTACTCAATCCACAATAGTGAGAATTTCCATTAATTACATTCTAAAGTTTTTTTTTTTAAATGAATTGAGGGAGTACAGTATGCTCTTCAAGATAATGAGCAGAGAAAAATGCCCAATGATTGCTAGCCATCCCAATAATGTATTTACTCTATGTTGTGTTATTTTGTTTTTGTAGTAGGACCCAACTGATTAGAAAGGAAATTACATAGTCAGTGACCAGCTGAGACTGAGTACGGACAGAGGAAGAAGCTAACTTACATCTAAAGAGACCTGAAGTCAGGAGACATTTCTAGATAAACCCCTCAGCCAGATAACATCAACCCATGACTTCCAATACCAATGCTGAAGAGGTCACAGAGGAGAGAGAATCCTGAGAAGATTTTTAAAATCTGAAAGTTCTTGTATTAAAAGAAGTGGAAGTTTCTTGGTATGTGTATGAAGCCTAAGATTGAGATAGTGGTACTGAGGGTGGCATGATACCCCATTGAGGCTGGGAGTTTTATTTCTTTTAAGTCTTTCTGTAGGTATACCTCTGTGGGTTCCTGCCACTTCTAAACCATAGTTATAAGGCCAATAAATACATAAAACAATCTTGCTACTGCTCGCAGGCACCATGCTCTTCCTAATAGCTCTACGGGAACCCTTTATTGCTCGTGACCCTGTGTCCACATTATGCTATCTGATTATTCATAATTTTTCTCGGATCTGCTTGATATGAAACACGGATACAGCCATATTTGAAGGAACATGTTACAGGAAAAGAAACCCCGACCTCAGAATCTGAGGATTTGTATAATTTGGACTTTATACAAAATAATTATGTAATTTTGGGCAAGTCCCTTAATACAGTATTTGAACTCAATTTTATTGCCCCTTTTAGGTCTAAACTCTCAGCTGTGAGTACTAATTTGTGGCGTGATGGTGAGGTGAAATGGCAGAGGCCCATGGCACATCATTGCAGAATATGCATTAGACTTTCACAAGTCATCAGTCATGAATTTCAGGATCTGGCTGCTTGTCTTCATGGGAGACGTCAGGTACAGCTTGCGATTAGCTAAGGGGTTCATCTTACAATACCTCTAATTACTGCTTTAGCTAAAAGCCCCCATGAAAGACACAAGTTTACCACATCATATGAACCCATGGTAAATATTTTGTGACCTGATACTTATCCAGTCAGTGCTCTGTTAGCCAGAACTAAATAGTTGCCAGAAAAATGAAAACTAATATTCATAATACTGGTCTTGAAATACTACAAAATCATGGGACAAAATCAGCTACTCGGGAGACTGGAGTGGGAGGATCACTTGAGCCCAGGAGGCAGAGGCCGCAGTGAGCTGAGATTGTGGCACTGGACTCCAGCCTGGGTGAGTGAGTGAGACAATGTCTGAAAAAGAAGGAAAAAGAAATAAAGAAAGAAAGAAAGAAGGAAAGAAAGAGAAAGAAAGAAGAAAGAAAGAGAGAGGTAGGGAGGGAGAGAGGGAGGGAGGAAGGAAGGAGAAAGAGAAAGAAAAAGAAAGAAAGAGGAAAGAAAGAAAGAGAGAGAGAGAAAGAAGGAAAGAAGGAAGGGAGGGAGGGAGGGAGGGGAGAAGTTTGAAGAGGCTCACTCTGCCTGAAGACAGGAAGGGACCAGGAGCCGAGGAGCTCTCAGCCCCAGAAAGGGCAAGGAAGCAGAGCCCACCTCCAGCCTCCAGAACGAACGAGCCTGCCGAGGCCTGGGCTGTAGCTCCACGAGACTCAGCCAGGATTCTGACATACAGAACTGTGTGAGAACACGATTGTTGTTTTAAACCACTACGCGTCGGTAATTTGTTACGGCAGAAACTCTTTTTAAATGTGCATTTCTAGGCCTTACCCATATAAATTCTGATTCAATAGTCCTGGGCTGAGAATGTGAATTTTTAACAAGTGCCCCAAGTTACTCTGATGAGGTGCCAAGAATAACACTTTAAGAAAACATGGCTGACAGTAAGCAACAGAAATATGAAGAAATAACCAGCACTACTAACTCTGCACGGACAGAAATGCAGGTTCCAGAGACTGATGAGGCTCTGATGATGAAGGGGCATCTGAGCCAGGATGGGTCTCACATTTCCAGCCAGAGAGGAAGGAGGAGGCTGAGTGGCTGCACAGTGGGGAAGCCCGCAGAGGGGAGAGTCTCCTCTCGGATGCACTGGGTCTATGGCATGGCTGACCAGGTGCCCTAATGCAGGAGGCATCGGAAACTGTGGGCTCGAAGCTAAGCTATAAGCGGCGCACTGAAGATACAGAGTAAGAGTTCGCTGCACAAGTTTGATAGTCAAGGGGAAAAGTTAGATCGTGTAATTGGAGTTATAATGAGAGCGGAATGGGGCAAGGATTCCAGTACTGGAGAATGTCTGGTTTACTGTAGCCAAGATATTTTAGTTTAGGGCATAATTTAAAATGCTCCCTTGACTCCTCCACCCCATGGAAGGTCTCAGGTTGGGGACCCAGCTAGTCCTGAAAGAGGTCCTCTGTGACCACCAGCTCCTCTTCTCTCCTTCCCTCTGCCATAGTGAAGCTCTCTATTGTGGGATTTGGGCATATGAGGGGCAGGCCCACCTCCCCTAGATGTCACCTCTCTGCCTTCTGAGTATCAAGTCAGTCTCTTTCTCCCTAAGCCTCCCAAACTGTGGGGACTTACGTGTCAGTGTCATTTCAGTTGTTGTATGATTATAGATACATGAAAAAGAAATATTTAAAAATTGTCCTGACCTCCCTCCTCCCGACCCCCATAGGAACCCACCACTTAACCACACAAGGGCCCGACTCATCGAGCATTACAGCTTGGGGAAGAAATAAATGCCAGCCGCGAGCCAGAGAAACAAAAACGAGGGGCTGTCCCTAAAATGCAGGATCCAAGGGTCTCGAGCTGGAGAGAAATCAGGCAGCACCTCACAGAATCCAGGCTCACAGAAAGTCTGTTTCGATCAGAATTTAAAACAACCCTCTTCATGCTGCAACTCTTCAGGCCACTGACAAGGTGACAGGATCACACTTTGTACAGGATACAAACATATTCCCCATGGGTGGACAAAACGACCCCGTAGCCTGTCTACACCAAGGAGCTGCACCTGTGCCCTGTGTAGCCAGATGTAATTTTCTATTATCGGAAAATCCACTTTAAGTTGTTCCTTAGCAAATTCTTCCCAAGTACTGTTTTCTTTCCTCAATTCCTGGCCTAGCAAGTCTAGAAAGAAAACAAAAAGAATGTAAAATGTTCTTGGTTGACTTTACTCTTAATTACCAAAAAACAAACAGAGAAAATTAAAATCAAACACGTGCAAAAAATTCTTCTAGAGCCTTGCACACAATTCCAGTTCTTGAAATATTTCATAAAGCAAAGCTAATGAAATAAACAAAGACGTGGCTGAAAGGATATGCATTGTACTGTGTTTATGGTGCCACATTGCTTACTGCATCTCTTGCTCCACCGCCGCCGGGCTCATCTGCCAGAAGCCTGTTCCTGAGCTGATTGGGGTTCTGGTCCAGGGGTCCCAAGGAGCGAGGCCCAAGCTCAGGAGGACAAAGAATGGCCACCTGGAAAGTGGCAAAATCTGTAAAAAATAAAATCTGAGTGGGCCCAAGGGGCACCTGGTCTCAGGAGCAAACGCTGTGTCCAGAGCCTCATGTCCGGAGGCCCAGCCCGACTCCCTGGCTCTTACAGCCCCAACGCCCAGAGACCGTCCCAGCCCGACTCCCTGGCTGAGACTTCCCGCCCCGATGCCGTGAGATCGTCCCAGCCCATGCTGGGGTCAGTTTGTGCTGTTATCTTTTTTTTTTTTTTTGAGGAGTCTCACTCTATTGCCCAGGCTGGAGTGCAGTGGCGCTATCTTGGCTCACTGCAATCTCTGCCTCCCAGGTTAAAACAATTCTCCTGCCTCAGACTCCTGAGTAGCTGGGACTGACTACAGGCGCCCGCCACCACGCCCGGCTAATTTTTTGTATTTTTAATAGAGACGAGGTTTCACCATGTTAACCAGGATGGTCTCGATCTCCTGACCTTGTGATCTGCCTGCCTCGGCCTCCCAAAGTGCTGGGATTACAGGCGTGAGCCATTGCGCCCAGCCTCGGGCAAGCCTATTAAAAACTTCCTAGTGTGCCTCCTCATTTGCACAAGGATGTGTGGTAAAGGGTTAACTCAGCAGGCTTGGGGTGTCCAAACCCTGCACATTCAGAGAAAGGTCTGGCCCTGTCCTTCCCAGAGGATACCCTTTGAGCCCTTGGATTATCTTGCTTGATAAGAGTGTTTATGTTTACCTGCGGCCTCCAGCCATGGCCAAGAGTTCATGGAGTTCATGTTAACAGTGATTTATGTGGACCCTAGAGCCACATTACATCAATTTGACCTCTGGGATAGCTGGACTGGGTGACTAGGATTAGCCAGCGGAATGATTCAGACCTATGTGACTGGCTCCCAGGAGAAGCCCTGGACCCTAAGGCTCGGGGGCTTCCCTGGCAGGTGGTGTTATGTGCACACTGGCACAGTTGTTGCCGACAGAATTAAGTGCATCGGTGTCTCCTTCAGGTCAGGACGGCGGGCAGCTCACAGCTGGCCTCTCCTGGACTGTGTCCCAAGCACCTTTTTCCTTTGCTGATTTTAATCTGTGTCCTTTTGCTATAATAAACAGTAACGTTCTGTGAATCCTTCTAGTGAATCACTGACCCTGAGGGTTGTTGGGGGCGTCAGACACAAAGGGGATAAGGACACCTGCCTTGACTGCCTCAGAGGGGCCACAGGGAGCTGAGATCCAGCTGTCACAGTGAGGCCATGCAAGTCTGGGGGTTCTTATGACATAGAATTCTAGTGAGGCAAACAGTACTTTCAGACTGAATAAAGGAGGGGTGTTATTCACTTCCAGCGTCTGTCATCTGCCGAAAGCTACGTGCCCTCTCCACGGAAGATACAGGGGCAGGATCTCCCATCCACAGCAGGCACACGGACTCCCAAAGGCCCTGTGCACAGAGCTCTGGATTAGGAACAGATTCCCCCCCCACCGCCCCCCGCCACCGGGGAGAGCCCCACACTGCCTTTTCCTCTCAGGATGCCTGACACCATTTAGGGTGGGATGTGGGAAGCTGGCTTCAGGATCAGACCTGAAGACAAGTAGCTGACCTGGGGGTTGAGCCAGGGCTCACACCTAGGCCCTTCTCCAGGGGGGTTTACCAAAACCAGCCCCATGTCCTGTAGACCTGACTTTTGTCAACACGCACATATAGCCTCCCCTTATGCACAGGTGTTTATGTAAAAGCAATGTATGTTTATATGCCAAGGTGACTTAAAAATTACAAAGTGCGGTACAAACATGTTATTTACGGTGTGATGAGGATGACAAGGTTTGGATTTCATGCTGTGTGTAATGATGTCAGTTGGAGTTCTTCTTGGGATAAAGGAGGGCAGGCGGTCAGCACTGTTCCTGTTCTGTGAATCAAGGACCTTCGTTCAAGCAGTCCTTACTGGACACCTGTGCCCTCATCCTTGCTAATACGCCAACCAGCCACACACACTGCACCACAGAGTCCCTGTGTCATACCAGCCCTGCAGGCACCTGTTTCTTGGCACCAAGTGTCTTTCATGAGTGTGAACCCATCTGATGTTAGTGGCCAGTGGGGAAAATGCCGATGGGAAGTGGAGTGTCGGGGGAGCCCGAGCCTGTGGCCTGGCCATTCTGCACAGTGAGTTGCGGCCAGTACGTTATGTGCTGATGCAATTCATAGCTGCTCAGCACGACTCTGCCCAGATTCCGTTTATTATCCTACTAAATAATTATTTTCATTGTCTTCATCTTTTTAATTGCACTACTGATGTCTTTATCTTAAAATCTGAAGAAGGCTCTCTCCACGGGGCAGACTTTGTCATTTACAAGCTAACTGGTGAGAAATTGAAGGGGAAAGTGCGATCACGTAAGTGCCTTTGGAAGACCACAATCCGGATGCACAATCACTCAATTATAACTTGGTGGGAAGGGAAGCAGGGAGGTTTGAGGAGGTGAGAGGCGAGACTCTGGTTCAGAAACCTGTGCTCAGGCCTGAGTCCCTCTCATTGGCCGGGGGTCTTGCAGAAGACACGGCCATTCTCTGAGCTCAGTTCCTGTATCTGCAGGGACCATGACCCATCAGCCAGTTGATATGAAGAGTAGATGGGGGACCCATGGGACAGCGTGCAGGAAACTCCAGAACGCTGCATATTTCTCTGCATTTTGTGTGTATGACAAGCCATGTGGGGGTTGTTATTTCCATCAAGCACTAGAAGAAATCCATTCTGCTCGATTCTATCTAGTTGTTGCCTTCCTAGAAACACAGGAATAACCTGCAGCACCACCCCCTTCCGTTCCGTGGCATTGGCACAATTAAGGAATCTACTTTTGTGCTTTTACACATTGAACTGACAGGTAAGGTCAGGCATCGACTGTCACAGGGGCCAGTGGAGAGGTAGGAGGGACGCCCACATTCGATGAATCCTGCATCACGGTGTTGGACTTCTTGTTCCACGGTGTTGGACACTAAACTTGTTCACATTCAATAACTTGAGCACGAATAAAGGCAGCTCACAGTAATAACACCTGATGGGTACAGGCCCTGTGCTGTGCTCTAAACACTGCTCCTGTTACGCCTACAAGACATGGGCCCTGCATTTCACAAACATGAATTCTGAAGACCATGAATAACTGTTCTGGCCCAGCTCTATTGGGCCCTAACTCTGTGCCCGGGGTCGGGATGCGGGTTGTATTTGGAGCCCGTTGCAGATGCGGATTCGTCTGCTCCACGCAGGGTGCTCTGACGTACTCTGTGTGGCCTGGAGCTCAGAAACCTGTGCTGGACTCAGTGCCTGCAGACGCTGCCCCTGGGTAGCTGTTTTCCAGGCGTCAGGAGACATGCTCCAGAGGCTCCAGAAGCACAGACGGATCATGAGGTCAGGAGATCAAGACCATCCTAGCTAACATAGTGAAACGCTGTCTCTACTAAAAATACAAAAAAATTAGCCGGGCCTGGTGGCAGGTGCCTGTAGTCCCAGCTACTCGGGAGGCTGAGGCAGGTGAATGGCGTGAACCCGGGAGGCGGAGCTTGCAGTGAGCCGAGATCGCGCCACTGCACTCCAGCCCGGGCGACAGAGCGAGACTCCCTCTCAAAAAGAAAAAAAAGAAAAAGAAAGTGATGGAGAAAATGTTCACTGTGGAGTCTCACATGTGGGTGGTGTCCGGTGCCGAAACTGAAAGAGGGTTCAGTTTTGTATGTAATATATACAAGGGTGAAAATAGTTTACATCACAAATCAGATTAAGGAAAATAGATGTATAGGGAAAAGAGTTAGCAGGTTGCTATATAATTAGATTAGTCAAATTGTGTTTCAACAAAAATCAGCAAAAACATTCTGTGAGCATCAATTGGTTATGTGGAGTTCATGATAGAGAGTGCAGCATATCTTATTATTTGTAAGCTGTATGCTACATATCCTTGATATCAGCAAAATTTATAACAAACTTACATCTGTATTTATATGCACATGTATTTTGGGAAAGCTATTGTTAAACATTTAAGAGTGTACCACTATCATGGCCGGGCACGGTGGCTCACGCCTGTAATCCCAGCACTTTGGGAGGCTGAGGTGGGTGGATCATGAGGTCAGGAGTTCAAGACCAGCCTGGCCAAGATGGTGAAACCCCATCTCTACTAAAAATACAAAAATTAGCCAGGTATGGTGGGGGGTGCTTGTAATCCCAGTTACTTGAGAGGCTGAGGCAGAGAATTGCTTGAACCCGGGAGGCGGAGATGGCAGTGAGCCGAGATCGCACCACTGCACTCCAGCCTGGGGGGTGACAGATTGAGACTCCATCTCAAAAAAAAAAAAAAAATTGAAAGAGCGTACCACTATCTACATAAATACATACACTGAAAATGCATAATAACTCCAGCTGCTCTGATACCAAACGCCAACATCCATGAAAATGTCCTACAAGAGAGGGAGGGAGCTGCATCAATTGCGCTGATGACCCTGGGCCGACTGTCCTAAGATCTGTTAGGTCTGTGATCTGGGAGGGCCCTGGAGATCCTGAGGCAGCAGGTGAGGCCTGAGGCCTGGGACCCCAAGCCCAGCTAAAACTAAAAACTAAAAACTCTTAAGTGTAGAGTTCAGTGATACTCACATTCTTGTGCAACCATCAGCACCATCCATCTCCAGAATGTTTTTATCTTCTCAAACTTAAACTCTATACCCATTAAACAGTAACTCTCCATCCTTCCCTGCTGTCCCCAGCCCCTAACAACCATCATTCTGCTTTGTCTCTGGATCTGACTACTCTAGGAACCTCGTATAAGTGGAATCTTACAGTATTTGTCATTTGGTGTCTGGCTTATTTCACTCAGCTAATGTCATCAAGGTTCATCCCTGTTGGAGCATGTGTCAGGATTCCCTTCCGTTGCAAGGCGGAATAATATTCCATTGTACAGATACACCACCTCTTGCTGACTCATTCATCCTCTCGTTGACTCATTCATCCTCTTGTTGACTCATTCATCTGTGGATGGGCACTTGGGTTGCCTCCACATTTGAGTTATTGTGAATCATGCTGCCGTGGACGTGGCTGTACTGCAACTGGTTTTGCATTTATTTGAATAGGTGGATTTCAAAGGTACAAAAGACCATCCTGTGAAGCATGACTCCCTCCCAGCCCATCCTCCAGGCCCCCTAGAGTTTTAACCACAAGCAGCCACGGTCACCAGTTTCTTGTGATCTTTCCTCACGTGTTCTAAGAGTATATGAGCATGTGTGTTATGCTATGGTAGAGGCTGGACGCAGTGGCTCACGCCTGTAATCCCAACACTTTGGGAGGCCGAGGCAGGCAGATCACCTGAGGTTGGGAGTGAGACCAGCCTGGCCAACACAGTGAAACCCTGCCTCCACTAAAAATACTAAAATTAGTCGGGCACAGTGGTGTGTGCCTGCAATCCCAGCTACTCAGGAGGCTGAGGCAGGAGAACAGCTTGAACCCAGGAGGTGGAGGTTGCAGTGAGCCAAGATCATGCCACTGCACTCCAGCCTGGGTAACAGAGTGAGACCCTGTCTCAAAATAAATAAATAAATAAATACAATAAATAAAATTAAAAATCTAACAACAGTGCCCTGGTTCCCATGATCTCAGTCCATCCAGGGAGACAGACTTGTAACCGAATGCCATGATTACAACCAGCTCAATGGGAGATGAAGAAGGAGGTGTGTTCGGAAACCTGGGAACTGAGGAGGGAGTGGGCTCTCAACCTTAACATGGGCTGCGGGAGTTGGGCAAGAATCAGAAACAGATTGTGTAGATGATACTCGAACTGTGTGTTTTACCATTTGCAAAAAAAATTTAAAATTATATTTTACAATGTTAGTATATTCTGAGCATTTTAAGAAGTAAAGTCCACTTTGATAAAAGGAAGAATGTCTATCTTCCTTGTATATATATCTATTCCTATAGAATACCCATTTGTGTCTTAGTTTGTAAGAGCTGCCATAACGAAATACCACGGACTGGGTGGCTTAAACAACAGACATTGATTTTCTTACAGTTCTGGAGGCCGGAGGTCCAATATCACAGCATTGGCAGGGCTGGTTCTTCCCAAGGCCCCACTACTTGTGTTGCAGATGGCGGCCTTCTCCCTGTCCCTTTCCTCTGTGTACATAGATCCCTGGCGTCTCTTCCTTTTTTTTTTTTTTTGAGATGGAGTCTCGCTGTGTCACCCAGGAGAGCAGTGGCACGATCTCGGCTTACCCCAACCTCTGCTTCCCGGGTTCAAGCAATTCTCCTGCCTCAGCCTCCCGAGTAGCTGAGATTACAGGCACACACCACCATGCACAGCTAACTTTTGTATTTTCAGTAGAGACCATGCACCATGTTGGCCAGGCTGGTCTCGAACTCCTGGCCTCAGATGATCCACTCGCCTTGGCCTCCCAAAATGCTGGGATTACAGTCTCCTCACCTTAGGCAATTTAATCCCTCTTGACTTTGGTTTCCTAACTCGTGAGATGACAATAGTAGTTTCTTTCTAATTTGGCTGTTTTTAGGTATAAACGAAAAAAATATATAGGTAAAGTGCTTAGTACAACCATCTGGGAAATAGCAAAGTCCCCATAATGCCAGCTGCCATTACTGTTATGTCTAGCATCGAACTTCTCCTGGAAATCAGCCGCCTCTCTCCTTGAGCCCTGTCCAGGGCCAGTGGGTTTTTGGTAATGTAGAGGGGCAAATCCTATCTTGCAAGGAACAGCAAGAGGTGGGGGCAAGCAGCTCTCTCTGGTCACTTCTTCAAGCGGGCGGTTGCTGAGGCTTTGGAAGGGAATTTAGTGAGCTCAGACCCTCTCAAGGCTACTGTGCTCCAAGTATGTGGCAGTTCATTTCAAGCTTGATGGCACATTCTTTGCAGAGCAGTTGCCAAGGAACGAGGTAATCTTGTGACAGAAATACTGCCTGATGCTGTCAGTGTGATGGTCGAAAAGGTTTTAGGTGGTGTCAAATTTTATTACTAGCATTCCTGGTCTCCATGAAAGAACCACATAAGAAGACAAGTTCTGTCAAAGGACAAAACCACAGACCTAGATGGGCACCGTGCATACAACAGACACTTGGTTTCCTTTTGATATTGACTCAAACAGGGACTGGATTAAAAAAAGAAGAAAATAACAAGACCACAGACTTAAGCTGATCAGTGGTCTAACACTGGCAAGACTACTTTTGTTGATAAATTGATTTCTTGGGAAATCCTGGGAAAGTTCCTGGACGTGACCCTGTGGTCCTACCACCACTAGCTATCTGTGACCTTGGATGAGTCAGCAAGTCGACGCAAAGGGAACACACACAGCATGGTGACACAGCGGGCACCATCTGCCCCCCGCCGTCACAGATGGCTTGCAAATAAGCTACTCACGTACTTCCTGAGATCTGCTGCACCCAAACACACCAAGCTCAGAGAGGCTTTTGAGGCAGACAAGGGCAGGGAGAGAGGATGGTTCTTCTCGCATGGGTATTTAAGGAGTGTAGTGTCATGCGTGAGTGACTTTTTGGTTAGTAAGTTCTGCTGATTACATGAAGCAATGGGATAACTATCATGGCCAAAAGAGTATTCCTACTGCAGGCTCAATAAGACTTTCTAATGATATTGAAGTAGTAGTTCCCTGAAAAGAGCTACTATGATCACATGGCTTGGTTAACTGTTTCTTACAAGTCTGAGCATGAATTTAACACACATGAACTATACACTGACAAAGACAGGATGCTCCTGAAATAAAATCACAGCATCTTATTGCATATACTACATTATCCAAGGTCAAAACCCTTTCATAGAGACATTTAAAACTATAACCAAGTAAAAGAGAAAATAGATGCAAATTTGCTTTTACAAAATTTGAAAATCAACCAAAAGAGTAAGGCACAAGATGCAGTCAGCTACAAAGCACTTCAGAGAACAGCGCTTTGCTCTCAGGTCTGGGACCCACCCCCTGGGCAAGGCCGCCTGGCAGCAGGCAGGAACCAAACCCCTGCCACCTCCACTCACTCCCAGGGTTCCTCTTTGCAGGATGGTGGGGAGCGCAGGCACCAAGGCAGGAAGGCCAGGGCAGGAAGATGCCCCGCGTCCTTCACTTTCCCTCAGTGTGAGCACACCAAGTTCCCTCTAACCAGGAGAACAGGACCCTAGGCACCAAAAGTCAAGCATGAGGGAACGTCTGGGCCATTTCTGGTTGCCACAGGCAGTCTGGCAGGTGTCTTTCAGATGCTAAAGTGCCAGGGTTTGCAGGATACTTGGATGGTTTACAGTGATGATGAGTTGGAGTCTTTAAACTCAATGGTGTCCTAGATACTCAGTTAGGATGATAGTGATCCCATCCATCCCGTGGTTGGTCACTGAGCTGCGTACGAAGCTGGCCTAGAATCAGACCCCGCATCCATAGGGAGAAATCATCACCCTTTACCGGGATCTGGATTTGTTTTCAGGATCTATTCTCATGAAGGAGACTTGAGAAGCTGAGAAACTCCAGAAGAATTTAAGTTTCAAAGTCAGATGAGTTTGCTACTCAACCTTCATCATGGTTGTAGCTTTCGCTCCCAGAATACAAGGCCAGAGAGGCACCAACCAGGAGGCAAACTTCACCTTCAAGGCCAGGCAACGCCTGGCTACAGTTAGACCCCGCAGCAGGGTTAGAGAAGTCTCTCCAGCAAGGCTGGGAGTTCGGCTTCCAATAGATCTACAAAGAGGGCCAGGAGAAAAAGCACGCTGAGTGCCTGGCGGCATCTAGTGGTCACTAGTGGTCACTGCCAGTCATCAGCTTTCCTCCAATAAACCAGTTATCATGAGAATATAAAACAATCACGAAGAAAAAAAAGTGTAGCTTTTTTTTTTTTTTTTTTTTTTTTTTGAGACAAGAGTTTCGCTCTGTTGCCCAGGATAGAGTGCAGTGGTGTGATCTCGGCTCACTGCAAGCTCCACCGCCCGGGTTGACGCCATTCTCCTGCCTCAGCCTCCCGAGTAGCTGGGACTACAGGCGCCCGCCACCATGCCCGGCTAATTTTTTGTATTTTTAGTAGAGACAGGGTTTCACCGTGTTAGCCTGGATGGTCTCGATCTCCTGACCTCGTGATCTGCCTGCCTCGGCCTCCCAAAGTGCTGGGATTACAGGCGTGAGCCACCGCCCCGGCCAAAAGTTTAGTATTTTATCAAAGAAAACCATGACATACTAAATAGTCCTGAAACAAAAACGATTTACACATTTTCTTCTGACTAGGTATTTATTAAGTTCTAAAACCTTGAATAACTGCTATTTTAAAAATTCACACTAAAAGAAAACTAGAAATGTTAACATCTTTTACAGAGGGCAGTAAGTGGCCTTTTTTTTTTTTTTAAATTATAATTGCCTAGGAGAAAGGTGAGCTAATCTTTGGAAGTGTCATCAGCTGGTGAACTTCATCTTGGTCTCCACTTTATGTCTTTCACTCCATGAAAATGTCTTTTCAAAGCAGTGTTATCCGCCCATGGTGAGTTTAAATAGGCATCATCATCATTTTCTTCCAATCTCTGGAAATAAGTATGTTTTATTCAGGCAGGCATTTCAGGAAAGTGTTTTGCACATAAAGAGACTGAAGAAAGAGTCCATGACTGACCTCCCCCTCTCCCTGCCCTCTAGGAGCAGGACACTGCCATGTCTAACACCAGGGGACACCTGGCAGGACCCCGACAGACCTGCAGACAGAAGCTCTAGAAAGACCCCTCCCCGGCATTCTGCAGAGCTCACTGCTCCCCAGCAGGCACACAGGCTATGTGTGGGCGCCAGCACTGCAGAAAGCCCATCTGTCCCCCGCTACCTTGAGCTCCTCTTGTCTTCTGTGATAGTACAGCATCAGCTGCTTCTGCTCCTCACTGCTAATAATAGGCTCTCGGGCTGGAGCTCCCTGTCCCCTCTGCAAAGAGGAGAGCAGAGCTAATTGTGGATTAAGGTGTTCTTAGAGTGACAATCCTGAAGTTACAACAAATGTTTTACGATTGCCTTTGCCGGCTACTAAAGATAAACAGGTCCCCCATGTCTGATCACCCGAAGTGAAGCATCAAGGGAAGCCTTGGTCTTGAGCAGCCCTGAGCCCTGGACTCTCACCTTGTGGAGACCAGAGGCTGCACGATGCCATCTCTGTCTTGACCATTCCCAAGGCAGACACTGCAGGCAGGTCCAGTGGGAAAGGGAGGATGCTCAGAGCCACGGACTCTGGATCTACATACGGTGGAGGACCCCATTTCCCCAAAATCACAGCCTAGTGACGTACGAGGACCCACAAAACCAAGGCGGCCCCTCAGGTTACAGCGCTACACGATGTCCTTCAAAGGTCTCGAACCTTTCCTCCTCCCCCTCCTGTACACAGCATCAGCAGTTTGAAAAAGCCTGAAATCAGTGTCGGGCGAAATTTTACATTTCAAGGAACATATCTGTTTACTTGCAGCCCTATTTTTACGCTTGAAATTAACATAGTATATTTCCTCTCCCCCACATATTAAAACAAACTCTAGATATTGCTAATCAATCCATATTTTCTTCCAGTTTTTGTTGGTGTGCAGGAAGAGGATATTTTTAGTTTAAACCCGAGCCAATAAGATTAAAATATTTGTACCAGTAGTTTAAATCTTTCGGATTCACTGTACATTTTTATCAGTTTGAAGGGAAATAACAAAAACTACTGACACATTAAAGCAAAAAGTACTTACTTGCTGAATCTTGGCGATAATTTTGGTTTTTTCATTCTTCCCCACGTAGTCTGAAAGCTTCTTCGTTCTTCTCAGCTCCTTGGCTGCCCACCACAGCTGCGCCTCAGCCTCTTTAATGATGTTGAGCCCTGCCTGGGGCCAATCGTAAGAATGGCTTGACTGTGTGTTCCCACCCAGGGGGCAGAGCCCAGCTGAGCCCCTCCCAGCAGGGGGCAGGGGACAGATTTCTCCCCGTGCTCACCATGGGAGGCCTGACTCCCCCACCTCACTCTAAGTCCTTGCTGACTTTAGTACCTTCCCTGTTAAGTTTCCACTCATGCCCTGACTCAGTTAACTTCCTCCTCTGGACAACAGGGAGATCCTATCTCATTTGCACCTTGATCCATACAGTTCGTCTTAGACAGATCTGTAGGCCACTGCCAGGGAAGGGCACTGGCATTGTGCTGGGTGTTTAAATCGAGGTATAAAGGGGCTGCCTGTTTACTTCTGCATATTTCATTTATTTAACATGGCTTAGACAAAGAATATTGTCCAATAGGATAAGAAGTGAGAAAACCCAAGGAAAATGGAACATGAGGGTCAGAAAATAACATGAAGCAACAGGTAAGACTAGAGACACAAATTTCCATGCAAAGGGACTGATGCATTTGGGTAGAAATAGGAAGAAATTAGGTAGCTGGCTTCCTAGCAGCCAAAGACAGTGGAAATGTTTTCAGTCACTCCTGATGAGCGGCCTCACAAACTGCGTCCACTGCCTCCTGCGTGTGGGGCCAAACCCCTCACTCATGAGTACCCACTCTCAGGGGCTGCTCCTGAATTCAGAACTCTGCTCTGAAGCAGGGCATAGCAAACCTGAAAGCTGTGTAGGGAGCAAAACACTACATCCAGAAGAGGGGCATCAAATCTTAAGGGCTTTGGGGGCCAGGAACTCAACCTCCAGAGTACCCACTCACAAACTACGTACCTGTGTTCCCGACAAGTCTTCCTTATTTTCAAACTCCATGCGGATGGGATCATACGGTGGCAACCCCATGGGGTAAACAATCATCACCGCGCCTCGAAGCTGGTCCAAGGCATCTTTCACCATCTCCATGGTAACACAGACACCGGCTTCCACTTGTTTCTGCAAGCAGAAAGCCATCGTTATCTACAGTGTGGCTAATCACTTCCATAAATTCGATCAAGATCTTGTACAAGACCCTTGCCAGACACTGCCAGAGCAACAAAAAGAAATCAAACAGTTCTTGCTCCCAGAGTGACTACCATCTATTTCAGGGGCTGAGCCAAGCACACCGTGGCCTGTATTATAAAGCAGACGGTGAGCAGCACTGAGCATGGAGTACAATGAAGTGCAAAGAATTCTCAAAGGACAAAGAGCCCAGTGCTGGCAGCACAGATGGCGATGAGGATCGGGGGATACGGCAGGGGGAGCAGGCACCGCAGGTGGGCCTCGAAATGCAGACGGGCTGAAAAGGTACAGATGGCAGCAGGTGCTTCAGGACAAGCTGAAACAAAGAAAAGCAGGCGCCAGCCCCCTCAGCATGGGGCAGGAAGGAGAGAAGATGAGGCCAGCTCTAGCTGGATCAGCTGAAGTTTGTTTTTGAATGGCCACAAAAGCCAGGCTGAAGAGTTCACGTTTCCTCTGTTAGGCCACGGGAAGCGACTGCCTTTTCTGGGAAGGAGTGGTGATGTTGAGAGATTTATCTTGTAGCTGATATAGAACAGACCTAGTTGGCCAGATGTGGTGGCTCACACCTTATGTAATCCCAGCACTTTGGGAGGCTGAGGTGGGCGAATCACCTGAGGTCAGCAGTTCGAGACCAGCCTGGCCAACATGGCAAAGCCCTGTCTCTACTAAAAATACAAAAATTAGCTGGGCATGGTGGCAGGTGCTTGTAGTCCCAGCTACTCAGCAGGCTGAGGCAGGACAATTGCTTGAGCCTGGGAGGCAGAGGTTGGAGTAAGCCAAAATCGTGCCACTGCACTCCAGCTTGGGCAACAGAATAAGACTCTCCTCAAAAAAAAGAACAGACCTAGTTGGAGGGAGACCAGGTAGCAGGCTCTGAAGAGTACAGAGGAAGGTGTGATAAAATAACAAATATATCTGGTCTTTGCTACTCAGTTCCAGGCACAGAGCTCCAAAACTCTTGGAATTTCCTGAGTGACAGGAGTGTCTTGTTATTTATAATGAGCCCCTTCTCACCATACCTGAGCTTGTGCTAATACAGTAACCTGTAGTCAGCGCTGGGTTTCAAGGAAGGGGCTGGCCGTGCCTGGGAGACCAAGCACATAATTAGAGGGTTGGAGCTTTCGGCCTCACTCCCTTCCTCCACCTCCAGGCGCTAGAGGTTGGGATCAAACACGTGGCCAGTGGTTTAAGCCACCATGCCTACCGAACAAAAACGCTACAAAAATCCCAGACATCATGGCTCAGTGAAGCCTCCTGATTGGTGAAGACGTTGATGTGCCGGGTGACACACATCAGTGGGGGCGTTGTGGGAAGCTCCAAATTTGTAGTCAAGCTGGACACAAGTATGGGTGGCCTGGGGACCTCACGTGCAGCTGGTGTCTGAAATAAGAGGAGTCTTGTTGGTGATCTCGCCCTTTAACTTTTGGGTCTGATGCTAACTCCAAGCAGTTAGTGTCAGAATTGAAGGATCTGCCCTTGACCTGTGGGGTCTGTGCTGTCTCTGTGTAGTTAGTGTCAGAACGGAACTGAATTGACTGGCAGGACCCCCAGCGGGCATCAGAATGCAAAAGGCTACAGGAGAGCCTTAAAGAAAGCCAGAGCTGTGGAAGTGAAAGGAAGAGGTGGACTTAAGAGGCATCATGGGAGCAGACGGTACAGAACCCCACTTCAAACCTAGAGGTGACAGAAGGGAGAAGTGTTGAAGATGACACTGAGGATTTGGCCTATAAAACCAAGACACTGCGGTTCTGTTACTGGAAACAGAGAAGCTCATAGGAGGTGCTGATTCTCAGGGACAGAACAGAGAGGGAGAGGAGTGAGGAAGCAAAGAGCTCATTTCTAGAAAACTGGACTTCAAAGTGCTGACCAGATGTTCAGATAGAACCATCTCGCAACCAGCTGGAAATTCAGGTTGCAAGTGAAGCAAGATGTCAGGGGGAAAGGATGGAAGCTTCAGAGTTATCTGCAGAGGGTGGAATTTGCATTTGGCAGAGTAGATAAGATACCAAGGGAGGAAGAAGGCCAAGGATAAAAAGTACTTTCAGAAGTACACAGGCAAAGGGGAGAAGTGAGGCGACTGAGAGAGGAGTTCCACAGCAAAGTGTGGGGAGAAGGGTGCAGAACAACGGCCAGACCACTGTTTCCTTGCCATGGCCTGAGACGTGCTCACATGCCTAGATGCCATCACCACGCAAACGAGGGCTCAACCAGGGCCTCTCCTGTAGAGCTTCATAAAGCCTTTCCTATATTAACAGGCACAGAGCTTCGAGGCAGCCTTTGCTGAGGCTCTTCAAAGATTAGTCAAAAGCTTGGTAAGTTTGAGAAATATTGGTTTAAAAATAACAGTTCTGCTGAGCAAACCAGGAGAAGCAGAAGAAAAAGTGGTTATCAGTCGAGAGACTTGCAGTTGAGAGTGGTAGCAACTAATATCACCAACACACAAATACAAGCAACAGATACAGATACCACTTCTTTCAATAGCCTTAAATTCTCTTCCTCCAGATACACATTATCTGTACATCAATGGTATAAATTTATGCTCCTCCCTCTATAAACTAGCCTTTGTATAAAATGCTGAAGACAATTACAAAAAACCAATTTATATCAAATACATATTAAGTCAATCAAGTGTCTGGAGAGCTACTCGATGGCCACAATATTCAAATCTCCCCTACTTAACTTTGTTAAGTTCTTCAAAAAGGTAAAAGAAATGAAATCAACATTTGTATTATACATATTTGTATTATACGTGAACCTATATTTACATAAGCCAACAAAAATTTGGGTCTGCCTGGAGGAATGGAGAGGCCTCTGGGCAACCGTCAGGATTATGAAAGGAAAAGCCAAGGCCTACCCCAAATATGCTTGTTTCCTTTGCCTCCGGAAGGCTGAAAGAGAAGGCTGGCTGAGAGGCAACTCTGGAAGCCAGAGTTGGAGTTTTATCTCAAAAGACAAGTTTTAGGCCGGGCGCGGTGGCTCATGCCTGTAATCCCAGCACTTTGGGAGGCCAAGACAGGAGGATCACCTGAGGTCAGGAGTTCGAGACCAGCCTGACCAACATGGAGAAACCCCGTCTCTACTAAAAATACAAAATTAGCTTGGCATGGTGGTGCATGCCTGTAATCCCAGCTACTCGGGAGGCTGAGGCAGGAGAATTGCTTGAACCCAGGAGGTGGAGGTTGCGGTGAGCCGAGATCGCACCATTGCACTCCAGCCTGGGCAACAAAAGCGAAATTCCATCTCCAAAAAAAAAACAAAAAAAAAAACCGACAAGTTTTAGAGCATCATTTAAAAAAGCCAACCTTAGATATTATTGCTTTGGCTTCTTCTATAGTCTTCTTTAACACTTGCTTCATTTTCTCATTTGGAGCTATAAAAATAAAAAGGAGAGAGGGAGAGAGAGCTGTCAAATACAAAGCCTCTTTAAAACTCTTCTGAAATACCTCAATCCCCTCTGTCTGAGTCAGGGGGTAAATGAACCGAGAGAGAGTGCGAGTGTGGAATTTAGGGAAGAGAAGCAAGAAACCTGGCTGCCGGAAGTTAGGTGAAGACCTCTTCCCAACAGCAGAGACCTGGAGTGTGCTTTACACAAAGTGGCAAAGGCTGCAAAAAACAGAAATGCATGTCGTTGGGTAAACAGGGCCGGTGAACTTTTTCTGGAAAGGGCCAGAGAGTAAAATTTGAGGCTTTGCAGGCCACACAGTCTTGTTGGGTGGCATAACTCAGCTCTGCCACGTAGCACAAGAGCAGACAATACTTAAATAAATGGGGTGGCTGCATCTCCATACAATTTTATTTACAATAGGCAACTGGCTAAATTTGGCCTGTAGCCCATAATTTGGTGACCCCTAGATCAGGAAAAAATAATAACTTGAAAGCTTAGAAGCAAAAAAAAAAAAAAAAAAAAAGAAGATGGAATGCCCAAACCTAGGGAAAATGGGGCAAGTTGAAACCATACATTCCTAGTAAATAACAATATTAATTAGACATTGAAAATATTAGAAATACAAGATTGTATTATAATAGAACTGGTTAGGCTGGGCGTAGTGGCTCACGCCTGTAATCCCAGCACTTTGGAAGGCCAAGATGGGCGGATCACCTGAGGTCAGGAGTTCAAGACCAGCCTGGACAACATGCTGAAACCCTGTCTCTACGAAAAATACAAAAATTAGCCAGGCATGGTAGCAGGCATGTATAATCCCAGCTACTCTGGAGGCTGAGGCAGGAGAATCGCTGGAACCCGGGAGGCAGAGGTTGCAGTGAGCCGAGATTGCACCACTGCACTCCAATCTGGGTGACAGAGTGAGACTCTGTCTCAAAAAAAAAAAAAAAAAAAGGTGGTTAACTTAAGAACATATTACATATTGGTTTAATGATGAATAATGAACTGTTAACTGGTTCTCATATTTTTTTTCCTCATCTTACCACATCTTCTTACGTAAGAAAGATGTGGAAGACAACCATTTTTCAGGTTAACACTGAAAGGAAAAAATACTAGGAATTCTTACTATCCCTGATATTTAAAAAAATGTATTTTTGAGCTGCTAAAGGCCTTGCAGGAATACTGTTCTTTTACTCCTAACAGTGTTTTAGGGCTGTTCAATTACAGTGTTTTAAATGGAGCTTTCAATGCAGGTTAAAAAGAATAAGCTATCAAAAAGGATTATCATCAATTCCACATGATCAGCCAAACACTGAAAGGAGAGGAATTTCCTCAGTGTTTTGCCGTGTACTGAAGTGCTCTGCCCCAGAGAGAAGCATGTCCTTGATCAGGGAAGTCCATGGGCTGACATGCTTTCCCTTTCCTCTTTCACACAGTCCATCTCTTAAGATCCCCCGACATCTGCGAACAGTAACAAAACACAACTCTGAATACACTGCAGTGAGTACCTGCCAACAATTATTAGGTGGAAACACATGAAATTGCCAATACTCAACCATTTTTGAGCTACAGAAGGGAAAGGGTCATTTCATCTGGTTCGTCGAATACATATAAAAGCAAGCTGCAACTTATTAAAGAGCAAGACAAAGCTTCCTTTATCTACCTAATTCATCCTAGATTAGAGTTTTACCAAAGGAGCTACAGAGTACAGTATTTTGTAAGTCTGTAGAGAAATGACGAGGTCAATTTTTAAACGTAAAGAACTGCTTTCTCACACCTGTAATCCCAGCACTTTGGAAGGCCGAGACCGGCAGATCATCTGAGGTCAGGAGTTCGAGACCAGCCTGGCCAACATGACAAAACCCCGTCTCTACTAAAAATACAAAAATTAGCCAGGTGTGGTGGCACATGCCTGTAGTCCCAGCTACTCAAGAGGCGGAGGCAGGAGAATCGCTTGAACCTGGAACACAGAGGTGGCAGTGAGCTGAGATTGCGCCACTGCACTCCAGCCTGGGCTAGAGCAAGACTCCGTCTCAAAAAAAAAAAAAAAAAGGAACTGTTTTCATACTTATGCCTGTATCAAGCATGCACATAGAAGAGAAATCCTCACTTACCTTGCCCATTCCTTCGTCCAATATCATCCTTTTTAAATACTGCACCTCCGCTGGGTACACATTTGTCACCCCATTCATCCTTCAATTTCAATTCTTCAATCTGATCATCGGTCAGTCCTTGCATATTAGGAGGGAGAAATATGCCATGTTCGGCTAATTCTTCCATTTCTTAAAAATAAGTGAAAGACGGTATCACAATCGTAACACCTCATACTCCACTGGAATGTAAGCTCCAAAGAGTCAGGGGTCTTGCCCATCTGGCTGACTATTTTGTGGAACAAACATTCATATGCCACTTGCTAAGTGCCAGGCCTGGGCTGGACCCTTGACAAAGAGTCACTGATCCATCCTCAGCCAACAGCACAGAGAGTTCAGGAGCTCACCCCATGTCCCAGGCAGTCGGCCTGTAGATTGAGTGCTCCAATCATGTGTGGTATGTTGTGTTTTCTGGAACTCAGGGAGGGCAAAATTACTATTCATTGAATGCCTGAATATATATTCACATGGGTTTTATGGTTTTCCAAGTGCACTCACATGGACTATCTCATTTAATTTAACCTTGTACATTCCCCCTACCTTCCTTAATTTACGATTGTATCATGTCAGGCTCGCTCAGATGACACATATGCAGCGGATTTTTTTTTTTTTTTTTTTTGAGACAGAATCTCACTGTGTTACTCAGGCTGGAGTGCCATGGCACGATCTCAGGCTCACTGAAACCTCCAACTCACAGGTTCAAGTGATTTTCCTGCCTCAGCTTCCTGAGTAGCTGGGATTACAGGTGTCCACCACCACGCCCAGCTAATTTTTGTATTTTAATAGAGACAGAGTTTCGCCATGTTGACCAAGCTGGTCTTGAACTCCTGACCTCAAGTAATCCACCCGCCTCGGCCTCCCAAAGTGCTGGGATTACAGGGATGAGCCACCGCGCCTGGCCTGAGACCTTCTATAAAACTTCATGTCAATGCTTCATAAATAATTTATGCAAATCAGTGGGGAGGATTTAAAGCAGCTTATACCCCTCAAAGGTAGCAGAGATGGGACAAGGGACTTGGTTTTCTAGTATCATGTTCACTATTCAAATGCATGGCTATTTTTCCTAATTGTTATACATTCACCCCAAAACCAGTCCACATTTTAACCTTGCAAAATTGCCTTCCTTCCTTTCTCCCTCTCTCCTTCCTTCCTGTGAAGGAGGCACCTGGATCTCGGTGTTCCCATAATATTGTGTGAGGACATCACCTGACCTGAAATAATACAGTATTATGAACAAATGGTGTAATTGAATGGGATGTTTATTGTCTCCCTCTCCACCACAGTCTAAGCTACTTATTTCTTAAAAATAAGGGAAAGTTAGACAACATCTATCACAGTTATCATTATAACACCTCACACCCCATTGGAATGTTAGCTTCCAGGGGTCAAGGGTCTTGCCCATCTGGCTCACTATTTCATGGAACAAACATTTATATGCCACTTGCTATGTGCCAGACCTGGCCTGGGCCTTTGACACGGGGGCACGGTACTGGTCTTATTCATCCTTGTCTTTTTTTTCTTTGAGACAGGGTCTCCCTCTGTCACCCAGGCAGGAGTGCAGTGGCGCAATCTCAGCTCACTGCAGCGATCTCAGCTCACTGCAGCATTGCCTCCCGGGTTCAAGCGATTCTCACGCCTCAGCCTCCCGAGTAGCTGGGACAACAGGCATGTGTCACCACGTTTTGTATTTTTAGTAGAGACCGGGTTTCACCATGTTGCCCAGGCTAGTCTAGAACTCCTAGGCTCAAGTGATCCGCCCGCCTCAGCCTCTCAAAATGTCAGGATTACCCGTGTGAGCCACCACGCCCGGCCCCATCCTTGTCTTCTGAAGGCTGAGCATTGGTGCAGAATAAATACATGAATTTTAAGTTCACTAATGTGACTCTTAGCATTCAGCACATTTCCAATTTATAACGTTATAGGAAAAGAAGATGAATTCCTTTTCTCCTCAAATGCTTTAACTTAAAAATAACATTTAATATTGAGTTTGTGTTGGAAGCTCAATTAAGAAACTACACATAAGTTTCATGAAAAGAACCATGACCCTCAGGAATTTCTCCACGGTGCAACTCACATATTCATATAATGTAATCAATACAGTTCATAATAAATCGCATATTCATGCAATTTAATAAATCACATAAATGAATATACTATTTATTGCAAATAGTTACGTTTGTATATTCTATATATACACGATAGTTATATAAACACTTAGTAATATCCTAGACCACATCAGGAAGTATCATCCCGTCAAGTTCAAAAACTATGCTGTCTAATGCGGCAGCTACTCGCTCCACTTGGCGATTTAAATTCATTTAAATTAAAATGAGCCAGGCGCGATGGATCACACTTGTAATCCTAGCACTTTGGGAGGCGGAGGCAGGCGGATCACCTGAGGTCAGGCGTTCGAGACCAGCCTGGCCAACATGATGAAACCCTGTCTCCACTAAAGATACAAATATTAGCTGGGCGTGGTGGTGGCGCCTGTAATCCCAGATACTTGGGAGGCTGAGACAGGAGAATAGCTTGAACCCAGGAGGCGAAGGTTGCAGTGAGCAGAGATCGCGCCACTGCACTCCAGCCTGGGCGACAGTAAGACCCTGTCTCTCACACACACATACATACTATATATATATATAGTATTTATTTATATTTATATATATTTAATTAATTAAAATGCAAATGTAAAATTCGGTTGCCTGGCCGCACTAGCCGCATTCCAAATGCTCTACGGCCACAAGTGGCCGGCGGCTGCCCAATGGACAGCACAGATGGGGGCCCTTCCACCGCCGGAACGTTCTGCGGCAAAGCGGGTGCCCTGGAACCTGCGCAGGGTAGGGAGACGGCGCCGCAACGCAACAGGCCGTTTCCAGGGCGGGGAAAGATCACCAAGGCTTCCTCAACTGTAAGGGGCCGTCCCAAAGCCAGGTGGCTCGCTGCTTTACATCGGGCGACTAAAAATAGTAAATTCAGCTTTTAAAAGCCCACCTAGTTCTCATCTCACCCCTCACACGTGATTAATTGCACTAAGTCTGCTGTTCAGCCCGGCCTTTCGGCTCCCTCCTCCCTCCCCAGCCCATTTCCACGTATTCGCAGCACCCCAAATCCTGGCTCCGAGAGGCACCTGGGCCCACCTCCCAGCCCGGGGTGTCAGACAGGCCGGATCTTCTCCGGTTCCTTATTCATCTCCGGTTAACCCTAGTGTCCCGTTTCAACCCCGGCTGCTGCAAATCTCTTCAATAATCTTCACAAACCTGACCCCTCGGCCCACCCTGCCCCTCTTTCTCCATCCCACGCCGGTCTCTCGATCTGTCGGGCCCACCCGCGAGCCGCACCTGAGCAGAGGCGCTGCACCTTGAGCCGCCCATTATAGACCCGGGCCACCTGCACCGTGAGCTCCTCCAGCTCGGTGCTCCCAGGCGCCTGCAGCAGGAACTGGCTCTCGTCGCCCCGCTTCACGTGCAGCAGAACCATGGCGGTCCCGCCGAGGTACTGAGGCGGTGAGAAGGCCCGGGCTGCGTGGCCCGCGGGTCCTGCCGGCCGAGGGTCGCCGGATCGCCAGCAGCGGCGACGCACTAACAGCCGCTCAGAGTCCGGAATCCCACGCTCCCTAGCCCGCGGTGAGCGGGGGAAACGGCACTCGCTCCCGGAAGTGGATGTTGCCAAGAGCAACAGTGAAACAGAGTTAAAGAGCCGCCAGCTCAAGCTCAGAACCCGAGTGGGGGAGGCTGGGGTGCACCGAGGCCCAGCAATCCACGCCCATGCGGAGCTGCGGCCGGGGAAACCACCCACACAGTCTGAGAGGACAGCTGATTATGAGCGGACCGGCGGAAGGAGATTCGCAGAGCCCCTTCCCGGAAGTGACTGTTGTCGGGGCAACTGCCAAAACACAGACCAAGTCGCTGAAGGGGAGAGCGGACCTCCCAATCGACTGGTCTGGGGCCCGAGATTTCCCCTCAGGGAGATACGTGGGCTGAGATGGGAGTTACTAGATGGGGAACGGGAAGTACGGCGGAAACCACAATCGCCGAGTTCCGCAGCTGCCGCCCCACAACCGCTCCACATTCCAGCGTCCCTTCCGCCGCTTTCAGTCTCCACTTCCGGCAACGTTCCACGCTGTTTCCGGCCTGGGAAAGTTTGGCGGCAGCGACCTAGAACTGAGTCTTGCTGTTGGCTGCTGTTTGCGCGGGTCAGCTTTTCAGGACGGAGGGGCCAGGGCGAGTGTCCGCACTTCTTCGTTCAGGTTGATTTGGATGGCGTTGCTAGGGTAGCTCCAGCGGCTCCTGCCAGAGCGACCCTCCCGGAAATATCCAGCCATCCTCCAGCGGACACTTGCTGAAGGCAGTCGGCGTCAGTCGCTGTTTATTCCGGGCCCCACAGATCCAGAGTCGCTGCTCTCATGGAGCTTATATTTTAGTGTGACAAAAATAAAACAAAAATAAATGGACAGGCCGGGAGCGGTGGCTCACGCGTGTAATCCCAACACTTAGGGAGGCCGAGGAGGGCGGATCACCTGAGGTCAGGAGTTCGAAACCAGCCTGGCCAACATGGTGAAACCCCTTCTCTACTAAAAATACAAAAATTAGCCGAACGTAGTGGCCCGTGCCAGTAATTCCAGCTACTAGGGAGCCTGAGGTGGGAGAATTGCTTGAACCCGGGAGGCGGAGGTTGCAGTGAGCCTAGATCGCGCCACTACTCTGCCTTGGCGACAGAGTGAGACTGTGTCTCAAAAATAATAAATAAACGGACAATACAAATTCAAATACACATCTAAAGAAAACTAAACAGGTTGATGGACTTCTTATGTTTAATGGTCAGGGAATGTACACCTTCTGCGATATTGGGAGTAATATTATCGTCTCCCGCCCTGAATATTTAGAAAAATATCACAGTGGGGTGTACACCCCTGCGATATTGAGAGTAATATCATCCTCTCCACCCAGGAAATTACTAACAAGGTCACGGGGGGGTGTAATCCCCCTGTGATATTGGGAGTAATGTTGTCCTCCCCAAACCTGGATGTTAGCAACAAGATAACAGAGGGGGTGTACACACCCTGCGATATTGGAAGTAATATGATCCTCTCCCCCCCGGATATTGGGAAAAATATCACAGCGCGGGTATACATTTCCTACGCTGTTGGGAGTAATATTCTTTTCCTCTCTGGATATCAGGAACAATATCACAGGGGTGGTGTACATTTCCTTCGATATGGGGAGTAATATCATCCTCTCCCCATTGGGATACTAGGAACAATATCCCAGGGGGGTGTCCACCCTCTGCGATATTGGGAGTAATATCATCCTCTGTTTCCCCGGATGTTAGACACAATATCACAAAAAGGTGTACACCCCCTGCGATATTGGGAGTAATATCATACTCTCCTTCCCTGGATATTAGAAAACAATATCATCAGGGGTGAACACCCCCTGCGATAATGGAAGTAATATTTTCTCTTTTTTTCTTTTCTTTTTTTTTTTTTTTTTTTTTAACAGAGTTTCACTCTTGCTGCCCAGGCTGGAGTGCAATGGCATGATCTCGGCTCACTGCAGCCTCTGCCTCCCGTATTCAAGCGATTCTCCTGTTCCAGCCTTCCAAGTAGCTGGGATTACAGGCATGCGCTACCACGCCCGGCAAATTTTTTTTTTTTTTTTTTGTATTTTTAGTAGAGACAGTGTTTCTCCATATTGGTCAGGCTGGTCTTGAACTCCCGACCTCAGGTGATCCGCCTGATTCAGCCTCCCAAAGTGCTGGGATTACAGGCGTGAGCGATCGCGCCCAGCCACCACTTAGCATTTTCATTTTACATTTGTTGAAGTCACAGATTTATACACACATTGATTGCTGCTTTATTATACACTTGCATATACATAAAATGGGAAATAGAAAAGAATAAAATGGGCACAATATCCCTAAAGTTTCACATTCCGAAACATTTTTTAAATATTTGCTTTTTAGAAATTTGTTTCAATTAAGAAACTGCGGTATACACACACAATGAAGTATTATTCAGCCTAAAAAGGAATAAAATCCTCTCCGCTGCAGAAAAAATGGAAGAGATTGCAGGTCTGTATGTTAAGTGAAATAAGCCAGGCACAGAATGACAAATATTTCATGTCCTCACTTATACGTAGGAACAAAAAAGAAAATCTTGGCCAGGTGGCTCAGGCCTGTAATCCCAGCACTTTGGGAGACCGAGTTGCACGGATTACTTGAGGCCAGGAGTTTGAGAGCCGCCTGGCCAACATGGTGAAACCCCGTCTCTACTAAAAACACAAACAATTAGCCAGGCGTGGTGACGCGTTCCTGTAGTCTCAGCTACTCAGAAGGCTGAGGCCCAAGAAGCGCTTGAACTTGGGAGGTGGAGGTTGCAGTGAGCCTGGACTGTGCCTGTATGCTCCAATCTGGGCAACAGAAAGAGACTCCATCACACACCTACACACAAAAGGAATCTCAGGAAGGTGGAGAGTATAAAGGGGGTTAGCAGACGCTAGGAAGAAAAGGGGTGGATGGGGAATGAGGAGAAGTGGATAATTGGGTCCCAAAATACAGAAAGATGGGGTAAGTGAGTTCTAGTGTTTGATAGTACAGTATGAAAATTTTAGTTCACAAGAATTTCTTGCATATTTCCAGATGCTTTGGTAAGAAGCTTCCTAACTTTCTCATTATGCTGGTTTTTAAGCTCTTGTCTTCTGCTCTTGAAATCATGCTGGTTTTTTGTTTTTTGTTTTGAGATGGAGTTTCGCTCTTCTTGCCCAGGCTGGAGTGTAACAGTGCAATCTTGGCTCACCACAACCTCTGCCTCCTGGGTTCAAGTGATTCTCCTGCCTCCACCTCCTAAGTAGCTGGGATTACAGGCATGCGCCAGCATGCCCAGCTAATGTTGTATTTTTAGTAGAGACGGGGGTTTCTCCCTGTCGGTCAGGCTGGTCTTGATCTCCTGACTTCAGGTGATCCACCCGCCTTGGCCTCCCAAAGTGCTGGGATTACAGGCGTGAGCGACCACACCCGGCCCATGCTGTATCCTTATCTGTTGTTTGTTGTTGTTTGTTTGTTTTTGAGCCCAGAAATAACTTCTCACCTATGTGTTCAAATGATTTTTAACATGAGTGCTAAGAAAGCTCATTGGTGGAAAAGCAGCCTTTTCAAGAAATGGTGTTGGAGAAACTTGATTTCCACATGCAGAAGAATGAAGGTGGACCCTATGTCACACCAGGTGCAAAAATTAACACAAACTGGATCAAAGACCTAACCCCAAGTGCTAAAAGTATAATATGCCTCAAAGAAAACACTGGCCACACTTTCATGACATCAGATTGGGCAATGCTTTCTGGGATATGACACCAAAAGCATAGGCAACGAAAGAAAATTAGATTCCTTGGATTACATCTAAATGACAGACACTTTTGTGCACCAAAAAACACTGTGAACTGAGTGAAAAGATAACCCATGGATTCGGAAAAATATTTGCAAATCATATATCTGAAAAGAGGCTGATATCCATCATGTATAAAGAACAGCTAGAACTAAGCAACAAGAAACCCAAAGCATCCCATTAACAATGGTCAGAAGACTCGAGTAGACGTGTCCCTAAAGAAGATACAGCAATGGCCAATAAGCATCTAAGATGATGTTCAAAATCACTCATCATAGGGAAGCGCAAATCAAACCAATAATGTGATACCACACATTAGGATGGATATGATAAACAAACAAGCATTGGTGAGACTAGAGGGAAGTAGGAATGCTCGAATATGATTGGAGGGAATGTAAAACCGTGAAGCAACAGTGAAAATAGTATGGCGTGTACTGGAAAAATTAGAAACAGAATTATCAGATGTTCCTGCAGTTGCATTTGTGGGTACCTACCAAAAAGAATTAGAAGCCAGGAGTGGAAGAGATATTTGTACACCCATATTCATAGCAGCATTATTCACAACAGCCAAAATGTGGAAGCAACCCGAGGGTTCGTGGACAGATGAATGAAAAAGCACACTGCAGTTCATTCATACAATGGAAGACTATTCAGCCTTCAAAAGGCAGGCACTTCTGGCCGGTGCAGTGGCTCCGCCTGTAATCCCGGCATCTTGGAAGACCAAGGTGGGCGGATCACCTGAGGTCAGGAATTCAAGACCAGCCTGGCCATCTTGGTGAAACCGTCTCCACTGAAAATGCAAAAAATTAGATGAGCATGGTGGCGTGTGCCTATAGTCCCAGCTACTTGGGAGGCTGAGGCACAAGAATCGCTTGAACCCAGGAGGCGGAGGTTGCAGTGAGCCCAGATTGTGCCACTGCACTCCAGTCTGTGCGACAGAGTGAGACTCCATGTAAACACAAAACAAAACAAAACAAAACAAAACAAACAAAAAAACCAGACAGGCACTTCTGACACAGGCTGCAACATGGATGAACCTTGAAGACATTATCGTCAGTGAAATAAATAAATCCCAAAAGGATAAACATGACCAGGCTCAGTGGCTCGCACCTGTAACCCCAGCAATTTGGGAGGCTGAGGCAGGCGGATCACTTAAGGTCAGGAGTTCGAGACCAGCCTGGCCAATACGGTGAAAGCTCGTCTCTATTAAAAATACAAAAATTAGCTGGGCGTGGTGGCGCACGCCTGTAATCCCAGCTATTTGGGAGACTGAGACACAAGAATCGCTTGAACCCATGATGTGGAGGTTGCAGTGAGCCGAGATCATGCCACTGCACTCCTGCCTGGGCGACAGAGAAAGACTCAGTCTGGAAAAAAAAAAAAATGAAACGCGGTATGATTCCACTTCTATCAGGTGTCTAGAGTAGTTAAACTCATAGAGTTGTGAACTAGAATGGTGGCCCCCAGGGGTGGGCAAGAAAGAGGAATGGAGAGTTTGGTGAATGGGTGCAATTTCCATTTTGAAAGATAAAACTGTTCTGGAGATGACAGCGGTGATGGTTGCTAAACAATGTGAATGTAATTAATGTCATTAAACTGTAAACTGAAAAACAGTGGAAATTGTAAATGTTTATACTGGCCATTCTATATGAAATAATATATATTTATAATTTTTAATATTTATACGTGGTATATTTTCCCATAATCAAAGATGAAAATTAAAGCAGTTGGATCTTTAAAAAGAAAAGAAAGAAGTGAATAATACATACCAGCTTTCTCCTGATTAGAGGAAGAGCCCCAAAGCTTCTATGGACACTCACTTTTCTCTTCTTCTTGCATTATTATGAGGAAATCCTTAGAGGTTGGGGAACTTGGGTGACTTTGGCTAATGAGGAGCTCTGTGCCTTGAGGCCCCCAGGCCACAGAATAGTAAATACTCAGTCTGTGCCTCCAGCCCTGCAGTGTGAGGTTCCAGTCCTGTGGGCTCCACACCCGTCACCTGTATCAGGAGGCTCGTGTCTCACCCTGTCTTCTTGCCAGCCTTGAGGACGGAGTCTGAGCCTCCATCGTGCACCACGCAGGGAGGACAGTGGACCTGTTCTCCGTGGTCACGGCCCAGCAGAGGGGAAGGGCAGTTCAGTAAGTGCTGAGGGACCGCTGGGAGGCTTGTTTTGTTTCCTCATCCTCAAGACAAACAAGAGAGTGCGGTGGGCAGATGGGAGGAGACCAATGTGCAAACTTCCACTCAGCAGACTGTGGAGTTTCTGTTCTTGGTTGTGGTGGGGGTCTCAGAAATCTTATTCAAAATTTTGCTTTCCTCCCCCACTGGTTGTCCTTTTCATAGACATCTCATCCATGATAGCAGGGAATGAGTCCCTCTAAACTATTCCCTAAGAACAACAAGAAGATGATGAAGGTGATGATGAGGATAAAGAGGATGATGACAGACACCATGGCACCATGAACCCTTACTGAGGGCTTCCTAAAGGCCAGACTCTGAGCTCTGTGCTCTATGCAGCTTGTTTCATTTCATCTGCGTAGTCTCCCAGTTATTAGTGCACATTTCGTTATTATTTTACAGACTAGAAAAGGAGCAACGCATTTTCATATAACTTGTACCAGATCATGAAGTCAAAAAGGGTGAAGTCCAATTTGAACCAGGCAGTCAAAGTCCAGACACATGGCATTTGGCCAGTCCTCTCCCTGCATCCAACCTGCCCTCTCAAATCCTTGTCACTCAGGCCGATGCCCCTGCTCACTGTGCCCTTCCCTTTGGGGGTTCCTTGTAGACCACAGCTAGACCAGTGGGTGCCACAATCACTGTGTCAAGTATAGAAAGGGCAGCTGAGATCACATCAAGGATTCCAGAAAGAACTGGCACAGGATCATTCGGGATGCATCTCTCCCTTGCCCCTGTTCCTGGCTTTCCTTACAGCTCTCGACTTCCTCAAAGGAGTCATCAATTCGGAGTTTGGCTTCCATTCCTATTGAGGAAGCTGGAAACCATTTCAAAAATGCTCCTCAGATGTGCCTGTGGTTAAGACCTCTGAGCTCTGCTTAAAACTTTTTGAAGCTGGGTGTGGTGGCTCACGCCTGTAATCCCAGCCCTTTGGGAGGCTGAGGCAGGTGAATCACAAGGTCAGGAGTTCGAGACCAGCCTGGCCAACATGGTGAAACCCCATCTCTACTAAAAATAGAAAAAAATTAGCCAGGCGTAGTGGCGTGCGCCTGTAATCTCAGCTACTTGGCAGGCTGAGGCAGGAGAATAGCTTGAACCTGGGATGCAGAGGTTGCAGTGAGCCAAGGTCACTCCACTGCACTCCAGCCTGAGCAACAGAATGAGACTCTGTCTCAAAGAAAAAAAAAACAAAAACAAAACCACAACTTTTTGAGAGTTGGAAGACCATGAAGTATAGTACCCGGGACTTAGAGTCTGGCCATGAATTTGGAATACCACCCTTTCTACTTATCTGTATGGCAAGGGGTGAGATGTCCATCCTCTGAGACTCAGCACTGTCATCTGAGTTGATTTCTAGTTGATCCAATGGAAGTGAGTGATGATAAAACCGATCGTGGGTGCCCGCTGCGTGATCTCTATGTGATGGATGCATAAAGTAAAGGCAAAGTGAATTTTAGATACATTCATTAATATTTTAAGCTTAAAGTCCATACAATTCACCGGAAATATTCCCTGACCTGAAGTTCTGGTTTCCCTGCATTCCAGACAGGACATTTTGTTTTGTCTTTGTCTCGGTAAGTACTGAGTATTGTGAGAGGAACAAGTGAGTGTCTTCTGTTTCTGATTCCCCAGAGTCTATATCTTGCTTGGCACATAGGAGATAGCAAAAGGAAACATCGATGTCAATTATTGAATCGACACTTCCTTGGTTCACAAAAATTGGCTGTCATCAGTGTGACTTCGACTTACTTGATTCTTTTCGTTTTTTGTTTTCTGAGACGGAGTTTTGCTCTTGTTGCCCAGGCTGGAGTGCAGTGGTGTGATCTCGGCTCACTGTAGCCTCTGCCTCCCAGGTTCAAGCAATTCTCCTGCGTCAGCCTCCCGAGTAGCTGGGACTACAGGCGCGCGCCGCCATACCGGGCAAAGTTTTTGTATTTTTAGTAGAGGTGGGGTTTCACCATGTTGACCAGGATGGTCTTGATCTCCTGACCTTGTGATCCGCCCTCCTCGGCCCCCCAAAGTGCTGGGATTACAGGCATGAGCCACCGCATCCGGCCAAACTTTCTTATGAAAATTCTAAGTCCACCTAAGCTAAGGACAGGAGTTATAGCTTACACGAATTTTAAAACAAGACGCACCGATTTGAGTAAGCAATTACTCTCTTGAAGGAGAAAAGTCAGAAAACATAATGAAATCACTAGGACCTAACTGGCATGTGGAACTATTTTCTGCTTATGAACTATCAACTTTCATTTCATTTCCAGATGGCATGGTTTCAGCTGTTATACAGTGTTTATAAATGTTCTAAATCAAGGGAATTTGTATCAATCTATTAGAATAAAATAAAATATTTGAGTTCTTAATTTCCCTTAATTAGGATAACCTTTTTCTTAAAGTGAAGAGTATGGTTTTATTACATATTTTTCTTTGGAAAAGATAAGCTATATTTTCTAGCAATTACGAATTTGTTATATATGATGATCTGGTTCTTGGAACATTCTTGAATCTAGTGTCTCTAAGGCAGGTGTGTAGAGCAAGAAGTGAATAACACAGAAATCAATGATGAAAGCTTTAGAAGACAATAGAGTTTGTCAGAACTGCAAAATATTGCTGAGTGTGGATTGCTCTGAAATCTGAAAACATGACTTGTGAATTGCTTATATCCAAAATGCAGACACAATGCTGGGTGTTGGTTTACTTGTTTCCGGTTTTTCAACCCTCTTTTTTAAGCAAAAGGTGTCCAAACTATACAGACCCACAGAATCTAACGGATGTTTTTATATTCCTCCTCCTAGAACCCTCAAAGGATCCAGCACTGCAGCCGGTCGTCACTGGGCTGTTCCTGTGTGCCTGGTCACGGTGCTGGGGAACCTGCTCATCATCCTGGCCATCAGCCCTGACTCCCACCTCCACACCCCCATGCACTTCTTCCTCTGCAACCTGTCCTTGCCTGACATTGGTTTCACCTCCACCGCGGTCCCCAGGATGATTGTGGACATCCAGTCTCACAGCAGAGTCATCTTCTATGCAGGCTGCCTGACTCAGATGTCTCTCTTTGCCATTTTTGGAGGCATGGAAGAGAGACATGCTCCTGAGTGTGATGGCCTGTGACCGGTTTGTAGCCATCTGTCACCCTCTATATCATTCAGCCATCATCAACCCGTTTCTGTGGCTTCCTAGTTTTGTTGTCTTTTTTTCCCTCAGTCTTTTAGACTCCCAGCTGCAAAACTTGATCACCTTACAAATCACCTGCTTCAAGGATGTGGCAATTCCTAATTTCTTCTGTGACCCTTCTCAACTCCCCCATCTTGCATGTTGTGACACCTTCACCAATAACATAATCATGTATTTCCCTGCTGCCATATTTGGTTTTCTTCCCATCTCGGGGACCCTTTTCTCTTACTATAAAATTGTTTCCTCCATTCTGAGGGTTTCATAATCAGGTGGGAGGTATAAAGCCTTCGCCACCTGTGGGTATCACCTGTCAGTTGTTTGCTGATTTTATGGAACAGGCGTTGGAGGGTACCTCAGTTCAGATGTGTCGTTTTCCCCGAGAAAGGGTGCAGTGGCCTCAGTGATGTACACGGTGGTCACCCCCATGCTGAAACCCTTGATCTACAGCCTGAGAAACAGGGATATTAAAGGTGTCCTGTGGCAGCCGTGCAGCCGCACGGCAGCACAGTCCAATCTCAATATCTTCTTATCTGTTCCATTCCTTTTGCAGGGTGGGTTAAAAAAGGCAGCAAGATCAAATAAGAATGATATCACAGGGTGAACACCCACTGTGATATTAGGAGTAATACCTCCCTAGGATATAAAAAATACTGTCACAGAGTATACACACGTGGGGTACACCCACTGTGATATTAGAAGCAGTATCTCCCTAAAATATTATGAAAAATATCACAGGGTGTGCAGACTGTGTGATATTAGGAGTAATATTTGCCCTGGTTATTACGACTAATATCAAGGGTGTACACACACGGGGTAAACTTACTGTGATATCAGGAGTTGTATCTCCCTAGGATATTATGAATAATATCACAGGGTATACACTATGTGTGTACATCCACTGTGATATTTGAAATAATATCTCTCTATGAGATTACAAATAATATCAAAGGGTGTACACCCCTGTGACATATTAGGAGTAACATCCTTCTAGGGTATTACAGATAACGTCACAAGGTGTACACCTTCTGTGACATTTTGTACACCCATTGTGACATTAAAAGAAACAACCCCCTAGGATATTACGAATAATGACACAGGCAGTTTACACACATGGTGTACACCTCCTGTGCCATCAGGAGTAACATTCCCCTAGGATATTACAAATAATATCACAGCAGGTGAACACACATGGTGTACACCCCATGTGACATTAGGAGGAACATGCCCCTAGGGTATTAGGAATAGTATCACAGGCGTTGAATACGCATGATATACACCCCCGGTGACATTAAAAGTAACATCCCCCTAGGATATTAAGAATAATGTCACAGGGAGTACACCCCATGTGACATTAGGAGTAACATCCCCCGAGGATATAACGAATAACATCAGAGGGTGTACACGCATTGTGACATTAGTAGTAACATCCCGCTATGATATGACGAGTCATAGCACAGGGTGTACACCATGTGTCACAATAGTATCAACATTCCCCTAGAATATTACGAATAATATCACAGGAGGTACAGCCCCTGTGATTCACGAGTAACATTTCTATAGAATATTACAAGTCATATCACTGTGTGACTCTGTGTACACCCCCTGTGACATTGGGAGTAACATCCCACAAAACTATTACGAATAATATCACAGGGTGAACACCCTCTGTGACATGAGGAATAACATAGTTTTAGGATATTATGAATGATATGACAAGGTGTACACACCCTGTGATGTTAGAAGCAATATCTGTCTAGGATATTAGGAATAATATCACAGGGAACACACCCCCTGTGACATTAGGATATTACGAATAGTATCACAAGGTGTACACGCATTGTGACATTAGTACTAATATCCCTCTCATATACTATGAATAATATCACAGGGTGTACATCCCTGTGACATTAGGAGTAACAGCCCCCTAGAATATGATGAATAATATTACAGGGGTACACACCCTGTGACTTTAGGAGTATCACCGCCCTGGAATATGAGGAATACTGTCCCAGGGTATTAACCCCCTGTGACCTGAGGAGTAACATCCCGCTGGAATATTATGAATAATATCACAGTGTGTACACCAACTGTGATATTAGGAGTTCTATTTATTTTTAGGATATTAGGAATAATATCACAGCAGGTATACACAAATAGTGTGTACACCTACTGTGATATTAAAAGTTATGTCTCCCTAGGGTATTGCGAATAACATCACAGTGGGTGTACACCCACTGTGATATTTGAAGTAATATCTCCCTAAGATATGACAAAAAATATCAAAGGGTGGACCCCGTCTGTGACATCAAAGTAACATCTCTTGTGGATATTCCGAATAATATCACTGGGGAGTGTGTATTGGGGAAGGGGGCCTGTGGGGAGAAAGTGTATGACTGAAGGCCTGGAAATGCCCAAAGCCAATCCCGGATTCATAGGAAGACTGATACCTGATAGTGGATAGAAGGGGGATGGAGCCTTAGGGGGAAGATGTGTTATTATTTCTAGTACTGTTGAGACAGGGATCACCCAAACGCTGGAACAGGCAGTACTGGTCTGATTGGCAAATGTCTATCTCGCCGGAAGGAGAAATGGGCTACTATGTTTTCTTAGCTCCTGACTGCCCTCCATAAGGTCATGCCATTTCTCTTGAATCCAATTCTGTACCCATCAACTTCTTAAAATTTTACAGTATAGCCTTCCAGATAGAGAGCTACATGTCCACAAACTTACATATTTTACAGGGTCTCAATATAATTTTTAATAATATTGAGAAATGTAGAAAATCGTTGCATAAGAACCCATGTACTGACCATCCAGTTTTGTTTAAATATGTAGGTTAGTAATCATCTAGTGATTATTAAAATCACCACAGATCAAGCCCGTGCAGTATCTTTAAATTTGTCAGCCCTGGTATTCGTTGTCCTCATGACTTTATTATAACTGCATTCTGTTCAGCATTTTCTTTTTTTTCTTTTTTCTTTTTTCTTTTTTTTTTTTGAGACAGAGTCTCACTCTTGTCGCCCAGGCTGGAATGCAGTGGCTCATTGCAACTGCTGCCTCCTGGGTTCAAGCAATTCTCCTGCCTCAGCTTCCTGAGTAGCTGGGATTACAGGCGCCCGCCACCACGCCCAGCTAATTTTTGTATTTTTAGTAGAGACGGGGTTTTGCCATGTTGGCCAGGCTGGTCTCGTGACCTCACGTGATCCGCCCGCTTCAGCCTCCCAAAGTGCTGGAATTATAGGCGTGAGCTACCACCCAGCCCTGTTCAGCATTTTCTTAAGGTCCTTTTCTTCTCATACAGGTCTTGTCTTAAATATCTGTGGTTAGCTCTTTCTTGGTGTGGTTTCAGCAATCATAAATCATGCAAAGCCTGTTGTCTTGCCCTCAGGCACCCAAGTGACTTCTGAATCTGAAGACCAAGATGACACCTGGTGTGGTCTTGTGAGTTTTGGCTGGTTTTCTCTTAGTGTTTTAGGTGCTGTTTCTTTTCTAGGATGAAGAGCATCTTATGACCATTTGTATCTGTTAAGCAATTCATCAGTGATTAACATCCTGGTCTGGATAATTTATGAGTCATTCATAATGGCTGCTGGATGTCAGGCAGCCAGAAAGGAAAAGAGCAAATTTTACTCTATTGACTGCTTTTTTTTTTGTCCTAATACACTACAGATACAGTTAAAGCCCCCACATACCTCTTTCTAATCCCATTCTCTTCTTCCCCTTCTCCAGAGGTAAATTGCTATTCTAAATTTGGTGTTTATCATTTCCATTGCATGTTTTTTATACCATTAACGTGCATGTACCCCTAAAAATATATCCTCTTGTGTATTTTAAATTTTATTTTATTTAATTAATTAATTTATTTATTGAGACGGAGTCTCACACTGTCGCCCAGGCTGGAGTGCAGTGGTGCAATCTCGGCTCACTGCAACCTCCGCCTCTCAGGTTCAAGCGATTCTCCTTGCCTCAGCTTCCCAAGTGGCTGACATTACAGGCGTCTGCCACCAAGCCCAGCTGATTTTTTTGTATTTTTAGTAGAGATGGAGTTTCACTATGTTGGCCTCGAACTCCTGACTTCGTGATCCGCCCGCCTTGGCTTCCCAAAGTACTAGGATTACAGGCATGAGCCACCGCGCCTGGCCTTTTAAATGTTATATAAATGGTGTCTTACTATTTTGTATCTTGCTTTATGGCTACACCGTGAGGTTTTCTCATATGTTCTTTTCACTCATTTTCACTGTTGTCTACGATTCCACTGTATGACTATGCCACTCCACTCCCCTGTTGATGTTTATTTGTGGTTTTCACCATTACAAACAATGCCTCTCATGCTCCACAGCTCCTAGTTTCTCTAGAAGTCGGATTTCTTATTGACAGGGTATATGAATTTTACCCAACATTGTTAAATTGTTTTCTTGAGCTGATGTGCCAGTTTACCCTTTCACCAACCATGTAAGAGTTCCCCTCTCTCCATATAATTGGTAATCCTTGATATGGTCAGACATTTTTCTAACATTAATAAATTGGTGTTTTGATTTATACATCAGTTTCTTGTGAGTTTGCTTATTACATGCCTATCACCCTTGCTATAGTTTCTGGTCCTGCAGAGCTCAGAATCTGGCTGTGGGTCATGTAAAAACGATGAAAACTAAGCTACAGACTGGAGAAGTATCTGCAAACCACATATCCAATGAAAGATGAGTAGAATCTGGAATATGTAAATAATCCTCAACTGTAAAAACAAAATCCATTTAGATGATGGGTAAAATACCACAGACACTTCATGGAATATAAGATGGCAAATAAGCACTTGAAAAGATCTTCAGGCTGGGCACAGTAGCTCACGCCTATAATCCCAACACTTTGGGAGGCCAAGGTAGGCGGATCACCTAAGGTCAGGAGTTCGAGACCAGCCTGGCCAAAATGGTGAAACCCATCTCTATTAAAAACACAAAAAATTAGCTGGGCATGGTGGCAGGCGCCTATAAGCCCCACTACTTGGGAGACTGAGGCAGGAGAATTGTCGGAACCCGGGAGGCGGAGGTTGCAGTGAAGCAAGACTGTGCCACTGTACTCCAGCCTGGTTGACAGAGCAAGACTCTGTCTCAAAAAACAAAACAAAAACAAAAGATTTTTATCATTAGCTGTTAGGGAAATGCAAATTGAAACCACAATGAAACACCCACTACTATAATGGCTAAAATAAAAAATAGCAACACCACCAAATGAGGAAAAGGATGTGGAGAAGCTGGATTACTCATGCATTGCTGATGGGAATGTAAAAGGGTAGGCACTCTGGAAGAGTTTCAGTTTTTAAAAAACTGAAGCATGCCATTACCACATAACCAAGCAATTGCACTCCTGGGCATTTATCCCAGAGACATGAGAACTTATCTTCATAGCAGCTTTATTTGTAATAGCCACCAAACTGGAAACAACCCAAGTGTCCTTCAGTGGATGAACGGTTAAATAAACGGTGGTACATCCATACCATGGAATACTATTCAGCAATAAAAAGGAACAGAGTACATGCAACCTAGATGAATCTCCAGAGAATTATGCCGAGTGAAAAAAGCCAACCCCAAAAGGTTACATACCACGATTCAATTTACGTAACATTCTTGAAGTGAGAAAATTATACATGCGGAGATCAGATTAGTGGTTGCCGGAGGTTAAGGGCAGAGGAAAAGGAGATGGGATGAAAAGGGCAGTGGGAAAAGGGCAACATGAGGGCTCCTTATGGTGATGGAAATGCTCTGTATTGTTCATGTCTTGGTCATGCTCTGGTACTGTAGTTTTGCAAGCTGTTACCCATGGGGGCAAGTGGGTAAAGGGGTACACAGGGTCTCTGTATCATTTCTTATAACTCCATATTAACCTACAAGTATCTTAAAATGGTTTTTGTAAGCCAATAATTCTGTAACTTCTTAATAAAAGGTTAATGAACATTAAGAATTAAGGTAAGAATTTCAAGTATCAATCAGATAGGTCTGAAAAAAGGCAATACTAGCCTTGGCTTTTTTTTTTTTTTTTTTTTTTGAGATAGGGTCTTGGTCCGATGCCGAGGCTGGAGTGTGGTTGTGTGATCACAGCTCACTCACTGCAGCCTCGATCTCCTGGGCTCAAGTGATGCTCCACCTCAAACTTCTGAGTAGCTGGGACTACAGGGACGCACCACCATGCCCAGCTAATTTTTTTGATTTTTACCAGAGATAAAGTCTATGTTGTCCAGGCTAGTCTCGAACTCCTGGGCTCAATCAAGCCTCCCGCCTTAGCCTCCCAAAATGCTGGGAGTATAGGCATGAGCCATTGCACCTTGCCTAGCCTTGGCCTCTTTTTCTTTTTTTTGAGACAGTCTCCCTCTGTCCCCCAGGATGAAGTGCAATGGCGTGATCTCGGCTCACTGCAACCTCCGCCTCCCAAATTCAACTATTCTCCTACCTCAGCCTCCTGAGTAGTTGGGATTACAGATGCCTGCCACCACGCCCGGCTAATTTTTGTATTTTTAGTAGAGACAGGGTTTCACCATGTTGGTCAGGCTGGTCTCGAACTCCTGACCTCATGATCCACCCATCTCGGCCTCCCAAAGCGCTGGGATTACAGGCGTGAGCCACCACGCCCGGCCCTGGCCTTTTAATTTGGGTCTCTTTAGGCGGTCCCTTTTTCTGTCTGGTTATTTTTGTCCCAATTCCTCTTTGCCCCCCAGTTGTTCCTTCTGCTTTGGGTAAGAAAAATCATTCATATTTCTTGTATTATTTTCAAGTCAGCATGTTTTTGCGTGAGGGCCTCTCTTATGGAATAAGTGCATGGACTTTTTTCTTTTTGAAACGGAGTTTTGCTCTTCTCGCCCAGGCTGGAGTGCAATGGCACAATCTCGGCTCACTGCAACCTCTCCCTCCCAGGTTCTAGTGATTCTCCTGCCTCAGCCTCCCCAGTAGCTGGGATTACAGGCCTGCATCACCACGCCCGACTAATTTTTTTTTTCATATTTTTAGTAGAGACGGGGTTTCACCATGCTGGCCAGGCTGAGCATGGACTTTTTAATAATGATTAGTAATCTTGGAAAATCTTATTTTTAGAGGAAGCACTATCTGAAGAAATGAAAATAAGGTCTTGAATTAAAATATCTGATTCGGCAATAAGGGTTAAGCTTATTTTGTTTGAACGTCACCAAACTTGTGCATGTAAAGTACAAGGAAAATGGCTGAGAAAAATTCTTCCCTTTCTAACAAAGAAGTCAGCATGGTAAAGACAGATATATTTATTTCATATGACAGCACGTTTCACAGGATATGTACAGAATGTCTGTGTACCACTGACTTTAATACTGTACTTCTATAAAGTTTATAGTTATAAATATTGTATGCCACATAAGCAATAAAATTCTTACATATAAACAGCAATCTAATATAAAGAACACAGAGTTCACAAAGAGATCCTTAGTGTCTAACTTCCGCTCTGCTTTTAACAGAACTAGTAAATATTTAATAATACACAGAATAATGGCTAGCTATTTGCAGCATACCTTTAACTTTCATAACTTTGTGCATTTTCAGCAACTTGCCAAGTATAATTTTCCTGATAAAGGCTGGGCTGCTGATATGTATATTTTAGACAGTAGTTTATATCCAATAGGAAACATTGCTCACAGATCTGCAATTTGCACTAGTGAAGTTTACCTAACAATGAATTATTTTGCTAATGGAGAGCAAATACCATATACACTAGTCACATGGATGTTAAAGCCACAGTTTCAACACGTTAATTCACATTTTGAAGCAACTGCTTATAGTAATACTGCTGTTTAAGACGCTACTGCTGAAATGATTAGAACCTCCAAAAAGCACAATATAAAACTCACAAGAGTTATTTCTAACAGCAAATCTTGGCTGTTAACAGAGAAGATTACTTCTATAAATATAGTATTTTGATAACATTTGAGCATTTAGAAAAATGCTTTTTTTCTAATAGATTTGCTTTATGCCATAAGTGCAGTGCAGTTTGCTGTGCTTTTAACATTCTACATATTCGTAGCCATGAACGCTATTTTTTGATATTCCCTCAATGTACATCTTTAAAGGTTAAGTGTGGACATAGGAATTTAGGTGGACATATACAACTCTTTATATAAAAGGAATGTTAATGTAAGTCTTAATGGGTAAAGATGATTGTAACTGAAACTGACAAAGAAACAACTATTGCTCAAGGAGTTTTCTGATTGGTTTACTTAGTGATATCAAAATACTACATTCTGTAAAAATTCTGTGTACTTCTTCAAAAAATTAATAAAAGCGGGATCAGTTGCATATTGGCAGTGCAGGAGACAAAATCCGCAGCTACTTTGAGGTATAGCCTCTAAAAACTTAAAGCAGCATCATAGATGTGTTATGTAGCCTCGTAAGAGGGGGGAGAACACACACTGGGTATATTCCCAATTCAAAGCACTCAGGGGACGGCTGCTTTCCCTGCTAAAAGCAAAGTTCCAGAGCAAAAGCAGCAAAAAGAAAATATGGGAGGGATATGGGCAACGTATACTCGAACGTACGCAGAAAAGAGAGTACGGTTAGCTCTAATATTTCTCATTGAACTTGGTGGTATGTGCCTTCCCTGCATATAAGGCCATAGTGCTTTTTTGGGAGCGCTAGAATATCCATCCACTTGACAGTGACCACAAAATAGCCTGTTTCCAGCTGTAAGAACCTCCTCCTGGAGAAAAGCGTATGAAGGTGCTAGAGTGAAAAGTAACAAGGTTGTGTGTATTTGAAGGGGTTGGGGGTGGAACGGTAGAAAATTCTGATTCTGTGGTGAGATTATTCTAGTTTTGAAAACAAAATTAATGAAAGGTCCAAATTACATCTGCAGCCATCTTTTTGGTAATGTGATATTGAGAAAGGGACTTTGTTGGAACTTTTAGGTATAATTTGGTCTGAGTTATAGCCTAGAAATTAAAGTATGAATTGTAAAAATACGTAAATGTATACAGAAGTACATGTGTTTGTATTATATATGTACACATACCTATACTTTTTTCCTTTAAAGCAATGCCTTTCAAAACTCTGTTCACTGTAACCTTGGCAGCTCTTTGGTAAATACTCATAGATACCAATTGTTAACAAGTATGAGAGGGCTGGTGGAAATGTCAGCTGAAAGTTGGGTGGGCTTTTTGAGATTCTTCAGAAGACTGACCGAAAAGTTTCTGAATAAGGACTGTTTTCTAAAGTAGTTTTAAGTACTTTTTATGGCTACTACTGTCTCCTATTCATCCAAAGAGAAATACATCAAAACTCCAGTTAACAATGAGAAGGGTTTTTCCTTATTTCCAATATACACATAGTCCAACTCTGTACACATCAAATAGTGGTGTTTTGTGAAGGTATCAGTGCACTTACAATGACTTATTGCACATAATGAAATACTAATGCCCAATTCTCTTGGCTCTATCCTGCCAAAAGCAAGTACCCACTGTTTTCTATTGCATGGCGTTATCTTTCTGTAAAGTCCAGTGTGGGTGAAGCCTTAGAGGCCAAGGTCGTGAAAGGATCTACTGGAGGGCTGGTGCCGGGTGGGAGCAGAGGGACAGGAGGTGGAGGAGGTCTTCTTGACGGCAACACACAGAAAGAGACATTTGTACCTTTATTCCAGTCATCATTCAATGTCAGGTTGGAGCCAGAAAATGAACTTGGCTGATTACCCAGTAAGTCTGAACAAGCTGACTTTGACTTTCCTTTCACACCAAAATCCTCTTCTTCCTCGAAGGTTACCCATCCTTTCGGGTTGCTAATTTTTAATGTAGACTGGCCCTGTAGATCAAAACTGTCCTTAAAGCCATCAAGTGAAGATGAAGCCCTGCTTTTATTATGACCAAGAGGCTGCAGAGAAGGGAAAGGACTGATAGTAACGGGCTCTTCTTTGGAGAACCATGAAGTTGCCTCTGATTCTTCAGACTTGGCTCTAAATGGGTTTCCAGGAGCAGCAGTCCTGTCACTGAAAGGATTTGTCCTGGTCAAGCCAGTAATAAATGGGTTTGGAGAACTTCGCATATTTTCCTGGGATTGACTCCGAGCTGGAATTGGAGGCATTGTTGGCATGCAACTTACAGAACTCAAAGTATTAACATTACTTTGCGTTGCAGAAGGCAACTGAATCAACCTCTTTGGGTCTGGGGTGGGAACAGGTGACGTTTGAACAGATAGCCGAGCCTTTGATACAGCAAGCAGATTAAATGACAGATCTTCAAATGGGTCAATCTTTAATGGTGATTCTCGTTTGCCATCAGAGATTCCATTTGTTTTTACCTGCAAAAGAAAGGGAGCACTGAAAAATCAGTTTATATTTACTCTTAATACCCCCTATTCTTCCTGTCTCAATTATTCTTCCCTTTTAGTGGCAAGCATGTAAATTTAGAAACTAAAAAGTAGCTTTGTGTAGTTTGTTACTCCAGTGGTTTAAATAAGATGAAACACCTACAGTCTTTAAAAACTTCTTTCTAAATAAATCCTTTCTAATTACATCCATTTTTAAATCCCTCAAAATCAAATAGAGCTTATTTCATTCATGCAAGTTTTGAAATGGTAAGAAGGAGAATTGTACAGAATTAACAAATTTGTTCAGGCCCAGTTCTATCACATTTCAGCATAAACTTAAGAAATCCATACTTATAACTTATGCTAAATCTATATAAATAAAATTCTAACACCCATCTATGATGATGATGTGGTTTCACTGTTCTTTTAAGTGTGTTTTCTAAAATTAATGTTACTATGGAAATTCAATTTTATAGATAAAATTAATTCTATTAGCATATTTTATTCCTAAGATGAAGACTCCATCTTTCCCTCTTCTACTTGGAAAAATAAATTTTGAGAGTTCTTTGCCCACCCCCACTTTTTTTTTTTTTTGGAGACCAAGTCTTGTGCTGTCACCCAGGCTGGAGTGCAATGGCACGATTTTGGCTCACTGCAACCTCCACCTCCCGGGTTCAAGTGATTCTTGTGCCTCAGCCTCTGAGTAGCTGGGACTACAGGCGTGTCCCACCAGGTCTAGCTAATTTTTTGTATTTTAGTACAGATGGGGTTTCACTATGTTGCCCAGGCTGGTCCCAAACTCCTGAGCGCAGGCAATCTGCCCACCTCAGCCTCCCAAAGTGTCAGGATTACAGGCATGAGCCACCACGCCCAGCACAGCTGACTTTTAATGTAAGCTCTCCTTTGTTGAATAAACTGAGTAATGTGAGGCTGGGCGCGGTGGCTCACGCCTATAATCCCTGCACTTTGTGAGGCTCAGGCAGGTGGATCACCTGAGGTCAGGAGTTCCAGACCAGCCTGGCCAACATAATGAAACCTGTCTCTACTAAAAATACAAAAAATTAGCTGGGCATGGTGGTGCGCGCCTATAATCCCAGCTACTCAGGAGGCTGAGGCAGGAGAATTGCTTGAACCTGGGAGGCAGAGGTTGCAGTGAGCTGAGATCACACCACTGCACTCCAGCTTGGGCAAGAGCAAAACTCCGTCTGAAAAAACAAAAACTGAGTAATGTGACAACTTTCCGTAAAAAAATTGACCCTCCTGTCTTGTAAAAATATTCCGAAACAGATACACTATTAGTAACCAAATGCAACCATTGCTTAAAACCAGAGGAAAAAAAGTTCCATTTTCTATTTGGTTTATGAAGTCTACAACCACAATGATGTGCCTAGAGTGGTGCCTGGTCCCTTCTATGTGACAGAGTTGGCTGTGAACTGTTATCAGTAGGAAGAGTGCTTGGAATTCCTTCACTCCTGCCCTAAATCCCTTGGTCCCTACTCCATAAAGAAGGTGGTTGGAGTGGAGCACAGCCAAGGGACTGAGCAAAGACAAATGATCGGATGAAGGGAAAGAACTATGATTCTGGCCTCATAAGCAAATTAGCTTATCAGGCATACATTATTAATTTTGAAAAAAATGTATATAATTCTTAAAACTAGGGTAGATGACTTGGACACTTATGCTAACTTAAGAAAACTTCAGGGTTGGATACGATAGGGCAAAAAAAAATTCAGTTCAAGACTGGCAATGTAATAAAATGAGCACTGCCCAAAAGGAATTTGGATAGTTGTTAAAGCAACATAACTATACTTTCATGAAATATATTGGAAAAAAACAGCAGCAGTCTCAATAAAATGTAACTGCATACTATGAAACACTTAGCTACTGCTTAAGAATAAGGAAGGATGTTCACTTGTAAAAGGAAATGGATGACTTAAGTGAATAACTTTCAAGTATCTGTTTTATTCAACTATCCTAGAATATGCTTTATAATTGGCTGAAACACTATATTTTTCTTCAAACTTAGTGTGATAAATTTGTACAAAATTGAAGAGAAAACATGTCACAGACTTTAAACTGTACTCTAAATGTCTTAGGTAAGTAGACCTATATGTGGGAATGTACTTAAAAGGAAATTTATATAGATATTATAAAATTAACTATTACCAAAAATCTCTGGACTATTTATAGTTAATACAAAATGGAAATACTTCTGTCTGAGACAAAATTCTCCTATGGCAGATAGAACCGTCTGCAACACAGACATTATAGGAAAGGAGAATTTTGTGCTCTGCCAGCTTAGAACAGAAGTCACCTGCTGCATCAGTGCTATACATTTAAACACCTTTATTTTCATATATAAGAAAATTTTTATTTCAAAATAAGTTAATTTGATAGAATCAGGATCATTTTTCCCAGACTTGAAATTACAATGACAACCACATCACCATTCATCACATTAGAATTAATTTGTAATCTAAGCAGGATTTGTGATGACAATATTAAAATTGGTGCTATTTTTACAGAGAAAGGTGTTGGAAGGACCTTTAGACAATCTTGTTATACTGGTAACTTTCATCTTTCTAAACCATCAATTCTTCCTTACCAATAACAATCTTGCTACTAAAACTATTTGAAAAAATATTTCCCCCAAATATTTTTTCCTAAAAAACATACTGAATTTTGTGTTTATGTAATTACATAAATGCCATTGTTAAAACCAAGAACCGATCTGGTTTTGCCAAAAAGGCCTTCATATACCTAAATCTTACTTTCTTGAAGTTACACTTTTTAGTTTTGTTAATTTTCATTAAAAAAATGAAGCAAAAAGTGGTAAAGCATTAGCAAGAACAACTACATGGTTCCTAAAATCCAAAATACTAAGAAAAGCAAAAGCAGGTTTTATGGTATGATAGAATTTATTAATGGAGACAGGTGGTTTTAAAAATGGGTGAAACTTCAGATGTATGAAGCAGAGATTCATACATCTAATGTGTTGAGACGGATGAAAACACATGTAAGATTGATAAATTGTCAGATACCTGTTACCCTGATGGTTGCTCCTGCTTTGAGAAAGGAAACAGACATCAAAGGAAAGAGTTAGGAGGACAATCCGAGATCAACCAGCAACCCTAACAATTCAGTCAACAAAATACTTTCTGTTCTAAGTTACATACAGAACCCAAGAGCAGCAATATTTGCAGGTTGTAACATAAATTCAAAAGACAATTCCAATTCCTTTTATAATTTTGTTGAATTAGGGTCCAGACTTTAGTTTTGTCTGAGGTTGATTACTAACCAGTTCAGTTTTGTTATTCCAAAAATAATACTCCAAATGATTTCAGAGTTCTAAAATATTTTAAGCAACCTGTTATGGACTGAATATTTGTGTGCTCTCCCCTCCCAAATTCATATGTTGATTCCATAAGCCCCTGTGTGATGGTATTTGGAGGTGGGGCCACTAGGAGGTAATTAGAGTTAGATGAGGTCATGAAGGTGGGACCCCATGATGGAATTAGTGTCCTTATGAGAAGAGACACCAGAGAGCGTGTGCAAGGGTGTGTGCATGCTCTCATTCCAGGCACCACATGCAATGAGGCTGTGTGAACACACAGTGAGAAGGTGGCTATCAGCACACCACAAAGAGTGCCCTCACCAGAACTCAACCATGCTGGCACCCTGATCTCAGACTTCCAGCCTCCAAAACTGTGAGAAAATAAATTTCTGTTGTGTAAGCCACCCAGTCTATGGTATTTCATATGTCAACCCAAGCAGACTAAGACACAGCCTTAGGATAGCCTAGGGATGTCATTATTAGAGAAAATGGCAATGTAATGGTACAAAATGGTACCATTTTTGGTACATACTATTTTGCAAAAAGACTACCCTACTGAAAATTAGTACTCATCTAGCTTGTTTTATCTTACTCAAATTTTCTGAAGGATGATACTCTTAATATCATTAATTTACTTCATAATGTATTAGTTGGAAGGTACAAGAAACTTGTACCTTACAAGAAATTTGGAATTTACCTTTGTTTAAAAATGAAATCATAATCTCTCTATAATATACCATTATTTTTTAAAATCTAGTATCCTCAAGCAAGTTTTGAGGTAAATCTTCTCCAATATCTAAACCTATTACTAAATAGCAAAACTAACTTTGACAATTCAGAGACATCACCCTGAAATATATTAAGTACTTTAGAATTTCCTGCCTAGTAAACATGAGACTCTTATTTAACACTCAGAGTTTTATGTATCAGCTCTGGCAGTGGATAGGAGATCAGGAATAGGTTTATACTGAGAGGTACAAGGTTGCTGTATCCTCCATTAAATGGGTCTAGAATGCTGCGATTTTTCTACCAGGTCTCACAGTAACAGTACAGCAGTGAGTTCGGTTCCTTTACTTCCAGTTGCATTTCCTTATTTCTGGCTCTCAGCTGATAAAGATGACTAAGATGCTAGAAGTCAGATAGATAAGTGAGGATTTTTTATACTTTGTAAAGGACGTATGTTATATAATCACTCAAATTAAACGAATCTCTTCTATACAAAATTATAAAGTCAAAGGATAAATAATAAAAAGTAAAACTGGGTCATATACGTTATGTTTTAAATACCTTGTAGATTTGGAATAGGATAAGTAAAGACTTGTAAAAATTACAAATGTTCAATTCTAAAACTATTCCGTGTCATTACAAAATATCAAACTTGTCATATTTAAAAATCTCACCATCAGGTTTGAAAATCTTGTAAATTGTTCAACTTACAGCTACTTCCAATAATTTAAAAATTTTTTTTATTATTTTTAAAATAGGCATTATTTTATGGTTCAAAATTCAAAAGGTACAAAAAGATAGAAAGACTCCTCCTCACCTCCCTCCTGGCCCCCAGCATTGGGCATTCCCTGGAGGAAACTGTAACCACTTTGTGTTCCCTCACAATGACACTCTGCATGTAAACAAGACCCCACCCTCCAAGAAAGAAAAGTGTGTCTGTGTATCTAATATTAAGGAGTTTGATATCAATGACTGAGGCAAAAAGATACTTCAGGATTTGAAACAAGTATCTTTGTCTTTTTGATGAACTGACAACCATGAGATTCAAGAACACAATCTTGAATCACACACAAAGCATGTGCCCGTCGGCCACCAAATCGCTATACCCACTTCAATGAAAAACATAAGTCAAAACAATGGAAAGTTTTCTGAGAAAATGACATGTGTCTTAGAATGATTTTATAATGATAACTACAATCTCAGCTAACAGTTTGCACTTCCGGAAGTTTTTCAGAGTACTTTATCTACTTTCGTATTGGTCTAAGGACACTTAAACCATCAGAGATTTAGTAATTATGGCACGCATCTACAACGCGATGGATGCCCTAAAACAGTCCTAGAAAGCTCAGAGTGGCTAGTTGAAAAAGTTTTTTGCCCTTCAATTACATTTTAAAAACTACAAAAGAGTATACAAGAAAATAAGAAAAATTCACAATTCACTAAAAATGGATTAGCAGAAAAAAAATTCATTATTTGAAGGAGTTCTACCATTATTATATATTTTCACCATCCTCAATTTTTCTTTTCTCTTTCTTTTTTTTTTTTTTTGAGATGGAGTCTCGCTCTGTCACCCAGGCTGGAGTGCAGTGGTGCGATCTCAGCTCACTGCAACCTCCACCTCGCAGGTTCAAGCAATTCTCCTGTCTCAGCCTCCTGAGTAGCTGGGACTACAGGCGCACACCACCATGCCTGGGTAATTTTTGTATTTTTACAAAACAAAAGAGACAGGGTTTCACCATATTGGTCAGGCTGGTCTTGAATTCCTGACCTCAGGCGATCGACCCGCCATGGCCTCCCAAAGTGCTGGGATTACAAGCATGAGCCACCGCTCCCAGACTTCATCCTCAATCTTCTAAACTAAAAAAATATAGAATTCTTTTTGGTATTAACCAGCTTAAGGGAACATTTATTTTTCTGTATTATATATCCTTCAACTTTTACAAATGTGACTTAATAAATGCTAACTGCTAACTTTATTCATATTGTATTGAATCATATTTACTTTAACATCTGTTTTCACCCTGTAGACACTTAAGAAACTGCTCACTTCTGCCAACTAGCTGGACATACCCATATATCTGTAAAAATAAATGTAAACTATTACTTATAAATGTGCTAAAGGGACATTGCCAATACGTATTATTTCTGTATTTCAGATCTTTCCAAAGTGTAAAAGAAGACTTTTTATTTATTTATTATTATTTTTGGAGGTACAGGGTCTCACTGTGTCACCAGGCTGGAATGCAGTGGAGCGATCATGGCTCACTGCAGCCTTGACCTCCTGGGCTCAAGCAATCCTCCCACCTCAGACTCCCAAGTAGCCAGGACCACAGCTGCATGGCACAACACCTGGATAGTTCTTTAATTTGTAGAGACAAGGTTTCTCTATGTTGCCCAGGCTGGTCTTGAACTCGCAGGCTCAAGGGATCTGCCCACCTCAGCCTTCCAAAGTGTTAGGGTTCACTCATCTCACAGTTTTTTCAAAAGAGTTTAATGAGATACTTTTAAGGAAAGATCACTTTGAAAATTCAGAGTAGGCTGGGCATGGTGGCTCACGCCTGTAATCCCAGCACTTTGGGAGACTGAGGTGGGCAGATTGCCTGAGGTCAGGAGCTCAAGACCAGCCTGGCTAACATGGTGAAACCCTGTCTCTACCAAAAATATAAAAATTAGCCAGGCATGGTGGCAGGCACCTGTAATCCCAGCTACTCAGGAGGCTGAGGCAGAATCGCTTGAACCCGGGAGGCGGAGGTTGCAGTGAGCGGAGATCGTGCCACTTCACTCCAGCCTGGGAGACAGAGCAAGACTCGTCTTAAAAAGGAAAAAACAAACAAACAAACAACAACAACAAAAAACCCAAACATATATATATACACATATATATGTATAATAACAAATATAAAAAGAAAATTACAACTCGTATTTATTTTTACTTCTTATAACAGGCAATAATTAAAATAGGTATGTTCAAAGACTAAATCATACGCATCAAAGATAATATTTTGTGTAACAAATGAGACTTACTTGCGGTTGTGAGGAAGCTTCTGAAGGCAAGTTATGGGATGACCTGCTTCGAGGTGGTGGTTGTGGTGGGGTTTCCAAATTTGGCTGGGGGCCAGACTGAGGCATAGATGCTGCCACAGGGACAAGAGGCTCTTGCAACCTTTGAGCAGGCGGGGGCAAAGAAGACTGCGGAGGAAAAGCAGCCTGAGGTTTCAGTGGTTCAGGAAGGAAAGTTGAACCTAAAAAACCAGTGGTTGTCAGATGTTAGGTGTATCCTAGAAAACCATGTTTTTTTCCTTCTTTAGTGAAATGTTAGGAGAACATTCTAGTTATTTCTTCCCCCAATAAGTAGCCTCATTTCTTGTGGTATAATGAAGGAAGGATATAGCTATCTGAATATATGTTGTAGAAGGTGGGAGATGACAGAGGAAAAAGAAAAATATACAACAAAACCAGTACAGTATTTCTAATATAGTATCTACCTTTCTTTTCTCTCAATTTTTAAAAATTTTTGATTTTTGAGACAGGGTCTTGTTCTTTTGGCCAGGCTGGAGTGCAGTGGCGTGATCACGGCTTACCACAGTCTCAACCTCCAGGGCTCAAGTGATCCTCCCACCTTAGCCGCCCGAGTAGCTGGCATGTGCCATCACCCCTGGCTAATTTTAAGAGTTTTTAATTTTTTTACAGGCGGGTCTCACTATGTTGCCCAAGCTGGTCTCAAATTTCTGGGCTCAAGTGATCCTCCTGCCTCAGCCTCCCAAAGAGGATCTACCTTTCGATGTTTCTGATGTTTTGCTTTGGCTTTCAGGAGTCAGTCTTCCAGCAGATGCCCGCGCGTGGCTCTGTGGGGCACTGATAACTCCAGCACGAGGAGGAATCATCTACAGATAGGAAACATAACACTTGAGACATTTACTTACCTTCCACAGGTAAAATTCTGTGAAAACATTTGCTTTTGCATCTCATTTACTTTCTTTTACGGTATTAGTCCCTAATTTGTCATTTTAAGTGCTCTCTACTTGAAGCCATTATAATGATGAATTTTAAAATCTTCCTGTTTACTTCTATTTACTATGTGCCAGACATTATGTTAATTAAGTACTATACAGGCATTTCCATTTCATCTTCAAAATATCCCTCAGAAGTAGGTATTATTTTATCATCTCTATTTTAAATTAAGATGAAGAAATATATACAACTTGCCCAAAGCCACACAGAAAGCAGAGCCAGGATCCAAACTCAGGTCTGACTGGCTGCAGGGCTAGGGTTCTTGACCATGTGCAATGCTGTCTTTATGGGGAAAAACTGGGATGATTTTAAAATATACAAGGAGATAGAGAGATACATACCTGAGCAACTAGGAGACTTTGGGGAAAAAAACATCCTGAGATTTGTTTTTTTTTTTGTTTTTTTTTTTGAGATGGAGTCTCACTCTGTGGCCAGATGGGAGTGCAGTGGCACAATCTCTGCTCACTGCAACCTCCGCCTCCTGGGTTCTGGCATTTTCCTGCCTCAGCCTCCCGAGTAGCTGGGACTACAGGCGCCCGCCACCACACCCGGCTAATTTTTTGTATTTTTAGTACAGATGGGGTTTCACCATGTTGGCCAGGATGGTCTTGATCTCCTGACATCGTGATCCACCCGCCTCGGCCTCCCAAAGTGCCGGGACCAGAGGCGTGAGCCACCGTACCTGGTCAAGATTTGTTTTTTTAAGAGATGGGGTCTTGCTATGTTGCTCCAGCTAGACTTGAACTCCTGGGTTCAAGCGATCTTTCCATTGTAGTCCCCTGAGTAGCTGGGACTACAGGTGCATGCCACTGCCACCCAGCCATATATATATTTTTTTAAACACAGAAGTACAACTTTTGAATGACTAACTCAATATTCCGAATTAAATACACTGAAAGACTCATCAGTGAAAAATACTTTTTCTATTTTCATATGTTTGCTGAAGGATCTAACCTAACAATATTTATTTTAAGCAAATATGAACTTTTAAACTCACAAAAATCCTGACTTTCTTTTCCTATACTTACGGTATTCAACAGAATCAAGAAAGTTCTTGTGCCAAGTGTGGTAATGGGATCAGTGAATGGCAAATTTCCCTTTTTTTGAAAAAAGGAGGATAAATATTTGAAGAGTAATATTACATATAAAAAAGAACCTTCAGATTGTTAAGTGGACAGCTACAACAGAAAAGACAAAAAACTTCTATCTTCATAGGAAGTGGTTTCTTCAGTTCTCACAATCTTAATAATCTTAATTTCTAGGTACAGTAACAGCTCTCAGTTTCCTACTCTTCAGATATGGGCCTCTCAGCAGTCCCAACTCCTACTGGACTAGCCTAAGTCACTGATTACTGGTTTCTATTTGCTCTTTCTCTCTGTTCTTGATTACCTGTTATAGTCCAGAGAAAGTTTTCAAATAATAAAAAAACCTACGTGTATAAGAGAACATATAAACATACAGAAAAGACACATTCATCAGGTAGGGAAAAATCCTGTAACAACATCTACTCTCCTATTTCTAATACCTTTACGGAATATGATGAACCTGATCAAGAAAAAAACCAAAAAGAGAAAAAAACCTTTAGAACCAGTTTTATTATACTGAGTTTATCATTGTTTTTTTCTGAAATGTAATTAAAATCCTTTTTAATGAAGGATTACTTTATATCTTCATTAATTACTCAGGTAAAATGATAAAAAGCTGCCCAAATCCATCATTTCCTCATATACTGAGACTCTTAAGATATTTATTTAGTGACCATAATTGTTTTAAGTGTATCACTTCTATCCAAATAATGAAGTTTGTTATTTTTGAAGAGTATGTTAAAATAATGTTAGAGTCGGAAGATCATCAAGTGCAATTCCCTCATTTTAGAGATGAGGAAATTGAGGCCTTGAAGGGTCACATGATTTCTCCAAGGTAACAAAACTGACTAGTAGTAAACAGGACTTAGAACCGAGAACCCTTGGCCCCAGGCGAGGTTTTACCTACCGGTCTGGCTGTACTGTATCCAGCAGGTCCTGGGCCTGCAAGTCCTGCTTGAGGTGAAGGCTGACTGCGTCCTGGAACAAAGACATCATATCATATATTTAAGTTTAAAAAAATAAAAAAGAAACCATGTACTTATATTCCAAGTGTCTATTTCACGGTCCAGTTTTAAGGGTGAATAGCTACATTCAAGTGTTTTTACCTATATTATCTTTCCTTGCTGTTCCAGGGCTTTTGGGTGCTTTGAAGCAAGAAGGGAAAAAAAAATTAGTTGTAAGTTAACAATTAAGCAATATTGCATAACATCAGCTTGCTGTTCTGCTTCATTACCAGCAGAAATGGGGGCATGAGATGGTAACAAAACAAAGCACTTTGCTTTGTATAATGATGAAGGGTATTATCAGTCCTGAATGAAATACTCCAAAAGAGAGAAAAATTACAATATTTAGAGAGACCTTTATGGGAGACAAGTGGTGACTTTAGTTTGATATCTCACTCATGGGACCACTTTTGGGGTGGCATTCCCCATAGAGCTCTCTCTTGTGAACCTTGAAAACATACAGTCAGCTGTGTGAATGGTCACAAGATGCGGCACTGCTGCCCCTTACAGTCTGGCAGACAAGTGGCTTCTGAGCAACAGACAGGACTGCATTTGTCAAATTACACAAGAGGCTCCTAGTAGCAATACTTTAGGGCTTCACGCTGTAGACGTCATTGTGGATAAGGTTATCTTATGATGAGATCTTTCGGATTTCTATAACAAAATCCCATCATTAAGACAGAAGACAGGCATATGTTATTACCAAATATCTGCCTTATGGAAGACAGTGTTAAAAATATGTTCAAACTCATTAGAAAGGTAGCTGAAGGATACAATGAAATAAATTACTCTTGGAGCCAAAAGGAGTAGGAGTGACTATAAAGGGCAGCATCTTAGATAAACTCTCCTTTTTGTAAATAAATTCAAGTACAATTGTTATAAGAAATACACCAGCCTTTTAATAACTAAAATCATAACAAATGGCCTCTAGTCTTAAACGTCTTTTAAACAAATCTGGCTCAGTGCTAATCTATAAAATAGCTATGTTATCTGAAATCAACTACAAAATACTATATTCTTGGATCTGAATTAATAGGGTTTAATTATAATCATTAATTTTTAAAACTTCAGATTAGTAAAGTACATTTCTAAATATTTTACTTATTCTGAAAAGAATTTTGAAGACATTCTTAAACAGTAATTTCACAACCTGGGCATATATAAACTATATATGAAACAGAGTACAAACAACATTAAGGATCTCAGGGAAATTAAATGGATATCCATTAGAAACTATAGGTGACATAGAATGAAGAGAGGAAAAAATACAAGGTATACATAAGGAGGGGAAAGAGAAGTTTACAGCTGGACCAAGAAAAGATTTAGTATGCCTGCAAACACTGGGGGGTGGGGAGGTGGGGCGCTGACATTGAGAAATAAAATGAGAGAACCACTTCTATAATGCAAGAGTCTTGTTACCTTCCATCTCTCTCCTAGCTACCCCAGGACTGGGAGGGGCTCCAATACCTTTTTAGAGAAAGAACAGAAACTATATATTGTTCAGGGCCCACAGCACAGAATGAAAGGCAGGCACACAAGACAATTTCCATAGTAAACTCACATTTGCAAAAAGGCTCTTTTATTGCTTTAAATTTCTTCAAAGATATCAATACAAACCAAAGTGACTTTAGATGCTTGGCCCAAATCTGAATCCTCCCTTTACTCAAACAGAAGAGTAGAAACAGGATGACAGTTTTCTTTTCATGTATGCAATTACTACCAATAGGGAATTTAAAAAATATGTTTAATGAAGACCTTTGCTTTAAAAATCATCTTACTCCTTATATCCAGAGCAAGTAAAAACTCTGATATTTGATAGTCAAAAGGAAAGAAATCATAAATTTCTATGAGACTACATAAGTCTTTTGAAGTTAGTTTTTGATGCATTAATTTTAAAAACTCTAATGTACTATAATGACGTAAAGGAATTATTGTTTATAGGATGAAAAAACATGTTGCAAACACTACTTACAAAAGAATTATGAAGGGGAGCAATTTTTAAAATTAAGACAGATTTCACTGTAATCCACTGGATTGCTAATATAACTTTTGACAGATTCATTTTAAATTTATTTTCTACAGGATGTTTTCCTAATTAAAGCAGAAGATAAGCAAAAATTATCATAGAAATTTAAATAAAAGCAGGAGCTTGAAAAGGGAAAAATTAAATGTTTTCTATAAAAGCAGGAGCTTGAAAAGTGAAAAACTGAATGTTTTCTGTAGGTCAATGGAGAAATGATCACTTAGCTGTATTCGGCAGAAGCTGTATTGCTGAAATAATTTAGCTATTCTTATCACACGCAGTCATTAAGATCTACACACAGGCAAAGTCAGTCTGTAGTAAGACCTGAATTGCTCAGCCATGTCACTAGGCAAGCTACAATAGAAACAGACCAGGCTACACATGCACAGTGAGCCTTAGTAACACTGGATTTTTAAAAGTTCTTCTGAGGAACTGTGAAAACTCATCTCATCTTTTCTTGAGATTTAGATTAAATAAACTTGTCAAATGTATAACTCCAACTGAGCTCTGTGAGTTTTCGTGTAAACCAAATAAACTATACTTCAAACAAAAAGTGACCCATTGTGAATAAAAATTTCCTTATGAAGAAAGGAAAAATCATACAGTTCTTTGCTAATCCAAAAGCTTTTCTACTAGAAAATAAATGTATCACTGATCAGATACTTGGGAAATGTTCTGTATTTACCGTACCTGAATGACTTTTAAAATTAATATAACTTTTGGGTATTAAATCTTTGTAAATGAATCGACCACATTTATTTAAAAAAAAATTAGGCCTGATGAACAATCCCAGCCTACCTGGGAAATGAAAGCCTTTATTAGTTTTATTTGTGGATTAGTTTTAAACTAGAATGTCATTCATTTTGACTTTTATCAAACAAACCTAAAATGTCTTTCAGGTGTAAAACATTAATGAACCACGATTCACACATGCTAACAAATGTAAATGGTTACCTCCAAATTCCTTTCTAGTGGGTGCAGGACTCCTAGCCCCTTATAGTTCATAAGAAAATAGGCAGCAGAAAGGAAATGACATTAAATACAGAAGTGAAATGTCAAAGATTGCTATAGTATCCGTGATGTCAAGCATCATGCACGAATTACATATTATCTAGGTACTACAAAAACTATTATTCAATGCATATGCTTATAATTGAAGTAACAGCACTATATTTAATTTAAAAGAACATTAAACAAATATATACAATTGTACATTAATACGTATGCTCTCCAGTTTTATTATACTTTTACAGAAATTAGTATATTTTAATTATTTTATGCTTATAAATCATCCAGAAATGAGGATTTTGAAAAAAATTAAACCTAATTTTGCCTAAGAACAGTTTACATGCCTAACTAGATCAAATTAGCAAAAACAAAATAAACCTCTCTGGTTGGCTGGTGAGAAGGCAGCTAAAGGCAGCTGTGAAAACACCTTAGAGGAATCTACTCTGCAAACACTCTACCTTGTCTGTTGCGCCTACCATGTTCTTTAGAGAAAAGCTAAGAAATACCAATAATGATAGAAAAAACAGTAAAATCCAGAAGCTAGAGATTGGAAAACATGCAAAACATTTTAAAATAGAGTGAAGAATTTTACATCTAGCAGAAATGGAAATAAAAGGTTGTCACCTGAAGGCGGAGGAGGTCTCTGTGGGGGAGCCGGGCGTGTGGGAGGGGCGACCGGGCGAGGCGGCGGCGGCCGCTTGGGCTCCAAGGGCTGGGCGGGGTCTTTCTGCGGCAGCGGCGTTGCTGGCTGCGCGTCAATAGGAGAACCTAAAAAGCGCACAGGAGGTAAGATGATCAGGTTCTAAGTAGCTGTTGACAGAAGGGAACAGTCCTTCATATATATGTGTAATGTTCTATAAAATGTGCACAATGGTGTAAAGAAAGGGCATGTATTTTCAGTATGAATAACAAAAGCAGTCTACTATTAAACTGCCCTCTGGTACCATGGCAGCAATAATGCCACCTCTGTGCTGACTTCTTACCTAGGCCTCAGGTGCTGAAAGCTAATTTACTAAGTGGCCCTACTGATATGCACAAAGTATTGTTTGAGTTAAGCCATTCTGTAGTCTGGCCAGTAGAGAGAAGAAAAAGCTCAAATAGTTAATGGGTTCATACCATAGAAAATCATCAGTTATAAGACATAGACAAACCTAACCACATAGAAAAAAGATTAAGAACAATTGTCATCTAGTGACAGTTATAGCAAGTTTCCTTTCCATTGAGAGCTTATCATCTACAAGTTTTCCTATTCTGTACCGGAGAAAACAGGGTGCACTTTATCACCTAGGTATGAAACTTAAACGATGACTCTCCAACATCAAGCACAATGGCCACAGGAAGCCATACAAAACTTTCAAATAAAATGCATACTCTGTGCACTGGGAGGCCCAGGAGTTCTTGACGGTGCTCGGCTTGGTCTGATGGGAAGGGAAGGTACAGAACACTCTGATATCGTAGGTGACTGGCAGGGACTAGTTCGGGGTGAAGAGCTGGGGGAAGTACCAAGGCCGGAACTTGAAGATGGCTGGAGATGCTGAGGAAGAAGTTCCTCCACTTCAGCACTATAGTCATCAACATCACCTAAGGAAAAGCAGGCTTGATCAGAGATAACTCCATTTTAACTTGCTCAGAGATTTTTTTCACCTTAGGTTTTAAAAAGTTAAAATACACAAAACAAATATGAACATTATGTCATTGCAAACACACATGGATTAAGCATGAAGGCATGTATAAAACCACAATTAGCAGAAATGCTTGTTTCAGAAGATGTAAAGATATCTATTGTCTCTGAGCAATAAGATGTCAGGTGACCAACCACTTGGAGCTGGGGTGACCCAATGGGCTTTCAATATGCCCCAGAGCAGCTTCTCCAGTGCAAGCCAACTCAAGTTTCCTGCTCTCCTTCCAAACCTGTCCACTGTGCTCTGTGGAACTGCCCCACTCCGTTGCCTAACCCAGGTCCAGCCTCAGAGTCAACAAGCTCTCAGGAGCCACACAGTCTTCCCCCAGAAGGCTCCTCCCTGCAACCCTCACCCCACAAAGACCCGCTTTGCTTTAATTAAGTAAACACTGGTTCTCCCCCAGGGTCTCCTCATCTCCACTTACTTCTGGGTAGGAAAGTGGGGTCAAGGTAACCCTTGCAACCTAACTGCCATTCCAGAACATTAGTCTTCCAACCCTGAACAAAAAGTCCTACTGCTCTGATGCTATGCCATCAGGAATTTATGTAACACCCTCTACCCCCACTTGCTACAGTCATCTCCAACGTCCATTCTTCCATTTCCTGAACCCACTCACTGAGGACTAAGCAGAGAGCAAGACTGTAAGTCAGGTCCCACACCATCTTTCTGTGTGGCATCAAAGTCCATGTGGACAACTCGTTCAATAGCAAAATGCCTTGGTCCTATCCTTATGGACATTCGCCTTCACTCCTAACCCACACCCCTCAGAACTGCACTCTTCTGAAATAATAAACCTGAAAGCTTCATTCTGACTTTGGCCTCCCAGCTTTTCAGTTCTCTCCCTTGGCTACTCCTTCTCTTTTGATTTCTTCAGAAGCCAAGGCTTGATCCCTCTAACTTTTACCTCCATCTGATTCTGCTTTCTTCTGTACCTACCTTCAGATTCTATGGTTCTTCATCTCAAACATTACCCTACTTCACTCTTCTTCCATTGCACGTGCTTGACATAACCCCAACCCTGCACTGATTCCCCTGTTTAATCTTTCTGTGGTAACACTTGGATTGCTGACTGCCTCTGCTAAAGAAAACCACCCAGTCCTGACAACTGCAGTCACATTTGAAATTATGCTTTTCAGTCTCTTATGGCCTAAAGTGCCTGGCAATTCCATGATTTGCTGGTTTGCTCTTCCCCTCACCCTTTGTTCTTCAGGAGCTTTACTGCAAAACTCCTCAACCCTCCTGAAACTGTGAGCTGTCCCACTCCTGCAGATCACTTCAACACTTCACACAGAAGAGGGAAGTCTTAAGATGGGAACCCCTACTTCAACAGCCTGCCCCCAAGCTGGAGTCTCATTACATGGTTGTCACTTGGGTATCTGAGGATGGAACAAATGGGCCCCACCCAGCCTAATTTTCTCAGTGACACTGCTCTACTATTCTGCCTCGCCCTTCCCCCAAACCATCAGCCCTTTCTCCTCTACTTTTCCATCAGCACTGTGCATTCTCAAGCCTGTCCCATCCAAAACCACCACCCTAGGACCTCCAATCTTCCTAGAGCAGTTGCCCTCTTCTCTTTCCCCCCAAACTTTCTTAAAGAGTTGTCTACAGACACTTTTCTCCACTTCTTCACCTTCCATCCATACCAATTTACCACTATCTGACTTCATCACTTCTGAGCTCACTCTCATGAAATGTCAACAACAGCTTCCCTTCCTGTTATTAAATCAGAAGGACACATTTCTGTCCTCATTTCTTCTCATCTTTCTGTGGCACAAGACACCACTGACTACTCCCCTTCCATGCTCCACTTTCTTTCCTTGATTTTTAAGCCATGAATTTCTCCTGGCTCTTTGACATTTCTAGAAACAATTGCCATTGTTTCTTCTCATTTTCTTTTCACGGGCAGCCTTCTTCTGTCTATATTTAAACTCTGTGTTTCCACATACTCAATCCCAGGTCTGTATTTCTCCATATTCGATTCATTCTCTTCTGTCTCATCATAATCCTATTGGCCAAAGTTATATTAACAAATGCCCATGACTTTGCAGGCTATTAGAGCTGCCTTGACTCCAGAGCTCTTTCCTGAGCACCAGACTCATGTTTGACTGACTCCATGAACATCTCAAATTCAACATATCCGAAACAAAATTCATCTTCCATCCCACGCCTACTTCTCTCTCTGCATTTCTTTTCTTCATTTACTCCCTCACAAACATCCCTCCATAATCCATTTGGATCCTCTTTATCCCCGCTTAGGCTGTGCACATGCTTTCTTCTTGGATCACTCCTCCATAGCATTAATTCCATTCTCCCCGTGTCTTTGGATTCTCAACTTAAATTTCAATTCCTCTGGAAAACCTTGCCCAATTTCCCAAATCCAGGTTAAGCAACTTTCCCATGAGCTACCACAAAACCATTCATTATCACATTTATGTCACTTTATTATAATTGCCTGCTTACTTATATGTAACACCCAATAAGCTATGAGTTCTGGAAAGGCAAGAACCACAGCTGTCGAATCTCCAGCACCCAGCTGTATCTGGCATAAAGGTACTACATAAATATGTGTGGACTGAGCAAACAAATGAACAGATAATGTGAAAATGAGATAACCTTGTAAGACGTTCAACTCTTAAATGTGGTACCTAGCTATACAGGGCATTACAATATTATTATAATCTAAGGTATGCATTTTAATGAAAAACTGGCTAGAATAGCATATTGTGTTAGAAAACAAATGCATTTAAAATTTTTTTCTTTTGATAATGTTGCCATCAAACAGATGCATTTTTAAATCATGTTTAAGGAAATTTTCGGCGTAATTACTTAAATTCATTTCTGTTCTTAGAATACCCTTTTGGAACTTCCACTTTTTTACCTCAACTTTAATTATTGGGACTAAACCATACACCAACAATACTAATTTGGGTATTCATCCAATAAGAATATAAATTAACATTTGTAAAGGTCTTAATATTTGAATGGAAGAATGGTAAATACATTTAAAGTATACGCAAAATAAACACAATATGATGTGAAATAAATTTGTTTTGTTTTGTTTTGTTTTGAGACAGTCTCGCTCTGTTGCCCAGGCTGGAGTGCAGTGGCACAATCTCGGCTCACTGCAACCTCTGCCTCCTGGGTTCATGTGATTCTCCTGCCTCAGCCTCCTGAGTAGCTGGGATTACAGGCGTGCACCACCACGCCCAGCTAAATTTTGTACTTTTAGTAGAGACAGGGTTTCGCCATGTTGGACAGGCTGGTCTTGAACTCCTGGCCTCAGGCAATCCGCTCTCCTCAGCCTCCCAAAGTGCTGTGATTGCAGGCATGAGCTGCCGCACCTGGCCAAAATACATTCTAATTAATAGTGCTATGTATGTCCCAAGAAGAAGAAGAAAGATGAACTCGGAAAATAAGACTTTACAGATTGGAAGAAAACATATCTAGAACTACAAGAAGTAAATGTGTTTAAGAAACAAACCTTCCATATCAAAATCTGCTGCAACCTCTGCATCTTCACCAAGCAGGGTAGAGCTTGTTGATGATGGCAATGCAATGCTAATTTTCTCTAAACTCATTTCTTCTTCCAAATTTTTGATCCAGTCTGGACTTTTTAAAGCAATAGTTATAGTCCGATTCAATAACTAGCAGAGTAAAAGAGATATAAAATAAAGATTAACATGAAAGCTAACTATTTTGGAATAAAGAGGCTGACTTCGTTAAACTATGCAATGGTATAGACAGTTAATTTAGTTAGACAATTCAGCATAGTTCTTTCACATATACTAAATTTCAAACTAGTTTAAAGGTTGTTCCCAGTTCTCCCTTTAAACACCTGTGGTGATAAATAAAGATCTTTTCTAGGCTGCCCAGAGATGCAAGTTTCCTTTGCTACAACCACTATGTTTTCCTGGCCAGATGTAAATTCACCAACAACTCTGCTACATAACTTTATACTTTCTTAATTTTGATTCACAGATTAAGTAAGTGTTCCCACGTGAAACAACTACAAAAGAGACAGCAGAAAATCTTTAAAATGCATTTCCTGTTCCTGTTCATTTGGTCTTTCCTAACTCAGCATATGGTCCTAAGAGCTGCTATATTGTCAGCTGCTAAGTGCTAACCTATACAGTTTTAGCATTTCAAACGTCAGAAGAATATTAAGAGAACTGAACACCATTTTAAATCTTCAACAAAAGTTAATCATTCTAAAAACAGAATGACTTCTACCTGTGAAACTGGCACTCTGCCTTCTCTATAAATTTGGGTGACTTTTAGACTAAAGTATAATCTAAGACAACCAAGACATTATAATCAAATTATAGCAGATCGTATCAATGTATTTAAAAAATACTCTCAAAAAAACTTGCTGATAACAGCAAGACTCTTTGGTCAAGGATAAAATGTGCGCTAGAAAGGAGTTCTCATTTAAAACCCATATTCTTATAACAAACTTGCTTTCTAAATTTAATCTCTCTCCCACATAGTTTCAATTTCCTTTGTTTGAAGAGTTTCTTAATGTGAACAAGAGGTGAATATTTTTGGTATTTGCAAATGAACTGTGTAGCTGTGATCAATATGTTGTGCTGACAGTTGGCACCTTTGTGGGTACAGATCTTCCTTGGCTCAAAGTGTTACTGATATTAGAATTCCTCGAAGGCATAATAATGGACAGGTTGAAAGTTGCTGAACTGAGTGGCACAGCTGTGTTTATTAGTAATTTAGCATCCACACTGAGCTTTAAAGTCAGAATCCTAAGAATTCATAATCCTTTACTTGCCAAGTAGATATGAGTACTAAAATCAATCCAATTTCAGAACTTAACATGCTTTACAAGTCATATATTACTTTTCAAAGTCAACAAAATTCTTTTATATTCATCAAAAAATACTAACAAGCATTCTTAAATACCTATCACCATAATGGCCAATTAAGATGTAATTCCTTAGGAATATCCCCTTGGTAGAGACCAGGGCCAAATGAAAAGGAAGAAATTTAGAAGACCAAAAAAATATTCAAAAAGATACATAGAGGTTCACTGGAATATTGGCTTTAATAATTAAGAATAGGAAATAATCTAGATGTCTATGAATAGGAGTTTGGTTTAATAAATGTATATATTTATTCACATAATGAAATTAATAAAGCCATTAAAAATGACATATTTTTTTAAGATGTCCCTGACACAGTCATAAGAGGTAGTAAGAAAATAGCTTTATAACACGGTTTCAATTTGTGTTTGCGTATACGCATATCCCATTTGTGTTAATGTGTTTGTGTGTTTATAAAATCCCATTTGTATTTACATATTTATATGCTAATATGAAGGTTAAGAGAAATTACTTCAGAATGGTAGCATTATGTGAGTGGTCTTATTTTTAATTCTTTTCCATGTTTCCTGATACATGATTTTACATGAGTATACTAGTATTACATTTAGGAAAACAAACAAAACTCTACAAAACCTATTTCAAAAGCAATACACACAAAGAATTTTTTTTTTTTTTTTTTTTTTTTTTTTTGAGACAGAGTCTCGCTCTGTTGCCCAGGCTGGAGTGCACTGGTGCAATCTCGGCTCACTGCAACCTCTGCCACCCAGGTTCAAGTGATTCTGCTGCCTCAGTCACCCAAGCAGCTGGGATTACAGGCACCCACCACCACGCCTGGCTACTTCTTGTATTTTTAGTAGAGACAGGTTTTTGCCATGTTGGCCAGGCTGGTCTCAAACTCCCGACCTCAGGTGATCCGCTTGTCTCGGCCTCCCAAAGTGCTGGGATTACAGGCGTGAGCCACCGCACCCAGCCTAATACATACAAAGAATTTTTTTTCTCCAAAGAAGTTGATGTGACAGAAGAAGCAGCTCAGGACAGTGCTCACAGAGTTGCTCAGTGCTGCAGGAATCAGGCCTAGAGTACAATCCATCCTGTGCACTGACTATATACTTAGAAATTTAGGATTTGGGTCTAAAAGAGTTCAGAAAAAAATGACAGATGAAGCACTTCAGAGAAGTAAAACTATTCCAGGCCAACAATGTAAGTTTCCGTCATCAATGACTTTTCAAATCACAGGTTAGGAATATCTCCATTGGTTAAAAATTTCTAAAATACTTCAATGGGACGGATCTGTTATCTCTGGAAATTAATTTAGTTATGTTTGAAGAAGATAACTAGGTAAGCCAAGCCAATGAAACAAATTCCTAGGAATAATGAGCACCTCTCTCCCTTGTTTTCTGGTACATAATGCATTTTCTTCACTTGATAGAATGTTTTTCTACTATACAGATAAGCCAGACTACCCCCAATTAAAAATTTAAAACTTTTTGCATCATAAAATGTAATAAATCAAATTAGGTGCTAAACATGTTTCCTTCTTAGTCTATATCAACAGTTAATATCTCTGGGGAGGGGCCAAAATAAGCCTAGGCTAGTCAGAAATCCAGTCTAAATAAAAAACATCAAATAACTCCTCGAACATACCATAAGGTCTTTTCCCCTCCCATTTAGATAATCTTGCTGCATGTCTATAAAAATATCATATCATCTTCAGACATTTAATTTCAGAATGGTTTAGAATCAACAAATGCTACCTTACCTCTTTACCATTTAGGCTCAGAACATTCAAGGCAGAGCTTCCCTCCAAAAATGTAACCCACATTTTATCTTCTACAAATCTTTAAGAAAGAGAAAAACAATAAAAAACCATAATTAATACCATAGACATAACAAGCTCAGTGACTACTCCCATGATTACTGATCATTAACAAGGGCCACAAGAGGCCAGGAAGTAAAAAGTAAAGGAGGGAGCGCAGGTAGGGCTGGTGGTGACCTGGAGAGGGCACTCTTCCCCTAAAAACACTCTAACTCCAATTTCAAATACTATGTTAATGGAACAGCCACAAGAAATGAGTCTGTGCACCTCCATTTGTGATCACTGCTAATCCAGTCCCATCCAATCCTCCATTTCATTGACAAGGCAAAAAGGGACAGAGGTTAAGTGACTTGTTCAAAGTGACTCTATAAGGAGAATAAGTTACAGGGCTGGGATCCAAGTCTCCTGACCCCACAACCCAGTACTATGTATTTTCACTGTCTCAGTGACTTCCCTGAAGAAAATTTCCTATGATCAAAAAAGATGAGAGTTGCCAGTGAAAGAAAACAAAACCAGACTGGCTGCAAGAAGCCTTAGATAAGTTATGCTCCTTGTCTTTCGTCATTGACAAACATTTACTCTTTTGGGACTTCAGTGGTCTTTGATAGGATTCCAAGTTTTTACTTTTGAAATAAAAAAACTCTCAAGAGGAAAAAAAAAATAAGAAGGACAGAAGAAGTTCTGAAGAGGGTCACGGGTATGTAATGAAGTTATTATTCAAAAAAGAACAAATTATGATGTTATCAATCTTATTACAGAAATAATTTGGCGAGTTAAATCACAAGTTCAGAAATCTTTACAGATTTTTCCACAATGAGAGGAAAACATGTACACACAAACACACACACACACACACACACACACACACAGAGTATCACTCTCCCCCTAACCCCCTACTTAAACTAGGATTCCAAAGTATGAATTATGAATATTAAGAGGAAAAGGCCAAAACAAAAGTGTGCATAAGTACTTCACCCTGGTAAAATCAAGGGCCTGCAGGGAACCGATTTCTACAATCCCACAGATATGACCAAGGCAACTGACTCAATTTCTTTGGCATAAAACTAAATTGCAGGATGCTATCCTTTGAAATACACAGGGAGACCATTCTTACCTAACTACATGAAGGTATCTTTTTCAGATTGTTGGCAGTGGAGACTGTCCCTCCTCCAAAAGTTATAATCACCACTGTAAGCATACATTTATGCCGCACCAGTCCCCTAAGACCCCAAACATTATTTGTTCTTGATAGGTACCAACACTTTTGTGGTCCTGGGTTAGGGCTAATATCTTTGTCCTTATTCTCAATCAGCAATGTGCCCCTTACACATTTCTAACTTTAACAAGGGATTCTGGTTCTTATATCTATTGATTTATGTAAGTTCTTTTGGAAGCTATATTTTCTTCCTGCTTTCACTCACTACAGTAAAAGCCTCTAGACTCTTCCTTCAATTAATGTAAGCATCTATATGTATTTAAATTTATCCCATACACATTTCCAGGGAACCTCTTATTTAAAAATAAGGGGTTCACAGGGTTTACTCACTCCTTAATGGCTGTCTTAATCTGGACTAAAAGGTAATAATCAGTTTCTTCTCACTACTTATAGAGATCCTCTCCTTGTTGACTTTCAGTGTTTGCTTTTTCTCTTTAGTCATCTTGGGGTTTAACAACCAGAATATTCCAGGTTGGAGACACCCCATGGTTTTATAATGTTAGGTTAATGCCTTAGTTTCTTACCAATACTTTTCCTAATGATGACAAACATTTGTGGGAAACCTTCTGGCTTCAATTTAACAAGTTCTTTAGAGGTTGGGTTATAAAGACAGGTCCCTTTCCTGTATCAGAGTCTTTCATCCCTTATACAGTTTGGATTCTTTGTAGCTCAGTGCAGTATTTTACATTTGCTCGGGAAGACATTTATCTGCTACTCTGCTGCCCACTCACACAGTCTACATGATGCTTCTGGTGGTTTGGCATTTCTGTACTTGGCAAAGTATACTGTCATCTGTACACTTGCAGATTTCACTGTGTACTTTCAAGAACCTTAAGATTTTTGAAATGTTTTGTTTTGTTTAATTTGAAAGCTTTGGGATAGATCTTTGTCAAAAGATTTGAGGAAAGTCTAAACACAATTTCTTCTCCATTTGTTCATTTACTCTCTGAAAGGACTTGAGGTGTCTTTGATTTTCACTCTGTAGAAGCCATACCATCTTAATTCTGTGGACTACGCCCTTTAGGATCTGGGGGTGTCATTACACACATACTGACTTTCCCTACTAGATTATAAGCAGGAGTTGTATCTTCCATTTCTCCTCTGCTCTTCTACAGCAACTAGTATAGAGATCTGCCCACCAAATATCTATCAAACATACCTAACTAAGCAAATGAATGGTATTTAAAGGGATTTAATGGTACCTCTTTCCCTATGAAATCCAAACACATGCACACATGCACATCATTCAGTCTCTCAAAACTGCTGTATAGTTGGAAGAGAACGTTTTTAAAACAAGGAAACAGGCATCTGGTTTTGCAAAAGGCAGATGGCTAGATCAATGAGGGAAACCAAGACTAGAAGGAATGACTCTTGACTAGTCATCACATCTCTGTTAGAAATTAAACATACTTAAAATTACTCATATTTCCTTAACTGAGGCAGGGAGGGAGTCATTCTTATCTCTCCTTAAAAAAAAAAATAGCAATCACAGCTTCATTTTGTTATAGGGTTTTGTTACATGTTCTATTGTATAGGAATTGTGAGAGTTCATATCTGAACTTGGCACCTATTTTTGTTTTCAATTGTTCACATAAAGTTTCACTGTTTAGCTGGGTATGGTGGCTCATGCCTGTAATCCCAGCACTTTGTGGGGCTGAGCTGGGCAGATCGCTTAAGGCCAGGGGTTTGAGACCAGCCTGGGCAACATGGTGAAACCCTGCCTCTACAAAACAAAAACAAAAACAAAAAAAACACAAAACTTAGCCAGGTGTGGTGGTGTGCACTTGTAAACCCAGCTATTTGGGAGGCTGAGGTGGGAGAATTGCTTGAACCTGGGTGGTTGGGGCTGCAGTGAGACATGAACACATGACTGCATTCCAGCCTGGGTGACTGGGTGAGACCCTGTCTTAAAAGAAAAGTTTCACTATTCATTTAAGCTTTCTAAGTTGAGAATTCAGTTATAAAACCTACAGAATAATATCCACAGTATGATCTTGCTTTAGTTTGGAAATAAAAATACTCATATACTAAACACTAAATAAGGTGATATCTTTCTTTTTTAAAATTCTCTCCTTCCCCAAATAAGGTGATTTCTATATAGAAATGATTGTTTATGAATCACAAGCTACTTTTGCATAATAAACATCTTACCTTATAAGTATAACTTCACCAAAACTTGCAAACTGCTGCAGAAGCTCATCAATCAAGGCATCATCAAAAAAATTATTTTCTGGTAAAGAACTTTTGATTGAGACCAATACTGTACCATCTGGTGGACCCTGAACTGCAATTACTTCTTTATAAATGTTTTGCCTCTCTTCAGCTTCAACTTCAAATATATCTATATCAATCAGGGCAACGACAGGCCTTAAGGCATAAAGGAAGATAGATGTATTAGAAATGTTTTTAAAAGGGTGTATTTCAAACAAATTTCAAACACTATTAGAAAAACTGAGACTGCTTAAACCTGTGGTCAGAAGTCTTCAGCTCAGCTCTTCCATAGTGCAGCAAAGTGCCTGGAGTCCACGTGTACAGGATTTTGCTTTCATCTTGAAAACTAGCATTTAGAAGATCTAGATCTTCAGCTGCAGTCAGAAGAAATGAAAACACAAGAGAAGCTGTATGAGCAGGACAGATCGTGTAGAGCAAAGAGGCATTCTCCTTCCTTTCATGAGCTTCAGTGGTTTGAGGCTGGAATGCCAGAAACAGTTGGTAATAGGCAGGCAGTCTAAATACCTTTAAATTCGAAAGGTTTTGGTAAAGTTATCATTTTATTCTTTATTTAGTAAAAATTAAGATCTGGCTTTACTTCCAAGATTACTTAAAGGACTGGGACTAAATGGTGTTTCATAAACAATTCAAGAGACAAGTGGCAGTTCAAAACATATGCAGACCACTAAAGTTAGCTTAAAAACCTAAATTAGCTTCAATTAAACATTTCATAAAAATATTTCCTTGCTTCTCTTTACATGAAATTATATGAAAATAGGCTGAAAAATTAAATAAGTTATTATAAATAGATCTGATAATATTTCTAAAAATCTGACATATTTAAATTTTATTTATTCTATTCCAGTTAACGTTTCTTGAAAAACAATATTCTCCTCATTTGATATTATGTCATTCCCTGCTTCCTCATAAGTTTACATTAGTTCATTTAAATAAAGGAGCCCATTTCCCAACCTGATCTATCAAAAGGCCATTTCCTCCTTCTCCAAAGGACACGGTCTGTCCATGCAGGGGTGCGGCACTTTTCACTGGTGTCATAGTCGTCAGAAAACAAGTCATACTTATATGTCGGAGCAAAGGTTACCTTTCCTTCTAAAAATCCTCTAAAAATCTAAAATAAACATATACAAAGTAAGTTATTCCCAAACAGCAACAAGTTCTGTTTTCATTCAGTCATCCATTAAATGTCTATTACATGCTGGATGCTCTCAGAAGAAATCTGTATGCATCTGATGAACACTTCTAGCTGAATGGAACAAAGCTTAGAAAAATAACCTGAGACATAGCATTTTTCATACCCATAGGGACAGGAGACAGGGAAATTCTGGGCAGAAGTGGGTGGGTCCCCTTGCTGGGTCCCACCCTCAAGCCAAAAAGTCTGTTACCACAGCCCCAAATGAGAACTTATATCCTTGTTTTCCCGCTCGAATGTTGCTTTTTCCAAAACCACCCATGGCCTGCCTTGCCCCCAGTCCTGTGCCCATAAAAACCCCAGGCTCAGCTGGCAGAGAGAGGAGAGGCAGCTGGATGTCAGAGAGAAGCAGCTTGACTTCAAAGGGACAGCTTGGCAGCATAGTTTTGGAGAGGAGTCTGGCCATGGGATGGCTGGATTTCAGGGGAAGATTATCTTATTGCTCTGTCCCCTTTTCAGCTCCCCTTCCTGCCAAGAGCCATTTTCATCGGCAATAAAATCCCCCATATTTACCATCTTCAATTCGTTCATGTAACCTCATTCCTCCTGGACACCAGATAAGAACTCGGGTGCCATGAGTGTGGGAGCATAAGGCTGTCGCACTGATCCTCCACTAAGCTGTTAACACTTAAGCCATCTGCAGGCAGCAGAGCTAAAACAGCACTGTAACACTTTCTCTGGGGCTTCAGGAGTTGGAGGCACCCTCCCCTAGACACTGCCACGGGCCTGGTACAAAGTTCGCTCTTGCCGGTGCCCAAAAGCGCTCACCCCAGCTCCTGCACTCACTCACCAGAACTCCCCCTCCTACAGGGGTGGAGTGCAGTGGGTCAAGTGAGCAGAGTTCACCCTGCCAGTGCCCATGCACTCCAGTTCCCACCTGCGAAGCAATCAGGGAAATATCCTGCTTCAATACCACTTGTTTGACATTTGATTAAACTAACTACATGAATAAGGGAATTCTGCCTGATCTTTGAGCTATATGAGACATTTGGAACTGTAAATGGGATTCTGGAAACATCTAGCCTGATATCTTATTCTCAAGGAGGTGCTGAGGCCTGAAAAGGTAATGTGGTGCCCAAAGATTCAAGTCTGGTGATCACCAGGCACCATACCAGATGGCCACTGATCATTTTACCTAAAAAAAAAAAAAAAAAATTTAATAAATTCTTCCCAAATTTTGTGGTCATAAGCTTTAAGAAGTGTTTCAAAAGTCAGATGACATAGAAACAAAAGAAAAGTCAATAACCACAGGACTTAACCCAAAAAAAAACAGCCCTAAAGATGAAGATTCTAAACTATTACCAAGGAAAAAAAAGTTTATCCTTCTATTTGAAAGTGAATCTTATAGATACATAATATATTTTTCTTTATGGGAATTATTATGGGTTTTCTCTTTCCTGTTTTTATTACTTTTAAGGGAGGACACCACCCCTCATATTGTCTTATGCCCAATTTTTGCCTCCAAAGAAAGAAGAAGTAAAAACTAAAAGGCAGAAATGGAAGCCACAAGCAGATAGCCCAGCACTGCGCCCTGGGCCTGGTAGTTAAAAATCAACCCCTGACCTAACTGTTTGTGTTACCTATAGATTTCAGGCCTGTATGGAAAAGCATCATGAAAATCCCTGTCCTGTTCTGTTCTGATTACTGGTGCATGCAGCCCCCAGTCACATACCCTCTGCTTGCTCAACTGATCATGACCCTATCACATGGACCCCCTTGGAGTTGTAAGCCCTTAAAAGGGATAGGAATTGCTCACTCGGGGAGCTCAGTTTTTGGAGACGCAAGTCTGCTGATGCTCCCAGCTGAATAAAGCCCTTTCCTTCTACAACTCGGTGTCTGGGGGGTTCTTGTCTGAGGCTCGTCCTGCTACATTTCTTGGTTCCCCGACCGGGAAGTGAGGTGATTAACGGATGGTCGAGGCAGCCCCTTAGGTGGCTTAGGCCTGCCCTGTGGTGCATCCCTGTGGGGGACTCCAGCCAGCTTGAGCAATGCGGATCGAGAGCGCTCCTGGGTAGGTAACTGCCCCGGTCAAACGCCTCACCACAGCAGCGCATGGCAGGCCCCCCATGAGTTAAAGGAAAAACTTATGTTGGCCCCAGCCCTAGGACTACCAGATTTGACAAACCCCTTCACACTCTATGTGTCAGAAAGATAAAAAATGGCAGTTGGAGTTTTAACCCAGACTGTGCGGCTCTGGCCAAGGCCAGTGGCCTATCTCTCAAAACAACTAGATGGGGTTTCCAAAGGCTGGCCCCCATGTCTAAGGGCCCTGGCAGCAATGGCCCTGTTAGCACAAGAAGCAGATAAACTAACCCTTGGGCAAAACCTGAATATAAAGGCCTCCCACACTGTGGTAACTTTGATGAATACCAAAGGATATCATTGGCTAACAAATGCTAGATTAACCAAGTACCAAAGCTTGCTATGTGAAAATCCCCGCATAACCACTGACGTCTGTAACACCCTAAATCCCGCCACCCTGCTCCCAGTATCAGAGAGCCCGGTCAAGCATAACTGTGTAGAAGTGTTGGACTCAGTTTATTCTAGCAGACCTGACCTTCGGGACCAGCCATGGGCATCAGCAGACTGGGAGTTATACATGGACGGGAGCAACTTCATCAATCCACATGGAGAAAGATGTGCAGGATATGCGGTGGTAACTTTGAATGCTGTCATTGAAGCCAAACCATTGCCACAGGGCACTTCAGCCCAGAAGGCTGAGCTCATTGCTTTAACTCGGGCTCTAGAACTCAGTGAAGGTAAGACTGTAAACATCTACACTGACTCTTGATATGCCTTTCTAACCCTCCAAGTGCATGGAGCATTATATAAGGAAAAGGGCCTGTTAAACTCTAGGGGAAAGGACATAAAATATCAACAAGAAATTCTACAATTATTAGAGGCAGTGTGGAAACCTCAGAAGGTGGCAGTCATGCACTGCAGGGGACAACAGCGAGCCTCCACCTCAGTGGCCTTAGGAAACTCCCAAACTGACTCAGAAGCTCGAAAAGCAGCATCTACCCCTTACTGTGCATCAGTAGCAGCCCCCTTACTCCCTCAAACACCTGACCTGGTACCTACCTATTCTAAGGAAGAAAAAGACTTTTTCCACACAGAAGTGGGGCAAGTAATAAAAGAACGATGGATCAGACTGCCAGATGGGATAGCTGTGCCGCAGTTACTGAGAGCCACAGTCGTACTGGCCATGCATGAAACCACTCATCTAGGTCAAGAGTCACTTGAAAAGTTGTTAGGCCGGTACTTCTGCATCTCACACTTGCCAGCCCTTGCCAAAGCAGTAGCACAATGGTGTGTTACTTGCTGACAGCGCAATGTGAGGCAAGGCCCCACTGTTCCACCCAGCATACAAGCTTATGGAGCGGCTCCTTTTGAGGATCTTCAGGTGGATTTCACAGAAATGCCAAAATGTGAAGGTAACAAGTATTTGCTGGTTCTTGTGTGTACTTACTCTGGGCGGGTGGAGGCTTATCCAACACAAACTGAAAAGGCCTACGAAGTAACCCGTGTGCTTCTCCGAGATCTTATTCCTAGGTTTGGACTGCCCTTACAAATTGGCTCACATAACGGGCCGGTGTTTGTGGCTGACTTGGTACAGAAGACAGCAAAGGCATTAGGAATCACTTGGAAACTACATGCCGCCTACTGACCTCAGAGTTCTGGAAAGGTGGAGCGAATGAATCAGACTATCAAAAATAGTTTAGGGAAAGTATGTCAGGAAACAGGATTAAAATGGATACAGGCCCTTCCTATGGTATTGTTTAAAATTAGATGCATCCCTTCTAACAGGATACTCCCCTTATGAAACACTGTATCATAGGCCTCCTCCTATACTAGGGGGCTTCCAGGCACTCCCCGAGAGTTAGGTGAAATTGAGTTACAGTGACAGCTACGGGCTTTGGGAAAAATTACACAAACAATCTCAACTTGGGTAAATGAGAGGTGTCCCGTCAGCTTATTCTCCCCAGTTCACCCTTTCTCTCCAAGTGATCGCATGTGGATCAAGGACTGGAACGTAGCCCCTTTGCGGCCACAGTGGAAAAGACCTCACACCATCATCCTGACCACCCCCACGGCTGTAAAGGAGAAGGAATCCCAGCCTGGATCCACCACAGCCGTGTGAAACCTGCAGCTGCTGAAACTTGGGAGGCAAAACCGAGCCCAGACAACCCCTGAAAGTGACTCTGAGGAGGACGACAAGCCCTGCTCCAGTCACACCTGGAAGCTGACTGGTCTACGCATAGCCGAGGCATGAGGAGAATCATCGTGGGACTCATTTTCCTTATAATTTGGACTTGTATAGTAAAAACTTCCACTGATTTTCCCCACATAGAGGACTGCTCTCAGTGTATACATCAGGTTACTGAGGTAGGGTAACAAGTTAAAACAATCTTTCTGTTCTATAGTTACTATGAATGCCTAGGAACTTTAAAAGGAACATGTTTATATAATGACACTCAGTACAAGGTATGTAGCCCAGGAAACGACTGCCCAGATGTGTGTTATGATCCCTCTGAGCCTCCCAGGTCCACAGTTTTTGAAGTAAGATTAAGGACTGAAGACTGATGGGGACTTGTAAATGATACAAGTATTAGCCAAAACAGAAGAAAAAGGGGTGCCCAAACGCATAATCTTGAAATTTGATGCCTGTGCTGTCATTAAGAGCAATAAGTTAGGAAGGGGTGTGGCTTTTGATTGGGAAAAAGGCTATATGACCAAAAATAAGTATATTTGTCATGAATTAGGACTGTGTGGAAATCAATGTGGATACTGGTCTTGTGTCATTTGGGCCACTTGGATAAAAAATGAAAAGGATCCAGTGCAGCTTCAGAAAGGAAAAAGTGGCCCTTCCTGTACTAAGGGACAATGTAACCCCTTAGAGCTAGTAATAACCAATCCTCTTGATCCTCGCTGGAAAAAAGGGGAGCGTGTGACCTTAGGAATCGATGAGGCTGGACTGGATCCTCGAGTAAATATCTTAGTTCGAGGAGAAGTTTACAAACACTCTCCTGAGCCAGTGCTTCAAACTTTCTATGATGAACTAAATGTGCCAGTACCAGAAATTCCAGGAAAAACAAGAAATTTGTTTTTGCAATTAGCCAAGCATGTAGCCTAGTCTCTCAATGTCGCTTCACATTATGTATGTGGAGGAACTGTAATGGGAGATCAATGGCCATGAGAAGCCCGAGAATTAGTACCTACAGACCCAGTTCCTGATGAATTCCCAGCTCAAAAGAATCACCCTGATAATTTCTGGGTCCTAAAAACGTCAATTATTGGACAATATTGCATAGCTGGAGAAGGAAAATAATTCACTCACCCCGTAGGATGACTTAGTTGTCTGGGACAGAAACTGTATAATGGTACCACAAAAACAGTCACTTGGTGGAGTTCAAATCACACAGAAAGGAATCCATTTAGTAAATTCCCAAAGTTGCAAACCGTGTGGACCCATCCGGAGTCCCACCAGGACTGGACAGCCCCCACTGGATTATACTGTATATGTGGGCATAGAGCTTGTGCCAAATTACCCAACCAGTGGACAGGTAGTTGTGTTATTGGCACTATTAAACCATCTTTCTTCCTACTGCCCATAAAGACAGGCAAACTCCTGGGTTTCCCTGTCTATGCTGCCCGAGAAAAGAGAAGCATAGCTATAGGAAATTGGAAAGATGATGAATGGCCCCCTGAGAGAATCATACAATATTACAGGCCTGCTACTTGGGCACAAGATGGCTCGTGGGGATACTGGACCCCCATTTACATGCTCAACCGAATCATACGGTTACAAGCTGTCTTAGAAATAATCACTAATAAAACCGGCAGAGCCTTGACTATCCTGCCCTGGCAAGAATCTCAGATGAGAAATGCTATCTATCAAAATAGATTGGCTCTCGACTACTTGCTAGCAGCTGAAGGTGGGGTCTGTGGGAAATTTAACCTTACTAATTGCTGTCTATACACAGATGATCAAGGGCAAGTAGTTGAAGACATAATTAGAGATATGACAAAATTCACACATGTGCCTGTGCAAGTGTGGCATGGATTTGATCCGGGGACCATGTTTGAAAAATGGCTCCCAGTGCTAGGAGGATTTAAAACTCTTATAATAGGAGTTATAATAGTAATAGGAACCTGCTTACTGCTCCCTTGTTTGCTACCTGTACTTCTTCAAATGATAAAAAGCTTCATCACTACATTAGCTCACCAAAATGCTTCAGCACAAGTGTACCATATGAATCACTATCAATCTGTCTTGCAAGAAGACATGGGTAGTGAGGATGAAAGTGAGAACTCCCACTAATGAGTGAAGTTCTCAAAAGGGGGGAATAAGGGAGGAGACCACCCCTCATATTGTCTTATGCCCAATTTCTGCCTCCAAAGAAAGAAGTGAAAACTAAAAGGCAGAAATGGAATCACAGGCAGATAGCCCAGCACCGTGCCCTGGGCCTGGTAGTTAAAAATCAACCCTTGACCTAACCGCTTGTGTTATCTATAGATTTCAGACATTGTATGGAAAAGCATCGTGAAAATCCCTGTCCTGTTCTGTTCCATTCTGATTACCAGTGCATGCAGCCCCCAGTCCCATACCCCCTGCTTGCTCAATCGATCACGACCCTCTCACATGGACCCCCTTAGAGTTGTAAGCCCTTAAAAGGGACAGGAATTGCTCACTCGGGGAGCTCGGTTTTTGGAGACGTGAGTCCGCTGCTGCTCCCAGCTGAATAAAGCCCTTTCCTTCTACAACTTGGTGTCTGAAGGGTTCTTGTCTGCAGCTCATCCTGCTACACTTTAAGGAAAGATAATTCTATTATCTGTTTACCTACAGATGCATATTTAAGTACAAAAAGACCCCAAGAAAATTTTAAAACATCTTGATTTAAAAAGGCATGTTTCACGACCCAAAATCTTAATGCAAGTATTTTCTCAAGTATAGATATACCTGTCCAGCATTTTTCTGATTGATAAGTTGATCTCCTGCTATAAGAGAATCCCAATTTTGCTGTCTTATGAGCTCTTTAACTTCTTCGTTAGGGAGATCGATTCTATAGTTGAAATCACCACACCAAAATACATAGTCATGGGAAAACAGCATCCTTCCCTGAAAGCCATGAGATAGAATTTTAAATTCAAAACAATCAATGTTCAAAAATGTTTTACAACTATTTCTTTGCCTGAGATATGCTTGTCTCCTCCCATGTCCTGTTTCTTTAACCCAACAGTAATAACACATGTGAAACGAAAATAAATCTCAGGACCCCAAATCACTAAGCCCAGAGAAAAATCAAGCCAGGAACAATGACAGGTAAACCTGCCTCCCATTTCACTCCTAAATAAGATAGCTCCAAAGATAAGACGCTACATAACTCCCTCACAATTTGCCCACAGGAAATTCCTTGTGGACAAAGTATAGACTGAACTCAAAGTCATCCCTCTGAGACTCACCTGAGACAAACGCACATCTGACTGCTTCCTCTGCCCTATTGTTTATGCAAAAATGCAGATTCACTGAGCCAGACTAAATTGTGCATTCAGTGGAAGGCTGATCTAGGACTTAAAAGAATGCAACCTTTTGCCTCTTATCTACTTCTAACCTGGAAGCCCCCACTTCGAGTTGTCCTGCCTTACCAGACCAAACCAGTGTACATCATACACATACTGACTGATGTCTCAGGTCTTCCTAAAATGTATAAAAGCAAACTGTACCCCCGACCACCTTGGGCACATGTCATTCTGAATTCTGAAGGCTACATCATGGCCACATCCTTAACCCTGGCAAAATAAACTTTCTAAATTGACTGAGCCCTGTCTCAGATATTTTGGGTTAATACACATGAAATATCTATTTAGGTGAATATTCTTAATGTTTCTAGGAACTATCTTAAATTTTCAAAAACACTGATGTAGAATTTGGGGCAAATTAAAATATATTTCAAAGCTTTATCTTCAAGAACAAGCAGCAAGAGCTTACCATAGGAAAACTCAATTTTCGTGCTATTTCTATAAAATCTTCATTTCTTTCTTTGACTTGTGACTGCCCTGCAGCAAAGTGGCTACAGACGAAGCAAAGGCTGGTTGTATGGAAGAGCATTCGGATTGCAACTGCTCCCTTATTTCCAGTTGCACCTCCCATTCCAGTCTTCACAGTATCAACTGCAACATCCCTTTGAAACAAAGAATTCTAAATCGCAGATTTGAAATTTCAAGAGTTCCATGTGCATAGGAAATGAGGAATATACATAATCATTTAAGTACACATGGTATGGTACTTTGAGGGCAAGCCTTTGAAATAGTACAGTGAAGCTATTGGTGAGTCTTTAATCAAAACCCCCAAAACCCCATTTTAAAACAAGAACTATGGATAGTTTTTGTTTGAAGAACTGAAACAATAAACATTCTAGGCTTTTTTCTTGTTATTTAATGGTAGGAAGTAGCCTTAGAGGAGTGTTCTGTTTACTGACCTGATAAAAGGAGCATGCTGTGGTCTGATAAAAACAAACAAACAGACGCCCACCAACTGTTCAGAAGCCAGCAGCACATACTTGTTGTCTCTGGAGATTGTCTTCTGAAGTTCTACAGCCCAGAGCTTCTGATTTGTTGTGCTACAAGAAAATATTAAAAAGAGAATTTTTTAAAAAGGTATTGACAATAGCCTATTTTATGACAATTGTCAATTATACCTTTATCTACCCAAATATCCTAAGACTCTGAAGGAAGCTTAGGCTGTTTTTGTTTCCTTTAAAAAGGAAAATCTACAATTTAGCCAAAAGAAAACCACATTTCAAAATCTAATCTATTACTTCTTTACAAAGAAAATATAAAGACATTAAATGGCTACTCACTGGGTGAGTAAACTCAAACTTATACATTTTACTTTTTCCTTAAGTATTCATTAAGATCACAGAGAAGTATAGAAGTATCTGTGGGAGATTGGTTTCAGGACCTCCCATGATACCAAAATCCAAGGATACTCAAGTCCCTTACATAAAATGGAGTAATACTTGCATATAACCCATGTAAATCTCTCGTATACTTTAAATCATCTCTAGATTACCTATAATACCTAATACAATGTAATTAGTTGTTATACTGTATTGTTTAGGGAATAATGATACAAAAAAGTCTGCAAGTAAAAAAGACAAAAAAAAAAGTCTACACATGTTCAGTATAGACACAATTTTAAAAAATATTTAATATTTTGATGAGTTGAATCCAAAGATGTGAGACCCATGGATAAGGACAGCTAACTGTGCACATATATGTGACTATATGTGCTTCCAAATACATTTCCCCACTTTTCAAAATTTTTCTAAATTATAACTAATGTCTTTTTAAAAAATCTTGCTATGGGAAATTAGAAGACATAATCATTAAATAAACCACCATATACCCATTTCAAAATTACCAACATTTTGCCAATCTATTTTTTCCATCCTCTTCACCTTATCACATTTAAACATTAATAATTCCTTAATATCATCTAATAGTTTATACTTAAAGTTCCCCATTTATTAAAAAAAAATCTTCTAACAGTTGGTTTGTTTCTTTAAAAAGGGTCCAAACAAGGTCTACATATTGCATTTGCTTGTCATGTCTCCTAATCTCTCTTTTTTTCTTGAGATGGGGTTTCACTCTGTCACTCAGGGCTGGAGTGCTGTGGCAGGATGTTGGTTCACTGCAACCTCTGCCTGAGCTCAAGCGATCCTCCCACCTCAGCCCCACAAGTAGCTGAAACTCATTCCTCATCTTCTATGAACCTTATCTTGATCATTCATTTGAGACTTCCAACACTTCCCTGTGTCCCTATAGTTGATCCCCTTTTCCTCTCTTTTCCATTGCACTTTTCTAACATGCTGTATAATTTACTTATTGTTGTTATTGTTCACTGTCTGTTTCTTCCCACTAGAATACAAAGTCCATGAAGATAGGGATTTTTGTCTGTTTGATTCATTGGAGGTACTTAGAGTGGTACTCAGTAGGTACTTCTTAAATAAATGAATAAATATTCACCACTTTATTAAGGAAGAATATATGTGTGTGTGTGTGTGTGTGTGTGTGTGTGTGTGCGTGTGTGTATATATATATACATATACATATTTGAGACAGAGTCTTGCTCTGTCACTCAGGTTGGAGTGCGGTGGTGCGATCTCCACTCACTGCAACCTCCGTCTCCTGGGTTCAAGCGATTCTCCCTGCCTCAGCCTCCTGAGTAGCTGGGATTACAGGCACGGGGCACCATGTCCAGCTAATTTTTTTGTATTTTTAGTAGAGATAGGGTTTCACTATGTTGGCCAGGCTGGTCTCAAACTCCTGACCTCAAGTGATCCACCTGCCTTGGCCTCCCAAAGTGTTGGGATTACAGGCATGAGCCACCACACCCAGCCTAAAGAATCTGATTAAACCTAGCCTAAAGAAGAATTTTATTAAACTCTATTTAGACAAACAATTGATCCATGCACTTAGTACTAGGAACCCTCAGAGTTATAGTCTAGTTTAGGACCTGAATATATTTTTGAGGAAACATAATCAAACAACAAAATGAATGAAGTTGATTTCTTTCCAATTTTCCTGATGTGAATTGTTATTCATTTTGGCTAATAAAATATTTGTCACTTGCAAGACTGATGACTATTTCAGCCTATAATTTTCTCCTAAAAATCTTTAAAAATGTCATAAAAGATGGGAAACTGCTGAAATTTAAAAGCAAGCATACTTTGTTAAAATAAAACACTGAAGCTTTAAGCTTCACTCATATAATTTGTATTTATAATATGGATTCAGAGCAGCATTCCCAAAGTGTGATCTGGAGACATCTTTGAGGGTTCCCAAAGCCCATGGGGTCACAACTATTTTCATCATACTATTAAGACATCTTTCACTGTGTTGACTAACATTTGCACTGATGGTGCAAAAGCAACAATGGGTAAAAGTGCTGGTGCTTTCACTTGAATTCAGGCACCAAACTATACTAGTCATCATTACAATCCCCACTGCCATATACTTGCAGGAAAAAAAAAAATGCCACTTCGCCTAAGAATGTCCTTGATGAAGCAACAGACATTATTAATTTTATTAAAGCTCAACCCAGGTCACATCTTTTTAATATTCTGTGTGATACACAGGAAATACATACAAAGCACTTGTGTTGCATACTGACTTATGATCTGTAACTCAAAAAAAGAAAATGCTTTAAATTGTGAGTCAAACTGCCACTTTTTTTTTGGAATACAATTTTTCCTTAAAAGAACTAATGACAGACGGTGGTTATTCAGATTTAGGTTATGTGGCATTTTTTTCAACTAAGCCTGTCTCTTTAAGAAAAACAACCAAGAGCATTTGTTTTCAATGGAAAAACTTGAGTTTTCAGGCAAAAATTAGTATTCTGGAAAACTTGTATCTGCTACCATGATCCTTACAGCTTCCCAACAATTATTTTCTGATGCAGTTACCAATGATGGTAATTAACCAATATGATGCTTTGATATTATATAATGAAATGTGTTAAAATTTGGAAGTGCTACATAACTTAGGGAACCCAAGTGACCAATACATGATGTTACAAAATCATGCAAAGGTAAAAGATGAATTTTAGATAATACAGCAGAAAAAGTTCATCAATATGGTTTCAGATTCCATTTTGCAACTAACCTTTAAGACACTACAATTTGGTGTAGTGTCTTATCCACATACTACACCAAGATAATACTTCTCTGTTATCTATACTACAGCAGAGAATAAATGATCTGTTTTGGTGTAGTATCAGAGAAGAAATTATCTAGAAAGGTTATTAAAATATTTCCTTTTAAAACTACATAGTTATGTGATTTTTCTTCATATACTTCAATCAAAACAACATACTGCAGCAGACTGACACAGAAGTAGATGTAAGAATCTGGCTGTCTTAAACTAGACATTCAAGAGATTTGGAAAACTACAAGACAGTGCCACCCTTCCAGTAAATTTTTTGTTTTGAAAAAGTTATTTTTCAAAAAATTTATTTTAAGTTAGCATGTAATAGGTTTATTATTGTTTTTAAGTGAATTAAATGTTTTTAAATTTTCATTTTTAATTTCTAATATAATAAACAAAGATATAAACAACATTAGCAAAAGTTATTTAACATTCTCAATATTTTTAAGTGTGCAGAGAGATCCTCAGACCCAAAAGTATGAGAAATGCTCTTTTACAGTTTTACGAGCACCCTTCCATTTATTATTTCAAACTATCCTTGTAACAATTACTTAATTATCTGTCCTCCATAGTTTCCCACAACTGGCAAATTTTTCAGTGGATTAATGTGGCTAGCTTACCTTGCACTCACAATGTTTCCAGCATTCAATTCTACCATTTCTTCAAAACCAATTGCAAATATATCAGTTGGCTTACTTCTTTTATCTAAAATTAAGCATCCAAGAAATACTTTTAAATACAGCCTCAGGCAAATGGCAACCCCATCCAACACAACATAACACCAGGTCTCATAAAGACTGATTTCTGTGTTTTGAGTTTAACCAAATTCATATTAAAGGCAAACACTCTTGAGTGGAATGAAATTATTAAAATTTACTTTCTATTAGGGTGTCCTAAGTTTGCTTCTTTAAGACGGTTATCCTTGAAGATTCTTAAGCCCTTTCAGAATTCACTTTGAAAAAACTCTTGCTAAAGTTTTTACCAGGGACAGCACAGAAACAAATCATTTCTCAAATCAAAATCTCACATAAAACTGGAGAGAGAAATTATTCAGAAAAGGCACAAAGAATAAAGTGACTGAGAAACTACCTCAAATTGCTGGTAACAGTTGGGAGGAATTTTTCACATTCAAATTTGAAAAACATAATCTTGATCTTTTTGCTATTTTCTGGGTGAAAGAAATCCAGGAAAACTAGGAGAGATCCAGAAAGTAAGACACATCACTCTGTCTAGCTGCTGGCACTCTGGAAACTACAAGGACTAACGGAGAACAGAGCTGCCTGAGAAAGCAGCCCAGGGAGACTTCGGGTGCCCCAAGTTTCTAGAAATGAGGACAAATAGCTAGAAAGAGCCTATATGGCCAGATGCTACAGCCCCTGCCTGTAATGCCAAACACTTTGGAAGGATGAGGTGAGAGGATCACTTGAAGCTAGGAGTTTGAGACCAGCCCGGGCAACATAGTGAGACCCCCATCACTACAAAAAAATAAAAATAAAAAAATTAGCTTAGCATGGTGGCATGCCTGTAGTCCTAGCTATTCAGAAGGCTGAGGAGGGAGGATCTCTTGAGCCCAGGAGTTTGAGGTTATTGTGACCTATGATATGGAGACTGCACCCCTGCCTGGGCAACAGAGAAAGACCCTGTCTCAAAAAGAAAAAAAAAGAAGAGCCTATAAATAGTCTGAACTAATACTGAAATTAAAAAAAAATTATTGACTGCTATTATGTGCAAGTCTCATGCATACATCATCTTATTTAATCTGCCACAAAAACATCTTCTAAGAAAGATTATTTTTATCTTTTATTTACAAACAGGAAGCTTGCCCAAGTTCACACATAAAATGCAGCCTGGCATACACACTCTAAAGCCAAACTGCCTGAGTTCAAATCCTGGCTTTGCCACTACTGCACAAACATGGGCAGGTTCCTTCCCTTTCTATGTCTCAGTTTCCTCATCTGTAAAATTGGAATAATGGTGTCTATGAAATAATAGGTCAGCTCTGAGGATTAAATGAACACATGTAAAGTACATAGAATTATAGTGTTAGCTGTTATTTTATTATCATTACTATCACAACTTCAAGTTAGGTTCAATTAAGTAAGAAAGGGCATTTTAGGCCAGGTGCAGTGCCTCACGCTTGTAATCACAACACTTTGGGAAGCCGAGGTGGGTGGATCACCTGAGGTCAGGAGTTTGAGACCAGCCTGGCCAACATGGTGAAACCCCATCTCTACTAAAAATACAAAAAATTAGCCGGGCATGGTGGCAGATGCCTGTAATCCCAGCTACTCAGGAGGCTGAGGCAGGAGAATCGTTTGAACTCGGGAGGTAGAGGTTGCAGTGAGCCGAGATCCTGCCACTGCACTCCAGCCTGGGCAACAAGAGCTAAACTCAATCTCAAAAAAAAAAAGAAAAAGAATAGAAAGAAAGGTATTTTAATAAAAAGTTTGGGGAAAATCCCAGGGTTTAAGATGAAACTGATGAAAAATAAAATAACTAAAAAAGAAAAATTTTATCTCACACCATTTCCTATACACATCACCCTCACATATAAAACTTGGTAATTATATACTATTTTAAAAAGGAATTAAAGTTAATTTTTAAAAAGAAGGAAATTAAGTTCATGATTCTAATCAAAATCTTTTTCTTTCTTTCTTTCTTTCTTTTTTTTTTTTGTTTTTTTGAGAAAGAGTTCCACTCTTGTCACCCAGGCTGGATGCAGTGGCAGGATCTCCGCCCACTGCAACCTCTACCTCCTGGATTCAAACATTTCTCCTGCCTCAGCCTCCCGAGTAGCTGGGATTACAGGCCCACACCACCACACCCGGCTAATTTTTTTATTTTTAGTAGAGATGGAGTTTCACCATGTTGGCCAGGCTGATCTCAAACTCCTGTCCTCAGGTGATCCACCTGCCTCGGCCTCCCAAAGTGCTGGGATTACAGGCGTGAGCCACCGTGCCCAGCCCAAAACCTTAATAAAAGTATCCTCTGCTCAATGTTTGGTTCTGGCTATTTATTAACAGTTTGGTGCAGAGAACCCAAACTGAATGCCAACAAAGTTTTTCAAGGATAAACCAGTGCTCTTAAGTTATTACATAAGTACCAATAAATATCACAAGTTTTATAAGGCTGCTCAAGACCCACTCTGACATTTCTTATCTTAGTAACTAAATAGAGGATTAAGAATTGAAAAATGGGACATAGTAGGTTTGAAAAATAAAACTCAAGTGATCAATTATATTTTAATTATGTAATTTTAATTAAAATTAATAAATGATCAATGTTAAATGGACATAATCTTGGTTTATGTCCATAATCTTGTTTTATGTCCATTTAAAATAAAAACAAAACTAGATTTTCTTATATGTGTGGTTGCCTTCAAAGAAATCTATGTGTGAATTCCCACTTCCTGAGAATCAATTATGGAAAAAAGATTTTTTGTTTTACCATCATATATTTTTATGAAGTAGAAAATAATGGTCTAGAAATTTTAAAAAGCTGAGATTTTAATAGATGTGATCTTTAAAGATGTTGGTCTTTAAATGTATAGTTCCAAGTTTCTTTCATCAATTAATGCATCCTCTGAAGTGCTATATTTGTTTTCTAGATCAATACAACACAGTCGGGATTTATTAACTAAATCCATATTATAAAAAGCCAACCTTGAAACTCCTGGATGCCAGCTAACTTGGGTGCATCAAGAAGCCAGTCAGTGAGCGTCTGATTCTTAAAAGCTATGCTGCGAAATTGCTTCCCACCATTCACATTCCAGGTTCCGACACATACTCGAATTTTCTTGGGCTTTGAATATTTGTAGAAATTCTCACACATGCTCTTTAGTACTTTAGAAGATGCTAATCAAGACAAGACACAACAGAATTTTAGCTGCATCAAACCATTTATAAAAATTTATTTTCATAACTGAGATACGATGTCCGCTGGAAAGCACAATTATTATCACAAGCACAAACAAGCAAAAGATACAGGCACAGGCACAAAAAAAGATCAGCCTTCAATGCAAAGCCTGGTATGAGGCAATTAACCAACACATCTTTAAAAAAAAAAAAAAGTCAACATTAAATACAATAGCCAAAGTAAAAAAAAAAAAATACTACACATACAGAATTATTGCAGCAACATGCAGAACAAATAGTTCTGTTTCAATGAAATGGTACATTAATGTACAAATCCAATGAACTATACATTTTTAGGAATATAGCAATTAACTTTCTACAATTTTCATTAAGAGTCTGGTAAAAATATTAATTTTATTTTTCTCCAAACAAAAACATTTAAGAACATTTACATTTAAGATTGTAGCTACTGACAGGCAGCTTGATGAATAATGGCTCCTTGAGAAAAATACAAGCTGATATTTCTGAAAATGAAATCACTACTAAATGCTTCCCATCTCACTCAGAGTGGAAGCCAAAGTGCTTAAACAATGGTCCACAAGGCCCTCAACAATTTGTCTTGTTTTTCCACCCTCATCTTCCACTCTCCCTGGTGCACTCACTGCTCAGACACTGGCCTTCCTGCTGTTTCAAAAACATATGAGGCCTGCTTCCACCACAGGGCCTTCGCACTGGCTGTGCCCACAGCCTGCAACACTCTTCCCGCACATCCTTCAAGTCTTTACTTTCCAGTGAGGCCTTCTCTGACCACTTTATTTAAACTGCACTCTGCCCTTAACTTTCCATTATCCCCTCCCTGCTTTATTTTTCTCTATAGCATTTATCACATTTATAAACTATGTATTTTATTTATTTATCCTGTAACTGTCTCCCCTCATGAGAATGGAAAATCCATGAGGGCAGACATGTTAGTCTGTTTTCTTTATGGGAATACTCCTAGTAACTAAAAGACTACCTGGTACGCAGTAAGTGCTCAATAAATAATTGTTAAATGAATGAATGTTCAATACATTTTGAATCCTCAATCTCTCCCGTTTTGTTTTTTTTTTTTTTTGGTCTACAACCCACCTTTTCCCTTTCTAAACCACATTCTATCTTGGTTAAATTCTCAGCATAGAACCTTAAAAGCACCTCAACCTAAAAATCTGTATTTAATTGGTAGCTAACCGGTAACAGGAAAAGGACATCAAAACTACTTTCACCTTTTACCACATGATCTTATTTTATTATGATATTCTCTTATGATACCAAGATATAGCAGTCTTATGAGGAAATGAGAGTGAAAAAGGCGAGTGACGTCTTAGTATTCTTGTAAAGATAATTTTGACCTGTGGAACTGCTGATTTAGATAAGTATATCCCCATTGTTTCCAGGGGCAGATATGCAGATTTCTCACCACCTAGCTGTTTGCTTTGATTGCTTGTATAGAGGTGTCTGGGTGGTAATGAAAGCAGATTACTTGTCTGGCCTGTTGGTATGGTTAATTCAAAGCTGACTGTACCTAGATAAAAATAATTCTCTACGATTATGGTTTATCATTGCTCTTAAAAATTGAAGTCACTGCTTGTTGTTACCAATGCGAACATAGCGTCTATAATCCATTCTATATCAACACACAAGTTCTATAATAATTACACGGCTTAAAATATTCAGCAAGACAATGAACTGTGTGAATAAAAACGTACTGCCTCACTGTATGAACTAATAAAGTCAAGTCAGTTTTTAAATGAAATAAAAAGGTAAAAAATAGTCCTAGTTTATTCTTAACTGGTGTCACCTTAATGTGCTTAAAGAAACAGAGAGTCAAAAAAATAAAATAAAATAAAAAATTTTAAAAAAGAAATGAGTCTATGCTCAAACAACAGATGTCCATCCCTAAATACCATACTATTTCAGAAAATGGTGTTCATTATATAACTCAAAAATATATCTAGGTGCTCCCTTCCTCTACCCTTCTCGAGAAAATAATCAACAGCTTCTCAAAACATTCAGAACAATAACTAAGCCAAACAATTCTTAAGTGATAGCAAATCCTTTTCAACTAAATTTCTGGCAAGAGTTAAGCTTTCATTCCTTTTGCCACAGATTCATGTTTAAAGACAAGATCATAAACCTTGCCCAGAGAATGAAGATGTGAGATTCCTAGGAATAAATAGGCAAGAAAAATAATAAATAGTCTTTAGGTCTCACACACTTAACTATTCTTTGTTAGAAATCTTGGCACTTTTTAAAAGTAAAAGATTTCAGATCATATTTTAGTGCAAGTCTATAGTTTCGAAACTATTTCATTCACAATAAGGAAATGCAACAATGCCTTCTTAAATATTATATGTGAGAAACACTGTTGAGTAGTCGTAAATATCACGGATGGCACTCAGAAATTAATTCAAAGTAGTTACATCTGGATTTTTTTCCATCAGCCTATTAAGAGTAAGGCATAACACTAATAATATTTGTTCAATGAAATGTAAAAGTGAAATTAAAACTAGCTGAATTATCTTTAACTGGAATTAAGCAATTGCTACAGGAAGACAAAGAGCACTGCACATTTTCTTCAGAATGAAGTACTTAATTTTCTCAAGCTTGAAATTCTTTTCTCAGATTAAAACAAGATATCAATTTATCCTGTTAGGATCTGATGGCAAAATGAGAAAGTTTCCAATTATATGGCTTTATTTGTTTACAATATCGACTTCAGAAAAAATAAGAAAAAATTGCTTTTATTTATAGACTGATTTTCTATACTGTACCTGACTGTAATGTCTGTTCAGAAACTATGGATGCAACAAGAAGAAAACAAAGAATCATTAGTAAAAACAAGTTACAATTGAAATGTAGAGTATAGTGACAAAACATTTTGAGAAGACCTCACTTAAGTCAATTTGATGACTTTATTTTTTTCTGATAGCTATAGAACACCAAATGTTACAAATAAACGACAATGATTGATACAAACCTTCTGCACCTAAGAAGAATCCTACAGTGACTCAGTGATATCCACCGTTTCACCATCAGAAGCTCCTAGGCCTGCGCTTCTGGCTGCTCCTGTGTGTATGTTATGCATGCATGCGCACATGTTTGAGAATATTATGAATATAAATATGAAAACCTAAGAAGATGGAGGATGTTGAAGATATGGAAGATACTGCCCTAATACACACCTTTTAGTATTCTTTCTGGGACTTAGCAGTTGATAAGTATAATCACTTCAGCTATAACAAGAAAAATGCATTCTAAAAACATCACCATGCTATGCAAATTTTGCAAATTCCCACAGCCACAGGGCTTATGGGAAAAATGGGATTGGGGTACCACATTCAAAAACTTCAACAATGACACATCAAAAAAGATAGGAACCTCATAAAAATAGTAGCAAGACATTACACATGTTAAATGGTTATGAAATGCATGAATATAACCATTAATAAGGCACTTCATCTTGAATGAAGTTGGCTTGTAGAAATGGGCATCAGACAGAGTGCAGCTTGTAATATGAATAATGGAGAAAGGGATATCTGAAATTCAATGAAAAGTTGAAAGAACAGATGTGAATGGGTATGGCTCATAACACACATAGTGAACTGAGGCAGGGGAAGATGTTTGAGGTGTGTGTGCATATGTGTATGTGTGTTTTATATGTTGTACATATTTCTAGCCATCTTAGTTCTGCTGGGTGCACTTTTCTGCATTTACCTAGTGTTGCTTCCCAGCAAAATCACGCATAAGCTCATGCAAAATTGGCCTTATGCTCAAACAGTTCCCTAATATATCATATTGGAACAAATTCCCATTCTCAGAACAAGCGTTACAGCAGAACTGACTGTACTTTTTTTTTTAAAGGTGTGATTTTACTTATAGTAAAATGCGCAGGAAACTAAAAACACTAATGCTGAAGTTTGAGGATTACATAGGTCCCTTGTTTCTCCTCTTCTTTCCTTCAACCACTTACTTTCAATTGTTGCTTATTAATGCCTCCACATCAATGTAGGCACAGGTGGAAAGAGGTGACAAAACACAAATCAGTCAAGTCTCTACTTTTGGAAGCCAGGAAGAAAGCCTGAAGTTGAAAGTAGTAGCTAAGATCAGACATTTTTTGGAGTTTTAGTAGGTCTAAGTTCCCTAGCCCACTTACAGGTCCCTGAGGAACTGTCCGTAATTAACTACCTTTACACCATGCAGAATTCTGAAATAATCCATAACCTATTTGACCAAGTAATTACCCAAGAATACATTACTTGATGCAGAAACAATTTTCTCCCACTTGAACAGGGAACATTAAAAAGTTTGGTTTAGGGCTAACAGAAAAAAAAATTTCTTTTTCAGAGTGCTAAAAAGTTAAAATGGAAAAAATTTATTTTGTCAATTATACCTCAATACATTTTAGAGAAAGAAAAAGTAAGTCTAATCTATTAAGTTCTACAATGAATGTTGAGTTTTCCCGTCATGCTACTTTTATGTGCTTACTGATAGGAGAAGTTTTTTTTTAAAAGACACAGTGGAAGGTGAAAACCTATTCTGAAGGTCATATATTTATTTCAAATATTAAAATTGGTAATAGCAGTTAGTGCCCAATAATTAGCACTACTTTAAATTATTAATATGATTTAATGCTTATTCAAACAATAGCAATTAAAAGTTAAGACCAAGTTACAGAAACTTTTGGGATAGTGATTTAAAAAATAACCAATATAGGCATTAGTTTTCCCAGTAAAGCATTTTTCTGCATAATTAGATTATTAAATGCTGTATTACAAGTACTAGCTGAATATTCTATGAAATACTGCCTTGTACAAAGTTAACAATGCTTAATTATTTACCCCCTCAATCATAATCTATAGAAGAAACCATGCATGGGCCTCAGTTTACAGCTTAGTAATACCACTGATTGTACAAATATTTTAAAACAGACAAACTTCCCTTGGAGAATGTAATTTTCAAAAATTACCTTTACAGAAATCCCTTCAAAAACTATTTTAACCAACTAAAAATTCTGTGTAAATAAGTTTACATTTACCTCTTGGACCTTTAGGAATATAAATAACAAATAAAATATAAAGTGCACATACCACGCAAACTTCCAGTAGTTAAAAGTGCTCGAGCTTTGTCAGCTAAATCACTATTCAGAGTATTTCCCAGTAGCAAAACATCAATGGCCTCTTGCTTGGAGCTGTCAAAGAAGTTATTCTGAATTGTTCGGGTAACAGAACGAGCACCATCTTTTAACTTTCCAGCCTGTTAAGAAAGGAGCGCAGATTTTCATTTTAAATATTACTGATTTTACTCATTAGGTTTTCTGAAATTTTAAATCAGTTGTATATGATTTTAGTATAAAAAAGGACCTAATCGTTCTTTTTTGAATATATAGTCATGACAATTAAAATGCCTCCAACATGTCACTGTTTCCTTTCTTCTTTTGGATTAAAGCTCTGCATGAAGAAATGAAAAAGCTCAGTGCTACAACCTCATCCAGTAATTACATCTAGGGCAACAAATGTTTAAAATTGCTTATTACAAAGGAAATAAACTGAAGTGAACTTATTTAAAACAAGAAAATTCCTTCTTACAAGGTAATTTGTAAACTTGGGGATAAAATGGGTAAGGAGAAATGGGAGATAAAAGAAGATACACTGAGCTTAACTGTCCCTAGAAAAACTTCAAATTACTTTGGTAGTAGAAAAAGAAAATGGAAATTGCTCCCAAATAGCTTACATGAGTTAAAATTAAAACTAAACCTAAGAATGAAGGTCTAGTCTCAAAAGAAATGTACAAGTACAGTTCATAAACGAATATTACATGTAAACTACAGTTTGTATATTTTGAGTCATTTTATTGCCCATGCAAAAATACATCATAAGATAATAAACTTATTCCTATAGTGAGATTTGATTATAACTTTTAATGAATATATATTTTACTTAGGCATGTTAGTTACCATAATGATTTATTTTGATCTTACAGATTTTGATGACTGTCAAAACAAAAAACTTGCGCCTTTTAGGAAATAACTTTAGTTTGCAATATGTAATTTTTATTCTTTAAAGAAATAACAGTAACTCAAGGCTTCTTTTTAGAATAAAGAGCCAATTTTCTTAAATGCCACTAAATGAAGAACCAGTTTTCTTCAATGCCATTAAATGAATGCTACTATATTTAATAAGCAATTAATGTTTGGCATTAAGTGTTATTTCTTTCTATATAATAACATATGCAAATGACATTATTTGAAAAGACACTCACCATTCACATTATCAGGCAATTAATCAAAAGGAACCCAGAGAAAAGGAAAAGAAAGCAGTTCAGATGTTAGATTTTAGTTCAATTCAGACTAGCATATTTAATGTATAAAATTTTATATCTATATATTATGTTAAAGATAAAAGACCACTGAAAATATATGTAACCTCTGTACATATATCGTAGTCACTGCAGAAATGAAAAGGTAGAAGTATATAAAAGAATATTTTAAGCAATAGTTTGAGAATCAGCTTTTAATAGCAAGAATTATGTTATTTAAAAGGAATAAATCAAAGTTTAACAATTTGATGTTTACAAAAATAGGGACCACTTAAGAAGTAAATATTTGTAAAAGTCAATACAAATTATTTCTATGAGTTGAACAAAAGAAACTTTGCAGGTAAGGCCAATACCTCTGGGCAGAGGCATGGCATATTATGAGACACAGAAGAGGAAGACTTGGAAATTAAAAGAAGACTTGGAGACCATGAATGGTCTTTAAAGAATTTCAGTTGCTGTATGGAAGAAGCTGAATGAGAACTATAAAAGTGATAAATGTTCTCATTTCTATTCTTGAAATAATTTGAGAAATTGTGGAGATTTAGAAAGTTGATAAATTCAAGTGAGGCCAGGATCCTTAAAAAGTTAAACAATATTTAAGAATATAAAATAATGAAAACTATCTCAAGTATTGTTCCCAACTCCCTCAATAAGGGACAAATACTTGAGAAGAAAGTAGTCTGTAGATAATACCAGGAAATAAAAAGTAATGATGAAACAGACAATTATAATTAAGTCCATTCTTTTTTTTTTTTTTTGGAACAGAGTCTCACTCTGTCACTCAGGCTGGATGGAGTGCAGTGGCGTGATCTTGGCTCACTGCAACCACCACCTCCTGGGTTCAAGTGATTCTCATGCCTCAAACTCCCGAGTAGCTGGGATTTCAGGTGTGCACCACCATGCCCAGCTAGTATTTTGTATTTTCAGTAGAGATGGGGTTTCGCTATGTTGGCCAGGCTAGTCTAGAACTCCTGGTCTCAAGTGATCCACCTGCCTCAGCCTCCCAAAGTGCTGGGATTATAGGCGTCAGCCACCACACCTGGCCCATATCTCACACTTCGTTGGCACATCTTGATGTTGGCACATCTTGATAGCCACCTTTCTAAGGTAAGATAAGTAAAGATCAATTATGCCCTAATCTTGGGTTCCTAGTAAGCACTGCATAAGCTGTTGATGGACTTATTTGTCCAAGTGGCATACGTCACACATCTATTAACAGTAGGCACTGTGTTAAGTGCAGGGAATGCAAAGCCAAATAAGAGAGAACCCTTTATTAAGAGGTCTATGGTTTTAAAAATCATATTTGTAATCAAAACAAACAATACAAAAAGTAAAACAGATATACAAGGGAAATCATGAAAAAAAGAGCAATATATATCATCTTAGTGGATTGTCACTAAATGACTAGATACGTTATATATACATACTTCCCAAACTTAGGGAAATATCTATCTTCCATTTATACACTAGTATCCACTGTGAAAGGAAGTATCAAAGAAGGCATAAAAGCACATTAAACAGAATTCTAAGACACATCTATTAACTTATAAAAGGCCATTTAAAAGCTTTATGAAGAGAGGAAAAAGAGGATATTCTGTAATGTTATGATAGATCTAGATATACCTTCGCTTTCCCTTCAAGAGCTCCAGTTCCTGCATATATCTTACTGATTGAATCACCATTCACGGACCACATTGACCGAAAAACTTCTTGAAAGCGAGTCACCAACTGAGGCTTTTCAGCTAAACCAAGAGCTTCCAACTGTTTAGCTAGCATCTAAAAAAGCAAACAAGAAATTTTTATAAGTACATTAATATATTAATTGTAATATGGCTTTTAAGAACTACCAGAATCAAACCAAAAATTTATCGTTATAGCACTATTTGGGACTAGCTTCTGAAAACATAACAGTTTACTAGGCTGAGTTATTTCCCATCATTTCAATTTTTAAAACAAATACTGTATCAATGGAAACTACAAGTATTGATAAGGACTTCTTTCTGGTTAAATGATAAAATTTATCTTATTAAAGTATCCCTATAAATCAGAGTTGTTTACCTTGCCTACCTAAAAGAATTCATCAATCAACAGCCTGCATTAGAATAAAAAAAAATGTTTACTTAGTTTACCTAAACATGAATAACTAGGTCTCTTTAACTTTTGGATTTGGCTTTATAAGTTTAAGTAATTAAGGTAAAAAAAATGAAAAAAAGGAGTTGCTCTTAAATTGTCACAAAATAAAGAAAATAAGTAAAACTTCTGAATGAAGTCATGACAGCTTTTTATGCATAAAATCCACATCGGTAATATATATAAGGGAAGAACTAGGGGGAAGAGCATGCAAGAAATTCAAGGACCTCTCGGCTTCCACAAGTCCTTATCACACATAACAATAAAAGTGTTCCAAAAAGTTATTGATCTTTATATGCAAGAATTCTAGCCTATAAATCTGACAGAGTCAATGTTCGATCTTTATCCAATCTGTGTATTTGGAATCTAGTCATATTCTATGCCTTGCATTTTAACTTAACTCTTTCCAATTTACGTTTTATTTTATCATGTAAGTATGGTGATCATCCATAATTATAGAAGAACCAAAAGCTAAAATAAGATTAAAAAAACCTTAAACTGGGTTCATTTAATTACCTAGAGACTTACACCAGAGTTGTTCTTTGCTAGCATGGAGAATAAAACAAAATGAGCCCCAGGGCCTCCTTTATCATTTAAATCTTTCTTCAAGGAACTGGGCAAAACTGATCTTATTCCTCTACTAGTTTGGCTTTGTCTATCTTGGTGTCAAACTTTGTAACCTGTCAACCAATTGCCATCCTAGGGAGTTTTCTAATTCCTAACTATCAACACTGGAGAATCAGCTAAGTCAGATCCTGAAAACTAACATCTGTTATAATTTTGATGAAGAGGTCCAAGTACTTCAATAAGCTTATTATCAGAATCCATGTACATTTATTCAGCCACTTAAACCTTGAAACAAATACAAGGCATGTGATAAACTCTTATCTAAATGACCAACATGCTTGCTTTCATTTTCTTGTTTCTGTCAAATTTTCTAAATAAATTACAAATAAACATCAAAAACATACGAAAAAAATCCAAACAGTAAAATTTATTTAGTTACATGAAAAATATATTCTGTAGTAGAGAATTTTACACACTGTACTTTCATTTTTGAGATAAAGAACCTCAGCTGCAAAGTAACTAATTAACCAATACTCAGGTCAAATTTAAGATCATTAACTAGAGGAAATAAGAACACGTAACTTCCTATTGCTGTTTTTTTATAGTATTTGAGAACTATGTTAAGTTCTGATGGAACTAAACGAAGTTTAGCCACAGCCTTATAACCCTAACTTGCAGAGGAGGGAAGACTTAGAAAGCTCAGCATTGCTAAATAGTTTGTCAAAGACTTGAGACTATGTTTATCTTAGGCTGAATCTGATGGATAAGTAGTAAAGAAAAAAAAAAAGAAAAAACGTTGCAAACAGCGACCTTATCAGAGAAGTTGAATTGCATTCATTTTCATTCTCACTAACTATGACATTTTCATCTGATCCTGTTTTTTTATAGCTACTAATTTGAAAACACCAAACGAACTGGATTGGGTTACAAATTGTCAAAAATATAGTCCTATATAATTGTACATATGAAAATAGACCCTTCTTATCCTAAAATAGATTTTTAAAAGACAACACAGAGAATAAAAGGCCAAATATACACATACACCCACACCCACACATATATATTTCCTCCAAAAGACAGGGAAAAAATTGTTGAAATACTATAAACAGCAGATTTTAAAAGGGAGAATAAGGAACAACAGAAGTAGATAGAGAGCTACCTAAAGAGAATATGAAGATCAGGTAAAGGAAATATTTAAATCAAAAGAAAGTTTGGCCAAAAAAAGAGACAGAGATTAGAAGTACAAAATGAAGCATAACATTACATATACTTTCTGGAAAGTAATAAGAAACATAAGTATTAAAAAAGCACTTAAAGAGGCAGATGATACAAGGCACATACATTTTAATTTATTCTTTTACCTCTAAGCCAAGAAATGCCTGCACACTATTTGTTCTATCAAGACAATCCAAGCAGTTTGTTCGAACTGTACCACTCTGGCATCTGTAACCAATAAAGTTAAATATCCAGTTTGGAACAAAAATAAAGCTAAAACAAACAGTGAATAATTGAGGTAATTAAAATGTAGCATCCACCTTCCCTCTCCAACTTTTTATTATTACAGTATTCAGATATACAAAAAAAATTATCCTGTGAACATCCATACACCCACCATTTAAATTTGACAACTGTTAACATTTTGTCACATATGCTTCATTACATTATCTATCACACACTTATTTTTAATTAGGCCAACAATTAGAAACTAAATATACATTCAGGTTTATGCTCTTACAGTTCTTTGCACATAAAATAAAAATATTTATGGAACAAAATTTTTTTAAACCTAAGATCTGTTATCTCTAATGACTGTGTCTACAGCATTGATGCTAAATAAAATACAAATTGAAAAATTAAAAATTTGAGCTTTCTGCACTGAAGTTTCCCTTAAGCTATATTCTGAACTTAACTCTTTTAACATTTACTTTTCTCCTCTATTTCACATACAAAAACTGAATATTTAAATTATACTAAAGCAGACAGTAAACAAAGCCTTTCACTTCTATTTGCATTTAATAATCTTTACTGGCATCAAGAAATATTAAAACGTAAGTTTTAAAAGAGAAGCAAAACAGTTTCATATATAACAGCACGAAGTATGAAGCCAGACGAATCCCAGTTCTAACACTTGCTAATTATGAGACTTGCAGCAGATGGAAATGGGCATAATAATAGAGTCTATCCCTATAATTGTTATTGATACATGTTAAGACTTAAGTACGGCCGGGCGCGGTGGCTCACGCCTGTAATCCCAGCACTTTGGGAGGCGGAGGCAGGTGGATCACGAGGTCAGGAGATCGAGACCATCCTGGCTAACACGGTGAAACCCCGTCTCTACTAAAAATACAAAAAAAAACAGCCGGGAGTGGTGGCGGGCGCTTGTAGTCCCAGCTATTCAGGAGGCTGAGGCAGGTGACTGGCGTGAGCCCGGGAGGCGGAGCTTGCAGTGAGCCAAGATCGCACCACTGCACTCCAGCCTGGGCGACAGAGCGAGACTCCGTCTCAAAAAAAAAAAAAAAAAAAAAAGACTTAAGTACACTGCCTGCTCCATAAAATGCGCTCACTAATGTAACCTCTCATTATTATTTGGTGAATTCTAAAGAAAGAAAAACAAGTTTAAAATCAAGTATAGGATGGGTGAGATGGCTCATGCCTGTAATCCTAGCACTTTGGGAGGCTGAGGCAGGTGGATCACTTGAGCCCAGGAGTTTGAGCCCAGCCAGGGCAATACAGGGAGACCCCCGTCTCTACCAAAAAAAAAAAAAAAAAAAAGCCAGGCATGGTGGCACACACCTGTAGTCTCAGCTACTCACGAGGTTGAGGTGAGAGGATCTCCTGAAACCAGAAGGCAGAGGCTGCAGGGAGCTGAGACTGCACCACTGCACACCAGCCTGGGCAACAAAGTGAGGCCTTATTTCAAAATAATAAAAATAAAAATAAAATATTTAAAAGATATTTAATTATAAACTTTAATTTTAAAAAGAAAATTTAAGAGTTCAACATTAAGAATAATTTTTAATTAATGTTCCAATTCAAAGAACAGAGAAACAGAACAGTCAAACCTTTGAACTTCACTTCCATTGAAATAAAAAAATCCATAATCTAGAAACTTCTGGACTTGAGGTTTAAGAACACTATGTAATTTTTCTGCCTTTCCTCCCTTAACCATTTGATGATAGTCAAAATTCACCATCTGGATATCAGCAGCATGTTCAGAAGCTTTCAAATGACTCTGAAAGTAAAAAGCCAAATATTCATCTAAATGAAAGTAAAAAGGCAAATATCCATCTAAATATTCATCACATTTCATTGACACTGGCAATAAATCTTTTCCCTAAAGCCTCAAATACTATCCCTGAGAGATAAGGTGACACAATTAACATCAGTGTACTTAAATAATATTCTCATCTGGCTTAGGAAATAAAAAATTATTTCCAATTGCCAGCATTTTATTTTTACAACACAAACTTACTATTTAGACCTATTATAGAATCTCAAAGTTATCTAAGACGAAGCCTATCAAAGACTGAAAGATTCGTATTTTATAACTTCATTCAATACATACAAATATTCTTAAATTTTACCATAAAGTCACTCTGTAAAGTATAATCTGTTTATTAACAATATTTCACCAGATTAAAAAAAAGCTATAAAATCAGGATGCTTTTGGACTTAGGAGATTGAACTTTAGAAAATGTTTTCTAACGATCTTGTTTAAGTTTATAATCTTATGTAACACCATAATTTATATTAATTCATTATTAATTCAATAAGTGTTCATTAAAATATTTTTTCTTTAGAAGTCAGGCAATTTTGGGGTTCTTTTTGACATGAAATTCTCAAGTTTTCTCTCATCAGTACAAGAAGGTATAGTGTTGCATGTATATAAATGCATCATTCACAATTCCATAGGTGAAAAACAATGACTATGGTTCTAGGAAGCAGGCAAAGCAATCAACAGATGAAGAAGGAAACTGCTATTTCTCTACTAGTGATAGATAAACATTTTTGGCAAGGAGGGTATTTTTCTGTTTCTCTACAAAATAAAAAAGCAGATTAGAAAACAGTGTCATTTGCACTGAAAGCTTTTTAGAATCCCAATTTCAGCAACATTAGCCTAAATTGTTTCTTAATAGACCCAAAGAGTTCAAGTTTCCAACAAGTACCCAACCTTTTTCTTGGAAGTAATTTACTTCCTGGAAGAATTTGATTACTGTATTATTTTATTTTTTAATACCATTCTAGGTGTCCATGGGCCAGAATGAAATAAGAAATGACCATACTTACCTGGAAAGCTTTACTTAGCATATGTTCACCTTCCTTAGATCCAAGCAAATTTACTATTATTTGTTTACCATATAAGTTCTTAAGTGTTCTAAAATGCCTATTTAAGAAAGAAAGGAAATAAATACATGTCAAATAAGAAGCCAAATTTTTTCAATAAACAATAATCCATTATTAAATATAACTTACATGGCAGTATTTTAAACACAGAATTGGAAAACTGGGTGCGAATTAATTGTACATGGTCTCAAAGCCGAATTTACGAAAACTCATGAATGCAATTTCCTCTCTGACTTATGGGTACTGAGACTTCCACCCCTGTTGGAGCTGTGGAGGCATCCAGCTTCTGCCCACTCTGTGAGGCTGGCACCAGACAAGACAGACACCAGCCATAAGCTTGACTGGAAAGGCAGTAAGGGCAGATGGCAAAGGGCTGCTGCTCACATGTGAGGACATCACATACTCCGTTGAGTATTCAGAGGGACCTCCTTACTAGCTCCAGTCTTCAGAAAAACGGGCCCCAAATACGAGTCTTTTTTCTTTCCAGCTTCTAACCATTCCAGAAACTATGTAGAGCAATGCCACACAAAGAAATGTAACATAAACCACACCTATAATGTTAAATTTTCAAGAAGGTGCATTTATAAACATGAAATTAATTATACTTTCTTTAACTCAACATGTCTAAAATATCGTTTCAACATAGAATCAATATAAAACAACTACAGTTAACCTTTCAACAACACAGGTTTGAACTGTGCAAGTCCACTTATATATGGATTTTTTTCAACCAAAGAAGAATCAAAACTACAGTATTCCTGGCATGCAAAACCCATGAATATGAATGATGACTTTTCATAAGCATGGGTTCCACATGGCCGACTGTGGGACTTGAGTATGCACAGATTTTGGTATGTGAGGGTAGAACCAATACTCTGAGTATACCGAACATGATTTTACTAATGAGATACCTTACATTCTTTTTTATTTTTTAAGGCAGTCTTTGAAATCTAGTGTGCATTTTATACTTGCAGCACATCTCAACTGAGACTAGTCACATTTCAAGTGCCCAGTAGCTCCATGTGGCTAGTGGCTGCTATACTGGACAATGCGCCCACAGAGGAAGTTTTAAGGTCAAGAGATCAAGACCCACACTTCCAGCACTACCACCCCCAGAAGTCATAACACTAGGTGTCACTGTCTTTCAATTAAATTAGGAGTCAGAGGAATTTTATTTAAAGCCAAAAAAGTTTGAAGTGAATCAGTAAATACAAGCAGTCCCACTGCTTAGCAATATCAAAACTTAAAGCACTATGTAAAAATTGTCTTACCTGTCAAAAGCAGGTGCATTGGCTTCAAATCCCCTTGACATACGGACACGATGAGATCCCACCTTAGACAAGAAAAATATATTTAATCAAACCAAAAACCAACATATAGACGAAAGAAATATCACTGCTTACAATATCTAACAATTTCTTTGCTGAACACACAGTCGTTAATCAAATAACTGATTTCCATTCATGATATGCTTTTAAAAAAACAAGTTCCAGGGAATTTCCACCCCCCACCTTTATTTTTAAAAAACCAACCTCATCAAAAAAAGAAGTTACATCATTATGAAATACTCGTAAACTAATAGGAATTTTTATTGATGAAAACTATTTTTAAAGGTGTTTTCATATATGGTACTTTGTTTTAAGTTCAAACTACATGCCCTGTGTAACAGATACTACTACCATTTGGGTAATTAAAAAAACCGAAATACCAACAGGTGAAATAACTTGCTATCTGAGATCAACATAACCAATTCAAAAAGAGATTCAGATGAGACTTTATGTCTCTGACCTAAATTCCTACTCCTCCAAGCTGCCTACCAATACAAATGTCTATGTGTTTTCTTCTCTACTATGTTGAATACTCTATTCACACCAAAGTTCCACCAAATTGAGAATATCATTCCTTCCTGGAAAAGCAGAGTTTCCAAGTCAACCTTGCCATCACCCAACTATAGTATTTGCACATTTTGCAGAATCAGGAATTTTGGGTTAAGCAAATTAAACAAGATGGAAAATATCTACCTATTGTATATTGTTATAATTTTTCTTTTCTTACACAGGAGAATAGCAGAGAGATGAGGCATAATTGAGAAAGATATAACATGCCAAGAAGAAATATATAGGTGAGACCAGATTATTTCCCTGAACTTCAATTTAAACATGTCTCTCTGAGACGTTGGAATGAAGGTTGCCCAATCACAACAAGGATCACTGAGGGGGGGCAAAAAAAAGTTGCCCAAAATTCATTCTTGCTAACTTGTGAACAAAGTGCTTTTTTTTGTGGGGGACGGAGTCTCACTCTGTTGCCAGGCTGGAGTGCATTGGCGTGATCTCGGCTCACTGCAACCTCCGCCTCCCGGGTTCAGGCGATTCTCCTGCCTCAGCCTCCCGAGTGGCTGGGACTACAGGCGCACACCACCATGCCCAGCTAATTTTTGTATTTTTAGTAGAGACAGGGTTTCACCATGTTGGCCAGGATGGTCTCAATCTCTTGACCTTGTGATCTGCGCGCCTCAGCCTCCCAAAATGCTGGGATTACAGGCATGAGCCACCGCGCCCCGCACAAAGTGCTTTTAAAGAGGGTGTAAAAGGAGGGTTGTCAAATCAGTCATGTAATTGGACAAGTAAAACCAGAAAATAAACTCTAATATGCTCATCCAATTCCAAAACTGAATTAACAGTACAGTATTATCATTCATTAAGCATTATCCCTCACTGCACTAAGTCAGATAATCTAATGAATATTCTGATAACCAGGGGATTCTCTCTTTAATTTTTAAATAAGAAATCAATTAGCCTAATGTCACATCTGTGTTCAATTTCATTTTATAGTACTTAATAATATTCATAAAAGTTTAAAATTTGAAAGACGTATGTCCCAGGACGTTAAGCATTTTAGACTGCAGAAAACTCACAAGTTGATACTTTTTCTTTGGAGTAATCCCAGATTAATTGCCTATCACTCCATACAAGTTCAAAACTTAGCATTTTTGCTTACTGATTAACATTTATTTTGCATAGTACTGCAATGGTGCATAAGGTGAAAAAAATCCAGTTTTCATGTTTTCCAGGTAATGCCTATGGTTGTTTTCCACCACTCTGTTCCCCAACACATATATACATTCAGCTATGTATCACAGCTCTCATAGCAATATACTGGCTAGACTAGATTAGATTTTTGTTTTTGTGTTATTAGAGACAGGGTCTCACTCTGTAACCATGCCGGAATGCAGTGGTGCAACCATAGCTCACTGCAGCCTCGACCTCCTGGGCTCAAGGGATCCTCCCACCTCAGCCTGCTGAGTAGCTGAGACTACAGGCACATGTCACCATGCCTGAATGATTTTTATTTTTTTATTTTTTTGTAGAAATATGGGTCTATGTTGCCCAGGATGGTCTTGAACTCCTGGTCTCAAGTAATCCTACCATCTTGGCCTCCTAGACTAGGTTTTATTACTCAATGTTGAAAGAAAAGTTTTACAATAACAGAGCTATTGCCAATCGTGATAAAAGTAGCACTCCAGAAAGTGTTAAGGCTTTAAATAACCATAACTTTACCCAATTAAAAAAAAGTTGCGGCCAGGTGTGGTGGCTCATGCCTGTAATCCCAGTACTTGGGGAGGCCGAGGCAGCTAGATCACCTGAGGTCAGGAGTTCGAGACCAGCGGATCACCTGAGGTCAGGAGTTTGAGACCGGCCTGACCAACATGGTGAAACCTTGTCTCTACTAAAATACAAAAATTAGCTGGGCATGGTGGCACATGCCTGTAATCCCAGCTACTCGGGATGCTGAGGTAGGAGAATCACTTGAAGCCGGGAGGCTGAGGTTGCAGTGAGCCAAGACTGTGCCATTGCACTCCAATGGGCAACAAGAGCTAAATTCCATCTTGGGAGAAAAAAAAGGTTGCATTAAAGGTATTTTTAAAAATCATTTAATTGTGTGGTATGGTATATCATTTTCCATCAATATTACTTCTTTACCTTCACATATTTCTGAAATTTCAACCAAAAATTGGGCGTAGATCTTACAATGTGTACCATTTTTTGACTGATTGATATGGTTTGGATCTGTGTACCCCCTAAATCTCATTCTGAATTGTAATCCCCAAGGTTGAAGGTGGGGTCTGGTGGGAGGTGACTGAATCATGGGGGTGGAGTTCTCATGAATGGTTTGGCACTATGCCCCCTTGTATTGTTCTCATACTAGTGAGTGAGATCTCATGAGATCTGGTTACTTAAAAGTGTGTAGCACCTCGCTCTTATCTTTCTTTTGCTCCTGCTCCCACCATGTGAGACTCCTCGCTCCCCCTTTGCCTTTTGCCATGATTGGAAGCTTCCTGAAGCCTCCCCAGAAGCAGATGCTGCCATTCTTCCTGTACAACCTGCAGAACCATGAGCCAATTAAACTTCTTTCTTCATAAATTACTCAGGCTTGGGTATTTCTTTACAGCAATGTGAGAATGGACTAATAAACTGATATATACTGTAAATGTAGTATAATAATATATGATCTGAGTATTATAAGTTATAAATGCTAAACAACTTCAGGGAAAGGAAATCATAAGTAAAAGGAAAATCACAAGTCAAAGGAAATCATAAGTAAGTTGCCAGCACTAAAAATGTCATTCTTACTTGTGTAACACCTTATGACAATTCTTATAATGCCTCAGACAAATTCATCTTGGTATTTATCTTTTCCATAAAAGGCCTGAGTGCCCAAATGGCAACCTCTCTATGAAGCATCATTATATCTTTGAATCTCTCATAGCACCTAGCATAAAATAACATACACAGGAAGAATTCAAGTATTTAGTGAAGAGATCTGAGTGGCCACTGAAGGACAATAAATCTTAATTTTGGAAGTAGAGGATTCCTGCTAGAAAACTGCAAGGCCTGAAGTTGCACAGGCTGAGTAAACCAGATCATAAGGACATAGGTGCCTAGTAAATCTGACACGCATAACATATATATCAAAAATAAGAAGACCTGTCGGAGCTAGTAGGAAGCAGGGCCTAGAGGGACAAGACAGAAAACTGTGAGAATCTTCCAGGCTGGAAGAAATTATGAAAACCTTAACTCAGAGGATAGTAGTGGGAATAAAAAGAAAGTCCTACTGCCTAGAAGAATGCTGAGACTAATGGTAACAGGGCTACTTTTCACTTGGTCAGGACTGGCTGCTTCATAGCCATTAGAGTAGGATCTTATAAAATAGAAGTTCTTGACTTTGAGTGGTAGAGAACTTGGTTAAAAATGAGGATTCCTGGCCGGGCACGGTGCTCTGCCTTAATCCCAGTGCTTTGGGAGGCCGAGGCAGGTGATCAGCTGAGGTCAGGAGTGCGAGACCAGTCTGGTCAATATGGTGAAACCCCATTTCTACTAAAAATACAAAAATTAGCCAAGTATGGTGGCACGCGCCTATAGTCCCAGCTCTCGGGAGGCTGAGGTAGGAGAACTGCTTGACCCTGGGAGGCGGAGGTTGCAGTAAGCTGAGATCGCACCACTGCACTCCAGCCTGGGTGACAGAGCATCATTCCATGCCAAAAAAAAATCCATAATTTTCCACCTATCACCACATAACATTAGCCAACCAGACTGTATAGGAAGGAAAGCACACAGGAGAAGGAAGGCATAAGGAAGTCCCACTCAAGGAAGATCCCTCAGTGTAACTACTCAGGACGCAACCTTATTGGATCATCAAAACACTGTAATTCAGAACTTCTTATTAAAATAACACAGGCCAGGTACAGTGGCTCAGGCCTGTAATCCTAGCATTTTGGGAGGCCAAGGCAGGAGAACTGTTTGCCCAGGAGTTCAAGACCATCCTGGGCAACAAGGTGGGACCCTGTCTCTCCAAAAAATAGTGGTATGTGCCTGTAGTCCCAGCTACCTGGCAGGCTGAGGTGGGAGGATCACTTGAGCCTGGGAGATCGAGGCTGCAGTGAGCCGTGATTGCACCAGTGCACTCAAGCCTGGGTGGCAGAGTGAGACCCTGTCTCAAATAAATAAATATATAAATAAATTAAACAAAGAAATAAAATAACATAAAAACAGTGTACCATAGGGCTCATAAACTGGTTATTAGAATCTCTAACACTAGCCTGTCCCTAAAACAAAAGCATTCACCTCGCATCACATCAGGGTTTCAGCAATGTTCTTAAAGCAAATACTCCAAACACCCACTGTTGATCATGAAAGCGTAGAAGTGGGGTTCTGTTGGCATTCTCTCCTAAGGGAAATTTGGGGAAAGATATACCTATTTATGTTATCCCTACAAAGATAAAACAAGTCAAATCGTCTTGACAAGAATTCAAGAATTTTTGCAGAGCAGTAGAAGTGTTAATCCTTGTTAACTCTTAGACTGTCTTAAATAAAATGTTACTAAAAAGGTTCAAGTAGTCTGTAATTTTTCTCTGCAATAACCAGTCTAAGATGTAAGAGATCCTGCAGTCAAATAAAGGAAGCAAGATTTTTTTTTCTTTCCCTTTTCTCAATACTATAGGCTGAAGCACCAAACTTACTAGACTATACATACCCAGATCCTAAAGTAAATATGATATACTTCAAGGACTAATAAATTTTGAATAAAAATAAAATGTCAATAATAGTTAACCCTTACATGGTGCTGACTGGGGGCCAGGTGCTATTCTAAGTGCTTTTAATTTAATCCTTACAACAACCCTATAAAGTAGGTACTATTAATATTATTCCCATTATACAGATAAGGAAACTGAGACACACAAGGGTTAAATTATTTGCCCAAGATCACACAGCTAGTAGTGGTAGAGTAAAGATCCCAATTAAGAAGTCTGGTTCCCAAGGCTTTGTTTTATCTACTACATTCTTCTGCCTAAAGAGACTAAATCATTATATACTAAGATAAGAAGGTAATAAATATGGAATCACGTTGCAAATCAATACACTATAAAGACCTCAAAATTTTTAACACTAAATACAGCAGCTCAATTTCAATGGCTATTTGAAAGAGCATTAAAAGAAAAAATATCTAAGATAATTCCAGAAACTCTGTACTCGTCTAGACCCTTATTTGCAAATCCAGCTAACATTATTAGATGGAATAATGGAACCATCAATGAATTAATTAATAAACTATCCAGAAAGTTTAGAAAATATGAAAATTGTTCAAAAAATAAAAATAACTGAATGTCAAGCACATACTTGCAACCCTGGTTGCTCCCAGAACAATGGAACAGATCCTCGGATTTGTATGAAGGAAGAAACTGAGTCATCTAAGTATACAACCTACAGAAAAAAAAAAATATGTAAACTATTTCCACAGAAAAGTTGTTACACTTACATTAGAAAAACAAATTTACTAAAATCTATTGCATACTAGTTACATTTTATGATCTAACTCTCATATACAATTGTCCAAAACAGGCCACTACACAGGTTTGACTTTTTTTTCTGTTAGCGATATTAACCAAAAAAATTAGTAAAATTATAAGCATAAGATTCATAACTTTAAAAAATAAATTCCTTTTAAATCTTAATATTTTACATACATATCTTTATATTTCATTTTGTTTAGCTCTTTATAACCTAATTTGAAGATCTGTGTTGGGCTGGGTTCATGGCCTGAATTTACAATCATATAGTTTCATAGCCAAAAATATCATAATTTCTGACTTTTAGATGGTACACATATTTGCCATTAAGAGCTGGGTTTAATTTCACTTCACAAAAAAACAAGTTGTCTACTAACTCTACAGCTGAGGATTTTAAAATTCATTAAAATTCAATACCAAAACACACAACACTGACTATGTCATGCTGATTAGTGACATCTTCTTACCTAGATGAAGAGCCAGACCAAAATAAGGTTTTTTTAGGGAAGCCTTTTTTTAAGGCCCATAAGTAACCAAGAACAATCATAAAACATTATAGATGTTAAAATAAGCTCCAAATCAAATAAAAATCTGTTATTCTAGTATTTTCTGTGCTTCTCCTATAATAAATTAATTAAGTAATATAAAACACTATATATACCTGTTCTGTTTCTACAAAATTGGCAACATGACCATCATCATTTGTTCCCCGGACATTAAACCTGGTCCCAGCTCGTTCACAGCTTAATCTTGAAATGAGGCAAGCCTTTGCCTGTTTATGAGCAGCATAAATTGTTCTGATTTCTACTCCTCCACACATAAGACGTAATAACCAGTCATCACAATTCACACCATAGTGTTTGAGATGCAAATGCAAAGACTGATTCCTAATAGGAAAAGAAATAAATGATTAGCTTATGGAATACTAAGTAACAAAGTATGACTTTTAAAATAATCTCCTGGAAAATTAATTTAATATTATTAAATTTAAACGCACAAACAACAAATCAATTCATTTACATTTACTATGCTAGGGATCATAAGATAGGGCTATAAAACGAGATCCTTCAACATGTGATCTATGGTCCACAGAAAAGGAGTATTTTTGTGTTTTTAGTATCTGTGGCCCATTTCTGTTATGTCTTTATATATAATGTGTTTATAACCTAACTTGTTCCAAAAAGGAATACATATGCATGTCCCCACCCCAATTTATGAAGCTCTACTTTTTAAAAAAATATTTATTTATTTATTTATTTATTTTGGAGACGGAGTCTCGGAATGTTGCCCAGGCTGGAGTGCAGTGGCATTATCTCGTCTCACTGCAACCTCTGTCTCCCAGGTTCAAGCGATTCTTCTGCCTCAGCCTCCCACGTAGCTGGGATTACAGGCACGCACCACCAAGCCGGGCTAATTTTTTGTTTGTTTGTTTGTTTGTTTTTCTTTTTTGAGACGGAGTCTCGCTCTGTTGCCCAGGTTGGAGTGCAGTGGCGGGATCTTGGCTCACTGCAAGCTCCGCCTCCCAGTTTTATGTCATTCTCCTGCCTCAGCCTCCTGAGTAGCTGGGACCACAGGCGCCCACCACCATGCTCGACTAATTTTTTGTATTTTTGGTAGAGATGGGGTTTCACCGTGTTAGTGTTAGCCAGGATGGTCTTGAACTCCCGACCTTATGATCCACCCGCCTCGGCCTCCCAAAGTGCTGGGATTACAGGCGTGAGCCACCGCGCCCACCCATGAAGCTCTACTTTTAAGGCTTGACTTTTATAAGGCTCTATTTTAATTAATTTAAATTTAAATAGCAAGATGTGGCCAGTGGCTACCACATTAGATAGTGCAGGCATAGGGTTTATCATCGCTCCAAATACTTTTAGCATTCTAGGTAACAGATGTGGCCTGGTTTCCAAACTTTTTTCAGAGAAACAAATTTTATTCAAACAAACATGCAGAAGCCCAATGATTATGATACAGATAAAAGTGGCTATGGCTAAAGTGGGGATTGGGACTGAACTTTGCTGAGTTGGCCTTCTCACCCTGATTACCCCTCAGGGGTCTCTCCTGGAACCTTAGACCTCCACAGAACATATAAAGAAGCTTCTAACAACATACCACTAAGGAAAATATATTGTTAAGTGGAAAAACTCTATCAATTTGAAAATGAGTTTTCTATATTATTGAAGCTTGGTTCTTTAGGTTTTAAGTGGAATTCTTCTACTTAAGTGCTCCGTACTCTCTCTCTCTTCCTGTCTTAAATAAGGTATAAAAGATGTAATAGCATTATCTTGAAGACTCACAGCAATAGCCCTCAACTCCCTGCCAGCCCCTCAGATTACAGGCTGCAACAGAGATAAAAAGGGTGGTCAGCAGTTCTGGAAAAACAGCTATGACCCCAACCCCTCTTATCCATCCAGGAAATCACACAGGAATATAAATGAGTGATGATATTACAACAGGGATAATGTTAAATCTGATGACCATTACTTATTTTAAAAATACACTGACTTAAACTTCCATACTTTACTATTACCCACATTGATCTGAGGCAAAGTTCAAATTGGTTGTGACCCAGTATGTCCAACCACCACAGCTGAGACCTATGCCACAGCAAAGTTATAAGAAACTTACTGGTCCCCATTTAAATAGACCTTAAATCCTATGCATTTTGTGCAGGCAGAGTTTCTCTCTCTGCTGTCAGTTTTCATTTTTCTTTGCTGTCAGTGTGTCACTGTTTTAGCATTTAAATTTATACATGACTTTTGACTGGCAGCAGCTTAGAATTTCCAATGGAGTAAAGCTATCTGGGCTTTGTCACAGGTATCTGCCACTCTTTGGCTACAAAAAGTACATGGTTGTATCCCGGAAAATATTGCTACTAAGTGCAAGGGTATGCATAATGAATTCCAAAAGTTTCCGTTTTTCTATATAAACTGAAGCTCAAGAATGCCAATCCTTAGCAAAATTGTAAAATGAGCAAAATTCACCTTTGGTGCTCTAGCCGTCCCTTTGTTCAACCTGTCTCCTGCTGGACAAACCTCAGGCTTTCTTTTATCTGACTTTGCCCCCATCTCTACTCTTAAGTGAATTAAAAAAAAAAAGGAGGCCAAGTACGGTGGCTCATGCCTATAATCCTAGCACTTTGGGAGGCTAAGGCAGGGGGGATCACTTGAGGTCAGGAGTTGGAGACCAGCCTGGCCAACGTGGTGAAACCCCATCCTTATTAAAAACACAAAAATATTAGCCTGTGTGGTGGCGCACGCCTGTGGTCCCAGCTACCCAGGAGGCTGAGGCAGGGGAATTGCTTGAACCCAGGAGGTGAAGGTTGCACTGAGCCAAGATCGCGCCACTGCACTCCAGCCTGGGCGACAGAGTGACACTCAAAAAAATCAATCAACCAACCAACCAATTAATCATTCCTATTGATTAAACCTAGGCAATATATCTGCATCTGCTTGGACTTCTAATTGTTGTATGAAAGCTTTTATCTCTCAATCTAAGAAACTTTGGGTAAAAATGGAGGGAAAAAAATGTAAGGACAGCTGCAACACATTTACCTTTTCAAGGGACTTCAACATCTTCTACTAGAAAAAGTGTAGTGTTGGCATGGTTTTAACTCTTGGAAGCCTATTTCTCAACACTTCACAAAAGTACATCCCATCACTGCTAGCTTCTTTGGGCAGGCAGGAACTCATGTCCATTCATCTGCCCTGTTAGTCCCTGCATCCTCTCTCTCCTTTCCTCTCCCTCATGGTCTCCTCCTCTGCTAAACCCAAGTCTCTAACACATCATGCTATAAACCCTGTTTTTATTCTGTCCACTCTTCTCCCTGATGCCACCACTCTGGGTCAAAACACTTCCATGTGAGCTACAACGTGTCCAAGCTGTTGCTCTAAAGTTAGTTTCTTATCCTAAGGTTGTTGTTGACTTTGAGTCTTCTGACAGCTAGGGCAAATGGGTGACACCCGAATGTGCTACTCAAGGACTATATAAGTGACAGTGAAAGTGTGAGAGAGAAAAAGTACACAAGAGGAAACCATCTTGAATCTGAACTGTTAAGAGAGACCAAGAGCAAAGAGTCCTGAACTTTGGCCTTATAACATATGTCAATATAATAATACATAATTTGCACATGATATCAAGAGAAAAAGTCAACATCAATGCTGGCTGTAAACAACAGAACCACTATACTAGAAATCTGGTCTGCTGCAATAGAACAATGCTAATTATAGTCCCATGTGTTCTGCTCACCATTTGTGCCTACTTAGAATACAGCACAGTTATGCATAATCATGAAATACATCACACTTACCTACATAAGTCCTAACTTATTATAGTACTAGACTTTGTCCCAGTATACTACTTCTTCACAATCTGTTGCTCTTGAATCAAGACCACCTACTTATAACCTTAAAATTTAGAATAATAAGGGAATGTTGGCTTAGAAAGGGAATGCCGCCAGAGACAAGATCTCAAAACCAAGAATAGGAAATGTGAGTAACACAGTTTTGTTACAATTAAATTCATTTCTAAATATACACAACTATTTTAAATGTATTTTGGAAACGAAAGTTCAGTGTAGATTGGGGGGAACACAGGGGTTTTATGTCACATGCCAACTTCAATAAACCGACAGTGGCTGCCTGCCATGCTCTGCTGAGGACTCCAGAGAAGGAAAGACGGATACACTCAATTAGCAATGTCTATCCCTTGTTATCTCTAGACATAACAACTGCTGAACTTTTTTTCTTTGTAAAGCAAGCAAAAGTTTTATCGAGGAAGTACAAGTACACTCCAAGAAAGGAGTGGGCTGACCCTGCTGGAAACACCCCCAAGACATTCTGCATTGTGATCTTCTATTGTCTCGGTTCTTTCTTTACCCAGTTCTCACCAAAGTTTGGGGGATCCTCCCTTACTGTGCTTAATGCACATGCACGGGAACCAGTGATCAATATGAATCCTATCTAATGGCGGCACTGCTTATTACCACCACCCCAGGAAGGTATAGCCATCAATTTTGTACTCATTATGCCTGCTCAGCTCTCAGGAATTCCCCTTTGCCTTTTTCCTTCCTTATCAGGATCTACTTAACAACATTCTGACAGTTCGACCACGGAGTGAGTACTGAGCATCCTAAGAGGTGTTCCGGGGCATTCTTTCCAACATGGATACCACCCCCTCATGCCTGCTCATATCTGACTGTCTACTCTTACATTGCTCCCTCAAGGCGTTGGGACCCAGAAATCTTTTGGGAGATGGGGTAGAGGTCATTCTCGGTAGCTACTTGCTGCTGAAAAGGGGCATCGAGGGTCTTCAGGGTTCTTCCTCCTTTCTTGCTGTCACGGTGAGGAGGTTTTTGATGACTCAACAACTGCTGAACATATTATGTCCCAAATCACCAAAAGGGAAAAAATGAACTCACCAGAAAAATCTATTATCAGTTGTCTGTTCTTGCATGCTACGATGCGCATTAAGACTCAAATCTAAACTGATGCCAGATGCAGACCATGCAAAATAAAAGTTTCCTGAATTCAAAACTTTCCGCACTTCCGAAATGCGATCCTCATCTGAAGAATCGATTCGCAGTGATATAAACTCAGTGGAAGTAACTCGGAAAACTTCAGATTCTTGAATTTTTCCAACAGACATACATCCAGTGACTAGGACCAGATAATGTAACATAGTATCACCTGCAAAACCCAAAGATTTTACTGGATGAAAAATCCCAACATTTTCAAGCTATTCCATTTCTTCTTGCACCTCTATTTTTAAAATCTGACATTGTGATTATTTTAAACTTATCATGGATGTGTTGAAATTCACTAGACATTTTGGTTGAAAAAAATCCTTGTTTAAATATATTAAGTATAATAAAGCATTTAAACATTAACAGGATAATCTCACACGAAATTGTTCCTGAACTTACTCTGAGGCTAAAAAAACTTTATCGAATAATTGGCTGGGTGCGGTGGCTCACGCCTGTAATCCCAGCACTTTGGGAGGCTGAGGCAGGTGGATCACCTGAGGCCGGGAATTTAAGACCACCCTGACCAACATGGAGAAACCCCATCTCTACTAAAAATACAAAAACTAGCTGGGCGTGGTGGTGCATGCCTGTGATCCCAGCTACTCAGGAGGCTGAGGCAGGAGAATCACTTGAACCTGGAAGGTGGAGTCTGCAGTGAGCCAAGATCGCACCATTGCACTCCAGCCTGGGCAACAGGAGCTCAAACTACGTCTCAAAAAAAACCACACGAACAAACAAACAAGAAAAAAACTTCATCAAATAAAAAAGTATGTGTTACCTTCTCTATTTTGCTTAATGATTGTCAGAAAATTCAGGTAAGATAATGAATTCACACTCATTTTAACAAGTTCTTTGTAAATAGTAAAGTTGAAAAAATGGTATACTATTATCAGCTGATGATGTTGATGACATATGGACAAAAGTCTCTGGTAACAACTTATAAAGCAATTTGGTTTACAAAAACTTTCGTAGAGATTTTTTTCATGTAATTATGACAAAAAGCCTATGAAATTAGTATAAAGTTGAAATTGAGCAATGGTATACTGTGAGCATGGGCTCTGATACAGGTAGAAGCGGCCCTGAATCTTGGCTCCATTACTTATTACCTGGACCAATTTCAGTATGTAGCATAACCAACCTGAGATACCATCTCTTATAAAAAGAGATTAAAGCAAATACCTCATTATACTGTGAGGCTTACCCAGGAATAATCAGTAAAGCACCTAAGCGCAGTGCTTTATATGTGATAGATTCATAACAAATGACAAATCTCCATTTTATAGACCAGTGCCACTCAAAGTATGGTCCATGAACTGTTACCAGCTCACAATGAGAAAGGACACTTACACCAGAATGGAAATCAACTATATTACTAAGTTCACCCTTTAGTTGAGCTGACTTTTTTTTCTAGTAAGACTTTATCAATGAAGGAAGCCACATGTTGATTTGTATCATAGTGCAAGCTCCTTATCTTATCACGGATCAATAACAAAATGATTTATGGACCAGTACCAATGTTGAAGAACACTTTGAGCTGCAAAATTACAGATAAACTAGTAACTGCAAAGGTTACTCTGCAGCTCACGGTGACATTACGTGGCAAAAAAAAAAAAAAGGCTCAAGCAGACACTTTCTGAATTCAAAACAGATGTCTTTTCCAATACAAACCAAGAAAAATCAGTGTAGTTCTCACGCAGACACTTTTTCCTAAATGCACTGAATCAACAAAAAGGAGAATGTTCTGATTTTCTCTTTTGACAACTGATACTTATCTCTTCAAGTGGTCAAACCAGAGACTGTCTCCGAACTTCCACTCACATGAGTTTGAGCATGTAGCATGCCTTTTTGGGCAACAAACATTATCACAATATTAGCTACATTAATGTTTAAAAGATGTTAGCACATGTGTAGCTTAAATATGGAGTCTACAATAATTCATAGCTAGTCCCTCTCAAATCCTTAGAATTACAAAATAGAAATGAAAAAATGGATGAATTCTACTGAATGATAAACTTACCAAGATTTAACCGCAAAACACCTAAGAGTCCATATGCATCCAGTACTTTGGAGTATGTACCCTTGATTGCCTCTTTTTCTGCAGATGCTACAAAAAAAAGTTTTAGTTTAAGAAAAATGACCTGAAACATTGGATTCTATTTAGCTAAGTATAAATCCAGAGTTTCAATCAAAAGTTTCTAAATCTGATATTCTTAAAATAAATGTACTGCATAAAGTATTTTCTCAAACTAGTAACATTAGTATTCTTCCCAAAGAGTTAATAAATTATTCCAAGACCATCTATTAATTAATCCATCCTGTCCACTGATCTGAACTCTGTCTTCTTATCCTTTTATTCTTGACAGAATAGTGCTTGACACTTAGAAACTGACAAAACATTTAAATGATAAAAGCTAATGGCAACACTTGACTACATAAATGTAGGGCAAGAATGGGGAAATCTGATTCTGAAAGGACAAAAGTCTGGTCTTTGCCTTGATTTATTTCTTCTGCTATAAAGTTAACGTTATCTTGCTAATGAATATAAACCACAGAATAATTTTCCTAAGACAGGCTATTATGATTATTCTATTGAGAAGAAAAAACAACAACAAAAAATCAAATCCTGAAACGTTAAAGAAAAAACCTTCCTAGCACTTAGCAATTACACATTAAAAATTTCACAAAGAACCAAAGAAATATTAACAACCAGTATTTCAAAGGACAAATACAAATAATACATCCCACAGTCTACAGTTGATCCTTGAGAAAGATACCTTCCTTTCCTTCCAGGTTTCTTTCCTTCTTTGCTTCTTTCCCTTTTCCATTATCTACACCACACTCAACTCACCTCCTGGCTGATGGTTCATACCTTATTTACTTCTTATCTCTTACACTTATCCCCTTTCCTTTATCTACAAAATAGGATGTTTGGCAACACTGACGTGTTCCACGTTAGAAAATCACGTAAGTAGATACTTATGACTGTCTCATTTCCTGTCCATCTTTATTGCCAACAAAAGGGCTCTTCTCAGCCTACTGCTTTGCCTAATACTCCTTTGTACTTTGCATTAGAGATCTTCTACTTTGCCTGAAGCTCTTCTCCAGAGTCCTATAGAACATCTCACTTTCCCTGCCTGCTTCACCTCTTTTCAGACCACGTAGGCTTAAGCCTTCTTCCTAGTGATCTGGCTTCTGCCTTCTGATGAGTTTTGCTCTGCTAGTTGCAGCACAGGCTAAGACTAACTGACTCAATCACTCAATTAGCTGATATTTTCACGATTCTCTAACATGTTCATTATTAAGTGTGGGCCATTATCAAACCACCCAGTATGAAATTAGGGAGTGGAGATCCGCCAACCCATTAAAGTGATGGGGATTTATATTTCATTCTGTATTCCTTGAGTTCCTATTATTATTACATCTTATGTTTATACAACAGTTGATCCTAACATTCCATGACAAGCAACCCAAATGTAAAACATTACAATATAAACTTTAATTACATTTTATAAAGCAAAATAGAACTGCCTTCTAAATACTGCCTCGTTAAGAGTACCATATGTACTGTAAACATTAGAAAGACTTGTTATACCTCTCAGGACAGAAGGCATGACTTCCAGGATAAATATTATTCTAGAGTTTTACAAGTTATATGCCATATACATTTAAAATACAATCACTAATATAGTAATGTAGAAAGTACTAGATATATCCATTTCAGCAGCAATCATCATTTGGGTTCAAATGCCAGGAGGCAGTAGGAGTTAAGAAGAAAATATAGTTTTATTTTTATTTTTATTTTTTTTTGAGACAGAGGCTGGAGTGCAGTGGCACAATCACAGCTCAATGCAGCCTTGACCTCCAGGGCTCAAGTAATCCTCCCACCTCAGCCTCCCAAGGAGCTGGGACTACAGGCATGTGCCACTATGTCCAGCTAATTTTTTTTATTTTTTATTTTTGTAGAGATACAGTTTCTCTACGTTGCCCAGGCTGGTCGGAAACTCTCGGGCTCAAGCAATCCTCCTGTCTGAGCCTCTCAAAGTGCTAGGATTACAGGCATGAGCAAAAAACATATTCTTAACATTAAGTCACCACCTTCCTTTAGAAAACAGAAAAGTCATTCTATAACTTAAATTACCATGTAACAAAACGTTCTCTCTTCTAATAATGCATAATAACTATCTTCTCATTAATTACACTCCAAATACATGAACGTATGTCTCTCAGGACTGATGAAGGCCCATCTATTAGACTATCATCTAATTCAAACATGCAAACAAATGCCTTGCAGTTTAGTTATTTACATGTTTGTATTCTATTCAGACACTCAGGAAACAGGATACACACACACCTTAAAGTGCATACTCTTAGAGCCAAAGGTACTTTTAACTCCAGACACTCCCAATTTCTTAAGAGAAAACAGTATCTTCTTCATAAATATATTTGTATCTGAAGGACAGTAGATGTTTCCCTATTTTACGATATATGCTTCAAAGCTTTTGAGTAGACTGGAGGGAGGCCCAGTAATGGCCACTAGGAGAAGAAGGATGGCCTGTGCAAGAAGCTGAAGCTAGAGGCAGGGGAAAAGGGCGTCCACTTGTGGGAGGGGCCGCCTGGCATGAGTTCCTGAAGTCTGACTAGGGTGAGGAGAGGACTGTCCACCCATGGGTGTTAGGGGCACCCCAGCATGGTAAGTTAGAGCTTGAGAGGGATGGGGAAGGCAGGGTTTTGAAGTGCCAGTGGGGTAAGGAGGGCACCTATGCAGTGGAGGAGGCTACATTGGCAATAGGAGAGTGGTTATCTATGGGGTATGATCAAGGATAATGAGAGCCAGGTTTCTCACTGTCAGAGAAGGTACTCACAAATGCAAAGAGAGAAACTAGAATGGACAGTGTTGATTAGAATTGGAGTTACCAGGCCGGGTATGGTGGCTCACGTCTGTAATCCCAGCACTTTGGGAGGCCCAGGTGGGCGGATTATGAGGTCAAGAGATTGAGACCATCCTGGCCAACATGGTGAAACCCTGTCTCTACAAAAAACACAAAAAATTAGCCAGGTGTGGTGGCAGGCACCTGTAGTCCCAGCTACTCGGGAAGCTGAGGCAGGAGAATCACTTGAACCCGGGAGGCGTAGGTTGCAGTGAACCGAGATTGCACCACTGCACTCCAGCCTGGTGACAGAGTGAGACTCTGTCTCAAAAAAAAAAAAAAAAAAAGAATTGGAGTTACCAGTGTTTTCTAGATAGACTAAAGATAAAAACATAGATATAAGTATATATGTCATATACATATATAGTTACATATACTCCTTAGCACTAGCCACTGAGCAGACCCAGGATCTACAATACTCTGACAGCAATGCGCATACCTAGCATACTTTGGCTTCTACATATCATTCTCCACTAAAAGGAACTACTAGCATTCCTTGGAGAAATGGTTGATTCCAGGGCAACGGCAGGGACAAAATGAGCCTAAAACATAGTATTGTGCCAAAAAGTAAGCAAGTGTTCAAAGGATAATTGAGATATGTCACAAACATGCAGAAGGCAGCTTGAAGGGGCTTCTACTGGTGAAATCCAGGACAATTTGAGCATCAAAATAAATAATAAGAGTAATGGATTATAAGCCTATGAATTGAAAGTGTCATGAGGAATGGGCAAAACAATTATAAAGGGAAAAAAAGTCTTCCCAACATGCCTAGCAAACCATCACCTTTATCAAGTAATCAAAGTGAACACCAACAGGGGCCTGGCACAGTGGCTCACGCCTGTAATCCCAGCACTTCGGGAAGCTGATGCAGAAGGACCCCTTGAACCCAGGAGTTCGAGACCAGCCTGGGCAACGTGGCGAGACCCTGTCTCTACAAAAAAAAATATAAAAATTATCCAGGTGTGGTGGCATGCACCTGGGGTCCCAACTACTCAGGAGGCTGTGGTGGGAAGGTTGATTGAGCCTGGGAAGTCAAGGCTGCAGTGAGCTGAGATCATGCCACTGTACTCCAGCCTGGCCGACAGAGTGAAACCCTGTCTCAACAACAACAACAGCAAACCAAAGTGAACACCAACAGTAAGAGGACAAGTCAAAACTGTGAGCCACTTGTCAAGACACAATGAAAAGAGCACCATTGCTGCAATACTCCTGCCAGAGGTGAATAACCTGAATCTACGCATGAGCCATCAGACAGACCCAAAGTGAGGGAGAATCTACAAAGTAACCGGTTTTCACTTTCAACATTTTTAAGGCCACAAATGTCACAGATCGAGAAATTTTTCCATTTAAGGAGACTAAAGAGACATGACAACAAAATAAAATGTACACATCTGAACTGGATCCTTTTGCTATAGAAGACATTGTTGGGGCAATTGGTAAAAATTGAAGAGAGGATAAGGATTAGATAGCCGTAATACATCACTGTTAATTTTATGATAGTTTTACAAGAGAATGTCTTTCTAGGAAATACATAGCAAAGTATTTGGGGGTGATGGGGCATCATGTCAGCAACCTATTCTTAAAAAGTCCAGAGAATCCACTCAGTTCTGGGGCAAAAAAAAAAAGAAGTCCAGAGGAAAAAAAGTTATTTGTACTATACTTCAACCTTTCTTTATGTTTTAAATTGCTGCAAAATTAAAATTTTTTCAATGTAACCAGCAAAAATAATTTTTAAAAATACATATACTTATTCCCAGATAAAGAAGCTTTTATCTCTGACGTTAATAAGGTAAACTCTTCTAAATACCTTGTTATTCCCTCCCTGTACATTTTTTTAATGGGGAAAAAAGATTTCCTTATTTTATGAGACTCCATAAAATTCACAAAAATACATGATGGAAGGGGGATGAACCTAATTAAATTTCTGCCCCACTTCTCTGATAATTTAATTCCAGAAAATTATTTTAGAATCTTCTACTATAAAGAGATTATTTAAAATAAGAAAGGCTATATACAACATTACATAAAATAATATGTATAATCTTTAGATAAAATACAGCATTTGGAAATATTTTACAATCATCGCCATCATTCTTTTTCCCTTAATAATCTCCCTTGCATCCCATGCTTCAGCCAAAATGAATAATTTTGTTGCCCACATGTTCCACATTCTCTTACCTTTCTCCCTTTTTTCATACTGTTGTTTCATCTGGACCAACCTTTAATCATCTTTGTATTTCCAAATATTACCTATCCTTCAGTTCCAAATTAAAACACCATTTCCATTCCCAAAGATTTTCCCTGATCACTCTAGCTGGAGGTAAATCTTTCTCCTATTTTATACTATAGTTACATGTAAACTAGTAACAACAGAAACTAAGTCTTATTTCTTTTCCCTTTTTTTTTTTTTTTTTTTTTGAGACAGGATCTCACTCTATCACCCACCCTGGAGTACAGTGGCACAATCATGACTCACTGTAACCTCAAGCTCCTGGGCTCAAGTGATCCTCCTGCCTCAGCCTCCTTCCTGAGTAGCTAGGACTACAGGCACTAATACTACAGGACTACTACTGAGTAGTATTAGGACTACAGGTACGTGCCACCATACCTGGTTAATTTTTATTTTTTGTAGAGACAGGGTCTTTCTGTGTTGCCCAGGCTGGTCTGAAACTTCTGGTTTCAAGTGATCCTCCTGCCTTGGCCTCCCAAAGTACTGGGATTACAGGCATGAGCAACTGCACCTAGCCTCATTTCCTTATATCTCAACACAATACCTAACCTAACACAGAGACTCTGAATGGAACACTGCAATTGCTGATTAAATATTCATCTAATAGACAAAAACAAATGGAAAGGTTGTGCATTAAAGAACATGTTTTGCTAATTTAAAAATAATACATAAAGTGGATCACCTGAGGTTGGGAGATCGAAACCAGCCTGGCCATCATGGTGAAACCCCGTCTCTACTAAAAATACAAAAATTAGGTGGGCGTGATGATGCATGTCTGTAATCCCAACTACTTGGGAGGCTGAGGCAGGAGAACTGCTTGAGCCTGGGAGGCAGAGGTTGCAGTGAGCCAAGATGTGCCACTGCACTCCAGCCTGGGTGACACAGTGAGACTCCGTCTCAAAAAAGAGGTAAAACATTTTACTTTATCACTGAAAGTATTTGAATGCCCTCATTACTGAGATTCACATTCAACAACTCCTCAGTTACGTCTGGAAACTTTCAAATGTGTATGTCCGTGGCAGGGAGTAGTAAGGTGGGGGTGGGAAATATAGGCATTGTTAAATGGTTGCTAACCAGGGTATAAAATACTGAAGTTTATGAAGTGGCAGGGGGTGTGGGGAGCTCAGAGGAAACAAACTGAAAGAATGAGCGGAAATGAAAGTTCGGAAGATACAGTGTTAGGGAGGAAGTTCAGGTCACTTTCCTGCTAGTGCAGTCTTTCAAGGCATCCACTGCACTTTCAATGAACGGAATAAACTCCCTTTTGGGAAGAGGTATTTTTTTTTCCCCTTCTATTCATGGTGGTTATTAAACAAACGAGATGCTAGGCAAAACAAACCTTTCTTTGTAAGTTACTGATTTCTAACCATAAGTAGGTAGGAATGTCCCAGAAGAGAATTGCTTTCGGAGTGATTCTGAGCCCATCAAGATCGACAGCAGTTCAGGTGAGGTAAGGCGGCCTGCACCGCATTAGTTCACATGCTGAACACATAAGCTAAAGCAAATTCCAACTTCTAAAGTTTCTGCTATAACACCTCAGGAATAAATAGTACCTAACTCCCTCTATAGCTTATTTTAAAGGAAAAGACTATTTTTCCCATGTCATACTCAACACCATCTTTCATTCATACCTTTTCTTAGGTACCTTTTTTTTTTTTCATTTGATACCAACTCTTTACTAGAAAAGAAAAACTTCTTTGTGGGCCCAAAAAGAATCATTTTGCTGGGTGTGGTGGCTCACGCCTGTAATCCTAACACTTTAAGAGGCCAAGCAAGTGGACTGCTTGAACCCAAGAGTTCAACACCATCCTAGGCAAGATAGCAAGACCCCACCTCTAAAAATTAAAAAATAAAGGTGGAATAATATGTAACAGGTGAGGGATAACCAAAACTTGCCATATAAAGACAATAAGAAGATTTTAACAATTAACAAGATTCATTTTTCAATGGCTTATTAATCACAGAACAATTAAAAAGCTAAATAAAAACCAATCTTACTTATGTATTAGAAATATATTTCAATTCACCCATGGATCCAACATGCTTTTAGACAGTAAAATTTTTACTGACTTAAGAAAAAACACTGCCGGTTGGGCACAGTGGCTCACGTCTATAATCCCAGCACTTTGGGAGGCCCAAGGTGGGTGGCTCACTGAGGTCAGGAGTTCGAAACCAGCATGGTGAAACCCTGTCTCTACTAAAAATACAAAAATTAGCAGGGCGTGGTGGCGCACAACTGTAGTCCCAGCTAGTCAGGAGGCTACGGCAGGAGAATCACTTGAAGCCGGCAGGCGGAGGTAGTAGTGAGCCAAGATCACACCACTGCCTTTCCACCCTGGGCGACACAGCAAGACTCTGTCTCAAAAAAAAAAAAAAAGAAAGAAATTTTATGGAGTTTTTTTTTTTTTTGAGACAGAGTCTCACTCCTGTCACCTAGGCTAGAGTGCAGTGACGCGATCTTGGCTCACTGTAACCTTCGCCTCCTGGGTTCAAGCAATTCTCCTGCCTCAGCCTCTCGAGTAGCTGGGATTACAGGCGCCCACCAACACGCCCAGCTAATTTTTGTATTTTTAGTAGAGATGGTGTTTCACCATTTTGGCTAGGCTGGTCTTGAACTCCTGACCTCCAGTGATCCTCCCACCTTGGCCTCCCAAAGTGCTGGGATTATAGGCGTAAGCCATGGTGTCCAGCCAAAAACACTGCCTATTAAACTCATGTACTTATGTTATGCTTGAAGAGTATTGACAGAATTCTCACTGCCATGTGTTTCATGTGAAAGAAATGGAAATCAGGTGGGGCGTGGTGGCTCATGCCTGTAATCCCAGCACTTTGGGAGGCCAAGGTGGGAGGATCACTTGAGGTCAGGAGTTTGAGACTAGCCTGGCCAACATGGTAAAAAACCCATCTCTACTACAAAAAATACAAAAATTAGCCGGGCATGGTTGCAGACACCTGTAATCCCAGCTACTTGGAAGGCTAAGGCATAAAAGCTCGAACCCAGGAGGTTGAGGTTGCAGTGAGCCGAGATTACAACATTGTACTCCAGCCTGAGTGACAGAACAAGACGCCTTCTCAAAATAAATAAATAAAAACATAAATAAATAAATAAATAAATAAGGAGGGAGAGATAGTAGGTAGAAATATAGAAAAACAAAAGTGTCCATGAGTTGATATTATGGAGGCTAGGTGACATATGTAACAGTTACACTATTTCTTCAAATAAAATGTTAAAAAAATTATTACATTCTTTGAACTACTGGATAAATTCAGAAAGGAGAGAGATAACTCTGGCCAATTATCTTGAGACAGCCAGAAGCTACTGGAATTCTAAGGGATCAGAGAAGAACTTTTCTCTAATTACCCTAGACCAGGTGTGCATTAGCCAAAAGTTCAACAGACATTTGAACTTTTTTTTTTTTTCCCCAGACAGGATCTCTCACTCTCACCCAAGCCTGAGTGCAGTGGCATGATCATAGCTCACTGTAACCTGAAACCCCTGGGCTCAAGCGATTCTCCCACCTCGACCTCCCAAAGTGCTGGGATTATAAGTGTGAGCCATTGCACCTGATTGATTTGGACTTTAATAAACTTCAAAGGGACTAGTAAGTCCTACAATCTTTAGAATGGCCCCATAGCCCACACTTCCCAAGGCTCTCAAACACTCATCAAATAGTAAATATATAATAAATTAAGAAAGGAAAAGATTTAGTAATTCCAGAACGGAGGTCTTAGGAAGGGTAAATATTGTTATACCCTGCCATCAATGTTCTTATATTCTTCCTAAATAATTTAGTTTTAATATTCTACCTGTTGAAATGGAAACTATCCTTGGAAAATAATAAGTTCGTTTTTGGTCATTATCACAGAAGTTAGGAAATATTTAAAACTATATAAAGCCATGAGGTAGTAATATCCTACAACTTAATTCAGATAACTCAACTCCTTCCTTATTTTAGTTTTGTGCATGTCTTCAAACTTCTTTTAACTGAACAAATTCATGCATGACTGAAGGGAGCCCCAGCCTACAACTTTTCCTCTTTAAGCTACTGGAAGGTAACAAAAATAGAAACGGTAGAGGTGGTCTACTTATAGACTACAGAAAACACTCAGAGTATAAATATATCAATTGTTCTCTATCAAAATTTAACATATCAATTGTGCTCTATCATATTATTTGACATCCTCCACCTTTTTCTTTTTTCTGGAGTGACTTACTTTTTTTTTTTTTTTGAGATGGAGTCTCGCTCTGTCACCAGGCTGGAGTGCAGTGGTGTGATCTTGGCTCACTGCAACCTCCACCTCCTGTGTTCAAGCGATTCTTCTGCCTCAGCCTCCCGGGTAGCTGGGACTACAGGCGCACGCCACCACGCCCAGCTAATTTTTGTATTTTTAGTAGAAACGGGTTTCACCATGTTGGCCAGGATGGTCTCGATCTCTTGACCTCGTGATCTGCCCACCTCAGCCTCCCAGAGTGCTGGGATTACAGGTGTGAGCCACCGCGCCCAGCAATGACTTATAATACTATGTCATGTGACATAACTGGCATTATTCAGCATTGTTGTATTACAACCTCGTTTCTCAAATTAGAATTTAAGGCAAATAATGAAGTATTAGGATCAAATATAAAAATTCAGATGAAGACATAATCATATACCTATTTCTTGATTTTCATGAGTTGTGGCTCTAAAAGAGAGGCTTGTTAAACATAACATAGTTGTCACATGATAATCACACCTGCATAGCTAACTCCACATCTGAACAGAAAAGAAACAAAATTAACTTCTTATCCAAGAGCAATAGGTAACTTAAATGTCACTTTCATTTTACTTTAAAAGTATTTTCAGGATTAAATTTAAATGTAAATTTCTCCAACTTCTGATGAATTATAATAATTTAAGCTAAATAATAAAGCCATCCAAATGAAGAGCCTACTATCCAATGTCAACATTCTGCTGTGGGTCAAACCTTGCAGTCTGAGAATACACTGTTCTTCCCCAGCTGATACAGAAGACTAAGCTAAAGAAGGTCAATAACAATGTAAAAATAAGACTGCATGTTAGAATGATCTCTCTAGAACCACAATTTGCCTGTGGTTGCATGCACTGCAGTTTGTGGTGAGCTTATTTGCATGCAGACAGCACTTTGGTATAGAACCAGAGAACCTCCTGTATGAGGATCCTAGAGATCATGTAATCCAAGCTTCTCATTTTCAGAAGAAAAAGAGTAGAGATTAGATCATTCATCCAAGATCACATAACTAGCTGGCAGTAAAGCTTCTTTCCATTTCATCATATATAAAGAGAAAAATTATTTTAAAAGGAAAAGGTTTCTCTTACAAAAGTAATTAAAATTCCAGCTGAAAGACATTAAACTATCTAAATTAATGTCCTATTTAAACTTCACATTCCAATCTTGGTGACATTTAAGGAAAAAAAAAAAACTTTCATTCACTCAAGAAGTATTTATTGAATGCCTACCATGCACCAGGCCCCTGGCAAGGTTCTAGGAATAAAAACAGTCAGTACCGTGACACCTTCTTAGGAATCAGATTAGGAAGACAGGTATTATATAACCATACAAATGCAAAATTATAAATTATACTAAGTACTATAATGGAGTTCCAACAGATTACAATGGGAGAACCTAATTTAAAATTGTTTGTTGGAGGAGGACAATGATTAGAATAAACCTCACTGAGGAGGTTTATAGTGAGACAGGAAGGCTAGCCAAATAAACGGTGGAGATAAAAATGTTTCAGGCGACATACGTATATACCGTGATCCAGCAATTCCATTCCTAAGAATATAGCCAACAGAAATGTGTACATATATGTACCAAAAAACATGTACAAGGATGTTCATACTTGTGTCATTTATAATAGCAAAATTGGAAATAAAGCAAATGTCAACAAAACAGCTAAATATTTTAATATTCATAAAATGGACTACAGTGCAACAAATATGAGTAAACTACTGCCACTTGCTACAACATAGATGATTTCCCATATATCAACATGGATGATTTCACTGAGTGAAAGAAGCTAGATACAAAAGAATACACAGAGAATGACTCCATTTATGTTAAGTTGAAAAATACTTAAAACTATTCCATGATGTAAGAGGTCTGAATAGTGATTATCTTTGCAGATCATAATAAAGATAACTGGGAAGGAGCATGAGGGGATTATTCTCTGGAAAGCTCTCTGGTATGCTAGTAATAATGTTCTATTTCTCAACCCAGTTGTGGTAATAAGGGTATGTTCATTCTATAATAATATATCAAGCTATATGTTTAAGATTTATATACTTTCCTACATGTATTATAATTTAAAAAGCTTATTATTTAAAAAAAATACATTTGAGCAGACAGAACAGCATATGTAAAGACCCTGACGCCAGAAAGAATTTGGTACATTCAGAACTGAAAGGTGGCCAATGAGGTTAGAACATAGAAACCAAGAGGTAAAGTGGTAACAGGTTGAAGAGGGAAGCAGAAACTCGATTTTATTGTAGGTCATCTTAGAGTTTAGATTTTAACTTCAGTGGCCAATCACTGAAGAGTATTAGGCAGGGGATTAATAAGATCTAAACCATGTTTTTTAAAAGACTGGGGTGTAGGCGTGGTAAGTAGAAGCAGAGGGACCAGTTAAGGAGGGAATTGTAATGATCCATGAAAGAGACAACAGTGTCTTGATTGAAACAGAGCCAGCTAAATGCAGGCAGTTGCATGGAATCTCAAGGAAATTAAGAGGAGGAATTGACTAGACTTGGTAATAGAGAGAATGTGTGAAATATGAGGGGAAGAGGTGTTGAGGATGATTCTTAAGTTGTTTGAAACAACTTGGTAGATGGAGTGCAATCCATTGAGATAAGGGAGACTGAAGGAAAGATCAGGTTTGAGGATATGCAGTGGTTGATAAGACCATCAATACGGTACCTATTCCAACTCTTCCTCATTTGGTAGCCACCAAACAGTTTGTGATACTATGGAAATCACAGAAATTTCTACGTTCTTCTGCCAATGATCTACCTGATGCAAACAGCACATGATATCTCAACAGTCATTTTTGGTTCAGGAATACACAAACACTCAATCCAGTGCAAGGGGAAGTGCATTTTCCTTTTGTGGGTTCTAACCCATTATCTGAGTTTCAAAAAGCTGGATCTCAATTGTGTCATCCAACATAATTATTCGACCCAGCTCTGTATCAATCCTACGTCACTTTGCCACAACTAAAAATCTGAAAACTGTACTTTGTACTCCATTCTCTAAGAGAATTGATAAAACTGGGAACAAGATAGGCCAAAGATATATTCCCAATGCTAACCAAGGAAAGACAACTAATGAGCACTAAGGTACAACCAGCTAGAAATTTACTTAATTATAAGATTCTGGAATTTAAAAATAAAAACAAAAAGAGGCCGGGCACGGTGGCTCACGCCTGTAACCCCAGCATTTTGGGGAGCTGAGGCAGGTGGATCACTTGATGTCAGGAGTTCGAGACCAGCCTGGCCAGTAAGGTGAAACCCTGTCTCTAATAAACAGATACAAAAATCAGCTGGGCATGGTGGTGCACACCCGTAATTTCAGCTACTCGGGAGGCTGAGGCAGGAGAATCACCTGAACCCAGGAGGCTGAGGTTACAGTGAGCCAAGATCATACCACTGCACTCCAGCCTGGGCAACAAAGTGAGACTCTGTCTCAAAAAAAAAAAAAATTGAAAAAAGAAGATTCATTCTACTTATAGTTCACACATGGTCCACAGGATATTAAATGATTTTGTTTATCTATATTTCAGCAACACATTCAAGAGATTACAGCAATCCTATATGTCGGGGGTCCCGGGCAGTCGACTGCCTATATAAAGGACATATAGGCATAAAGGCAATTCTATAATGAAATAGAAACACAAAATTTTAATAAGTACATTTAACATATAGAAATATTTAATGTTTTGAGACAATAAAGTTTTTTTTAAAATTTTTTTCTTTTCACTGACTCAGTTGGCCCAGAATTATCCAGGAATTTCAAGGGTCTAAAATTTTTTCATTCTGAACTGAGGAAGTAATGAGTACCCAACCAAGAAGAATTTATATATCTCTCCAAATGCCAAATTTATTTTCTCCAAGTGCCAAATCATTCATCATTTGGTTCAGTAGCTATGAAATGCAACCCAATGTGAATGCATGTGCTCACATACGTAACACTACTGATCAGCAATGGCTTATATTTATAAACTCTATTTAAGCTGGAAAAAGATAAAATACAAATTCTTATTAACAACCATTAAAATACTCAAAGCAAATTTTAATTGTCACCAGTAAAAATGATACACAATTTTTAAAACTATACTTCCTTTTGATACTCTACAAGGCTAACCAATTGCACTAGCCCATTCCACTCTTTATTGCTTCTTTCACTTTGTATGCTTCTTTCAAAATTTCACTGATTCAGACTTTATAATCTCAAAAGTTTTGAAAATGTTGGTATTGGATACTAAGAAAGGTAATACTACAATATTAAACTGCTAGTCATTATAATTAGCTCATATTTTTTCAACCTTCGAATGTCTGAAAAGTCTTTACATCTTCATTTGTGGTTGGGTACAAAACTCTAGGTGAATGGTTTGGTTTGGTTTCTTCCTTCCAGTACTTTAAAGATGTTCCCAATGTCCTCTGGCTTGGATTGCTTGCAAAGAAAAGTCTACTATCATTCTTATCTTCACTCTTCTGTAAATGTGTGTCTTTTCTTCCTTGGGCTACTTTTAAGATCTTCTCTGTATCACTGGTAAACAGTAATTTGATCATGTATTTGGGTATAGTGTTCTGCTTTATGTTCATTTAGCTTCTTGGATATGTGGATTCATAGCTTTCATGAAATTTGCAAAAGTGCCAGCTATTATTTCTTCAAGTATTTTTCTTCCCTACCACCTTCTTTCTGGGATCCACATATTCATGTATATCGGGTCACCGGAAGTCGTCCTGCAGTTCACTGATGCTCTGTGTATTTATTTATTTTAGCCTTTTTTCTCTCTGTATTTTATTTTGGACAGTTTCTATTACTATGTCTTCAAGTTTGCCAATCATTTCTTCTACAATGTCTAATATAGTAATCCCTACCACATCTAGAAGTCTAATTTGGGTCTTTCACTTTTTTTTTTTTTTAAGAGACGGAGTCTTGCTCTGTTGCCCAGACTGGAATGCAATGGCATGCTCTTGGCTCACTGCAACCTCCAACTCCTGGGTTCAAGTAATTCTCCTGCCTCAGCCTCTCGAGTAGCTGGGATTACAGGTGCCTGTCACCACGCCCGGCTAATTTTGTATTTTTAGTAGAGATGGGGTTTCACCATGTGGGCCAGGCTGGTCTTGAACACCTGACCTCAGGTGATCCGCCCACCTCGGCCTCCCAAAGTGCTGGGATTAACAGTGTAAGCCACTGTGCCTGGCCTCTTTCACATTTTTCATATCTCGTCTTAACAGGTTCATTTTTTCCTCTACTTGTTGAACATATGGAGTATATTTACAATAGCTGTTTTAATGTCCTTGTCTATTACAGCATCTGTTTCTACATTTGACTTTGCTCCTTATGAGGTATATTTTCCTATATTCCTATAAATATTCTTAAACTTCGTTCTGGGATACAGTTATTTGGAAGTTCGGTTACTTGGAAACAGTGGCATCCCTTTGGGTCTTGCTTTTAAGCTTTGTTAGGGAGGGCTGGAGTGGAATTTAGTCTAGGACTACTTTGCCCCTTTACTGAAGCAGTATACCCTTTTCAGTACTCAACCCAATTCTCCATGCAGGACTTCCCCACTCTGGTTGTTAAACATGAACTATTCCCAGCCCTGTGTGAGCTCCAGAAATTTTTCTGCCTACTCCTTTTTGGTGATTCTTTCCCTGCCTCAAATGGTTTCCTTACACACTGGCACCGATCAACACTGAGCTGAAGTCTCAAACGGAGTCCTCTACAGATCTCTGGAGCTATTTGTGCAACTGTCTCATCTCTAGTACACAGCCCTGAGATTCTGGCTGCCTTGGCCTCCCCATATTCCCTACTCAGGAATCCTGTCAAGCTTTGCTTGAGTGACTCTTCTGCTGCTGTGGCCTGGAAGCTCTCCAGGCAGTAAGCTGGAGCATTCATGAAACCCAGCTCATTTGTTTCCCTTCTCTCAGGGGTCAGCATCTTGTGCTGCCTTTTGTTCAAGGTCTGCAAATCATTCCATGTATTTTGTTCATTTTGTTGTTGTTACTTAAGGTAGGAGGGTAAATCTAGTTCCTGTTACTCCACTATGGTCAGAAGCTACCGTTATAGTCCTGAGTTACGTATATTTTATAGGACAAGTTAGAACATCTGATAGACCTGAGATGATGTAATAAAAAGCCACAGTTTTTACTATTCAGTGAGAGTGGAAGTTCTGCCTTTCCTTTTTATTTCCTCATAGCAAAGTTAAGTGGTGAAGAAATGAAAGCACTTAAGAACTAACTACTGGTTTGACCCTAGGTCAATCCTACTACCAACCCAGAATAAAAAAGTTTGGTTGATTTTCTTTTTAAAGAGTTGACATTTAAGTTACTTTCTATTAAATACGTACCTTCCTCAGACTACAGGGGCACATAAAAAAAAAAAAGAAAATAAATATGCACCTTCCAAAGGTATTTATAAAAAGAAAATGAATTTTTGCAACCCTAACATAAAGTGATATATAACAAGTCTAAATTTCATGATTTCTCGCTGAAAGAGTCAACTATAAAAAGTCACTTCTTCCCTCAACTTGCAAATTTTTCTTTAAAAGAGACAGGACACTGCAACTTATCTAAAGGGCAATCATGTTGACAGCGTTTGGCAATTAAAAAAAAACAAACTACACACACTGTTTGGCATTACCACCTACTACATTTATCCAAAAGTCTAGAACCTGACATTTAACTTGGCCCAGGAAAGAAACTTTGTTTTTAATGACTTTACTGTAAATTAAACCATACTTTCTCCTCTAATAGATTAATATGTTAATAGTTTGTAGGGAAAAACACAAGTGTACAGTTCCCTCATTAGAAAATGCTACCAATTACACTCTTAACCTTAACGCCTTCCCTTATTTTTACACTTCACTCCCCACCCCTGAAAATAATAGCCACACAATATATGGTAATACAATAGCCTCACAACAGCACAAACAATAATTACAGTAAAAAAAATTAAATGGTAGGACTATGTCATTGGGGCAGTTATCTTTCCAATCCTCAGTTTCCAAATCTCTGAAATGTGGATAAAAGCACAATCTGAACTGAATGAAATAAAGTGTGTCAAATGCCACATCTCCTGAACTGTGTGCTCAGATGCCCCACGGCACTACAGCAAACTCCCAGGGAAGCTGCATATTTTAAACAGAAGGAAACACTGAGATTCTCAACACATGCTGGAAACCAGCCAAACTATTAACCTGAGGTGCTTGAGTTGTCATATTAGATTGCAGTGCATTCCTTGGATGATATACATTAGTGAAACCGGGTTTTTGCTGGTTGCTGTGATAAAAGCAAGTGTCACTTGAAAATCAATGTGGAACAGGAAATGAGGACGGCAGTGTACTCTGTTCCAAGGTTTGAAAAGCTATGCAGGCTGGGTGCAGTGGCTCACGCCCGTAATCCCAGCACTTTGGAAGGCCATGGTGGGCAGATCACCTGAGGTCAGGAGTTCGAGACCAGCCTGGCCAACATGGTGAAACCCCGTCTCTACTAAAAATACAAACATTAGCCAGGTGTGGTAGTGGGTGCCTGCAATCCCAGCTACTTGAGAGGCTGAGGCAGGAGAATTGCTTGAACCCGTAGGCAGAGGTTGCAGTGAGCCGAGACTGTGCCATTGCACTCCAACCTGGGTGACAAGAGTAAAACTCCATCTTAAAAAAAAAAAAAAAGAAAGAAAAGCTATTTAGTGCTCAGTGCTCAACAAGCACACACATCTCATTAGCAAATTGTGGTTATTTATGAAGAAAATAAATGTTCTATTTTTTCTGCATTTTTTTTTTTTTTGAACAGCTACAAAAGCTGTTGGGACACAAATATTTTTTGGACCTAACTATTTAATAAACAGAACTATTAAGTATTGTTTGTGGCCTAGGGGTGTTGTGAAAAACTTAACGAGGCCAGGCACAGTGGCTCACACCTGTAATCCCAGGACTTTGGAAGGCCGAGGCGGGCGGATCACCTGAGGTCAGGAGCTCAAGACCAGCCTGACCAACATGGAGAAACCCCGTCTCCACTAAAAATACAAAATTAGCTGGGCGTGATGCCACATGCCTGTAATCCCAGCTACTTGGGAGGCTGAGGCAGGAGAACTGCTTGAACCCGGGAGGCAGAGGTTGCAGTGAGCCGAGATCGCACCATTGCACTCCAGCTTGGGCAACAAGAGTGAAACTCTCCCTCTCAAAAACAAAAACAAAAACAAAAAAAACTTAATGAGATAATAAGGTCACCACAAAACAATGAAGTTTAAAAACCTCTGGCTTAATGTTGTGACTGGCAGAATAAGCTTCCAGTAAGTGGTAGCCATTATCATTTCACTATGATTAGTCCTTTATGCAGTTTTATAGAAAAGAGAGGATATTTCATATTCTGTAATAAAGATCTCAGAATATCATCCTATAGTATTATGACTTATATTGAGTATTATATATAGTATTATGACTTATGTTGTAAGAAAAAATTAGGTAGACAAAGAATCTCATAAGGACAACTTGGAGGAAAACCAGGTCCAGTGATATGGCCTTGCTATTTATAAAATGCATGATTTGAGTCCTAATTTGACTCAAATTATGCTACTTGAAAAGCCTGAAAGTAATCTTACCACTAGACAGATAAAAGCAATTCATCCTTACTCCCATGCTAGCATGTAATATGGAAAAGAGCAGAAGCTTTAATTTTAAGAGTTAGGAATCCATGGCGCCACCTCACACCCCCATCTTTTACGTAGAGATCCGTAACTTCTGTTTTTAGAGTTATCCTCCATTTCCCATATGTTGACCTTTTCTTTACTCCATCTTCTATTTAGGATATAATTATGAAATGAATCATTCACTTTACTGAAGCCTGAGATGGGCTGTAAAATATTGAGATTGTGAATTTAATGCATGTATGTCAGACTGACGGCTTGTCCTTCTCCTGTGACAGTCTTTGTGTATGTGTGTGTAAACTGGAGAAAGACTAAGAACAATGAATTGTACACAAAGCTGAGAGACATCTTTTATCTCTTAATAAATTGTTTCCAGGAAAAAAATATGTACCTGTTTATAACTTGCTAACCATCACACAAGCTGCTTAAACTGGTAGATGCAGCAAACTAGTCACAGAGCTCACCTGCTACACTGAATCACTATTCCAAAGACATCAAATTGCAATTTAATCAAACACTTGCTGTACAAATACTTTTCAAAACTGAGTAATGCTAAAAATGGGTACACTCCTAAAAAACATATTAACTGTTATCTAAGGGTAAGAACTTTTTAGAAAATGTTTTAAATAAATAAATGCAACAGAAGAAATAAATAATGAAATTATTTTATATTTTAAACAGGTAATTTTGAAGGCCAGGCGTGGTGGCTCACGCCTATAATCTCAGCACTTTGGGAAGCCGAGGTGGGTGGATCACAAGGTCAGAAGTTTGAGACCAGCCTGGCCAACATGGTGAAACCCTGTCTCTACTAAAAATACAGAAAAATTAGCTGGGTGTGGTGGGGGGCGCCTGTGGTCCCAGCTACTCAGGAGGCTGAGGCAGGAGAACTCCTTGAACCCAGGAGGCGGAGGCTGTAGTGAGTCAAGATTGCACCACTGCACTCCAACTTGGGTGACAGAGCAAGACTCCATCTTGGAAAAAAAAAAAGTAATTTTGAAACAAATTAATAGTACTTATAGAAATAATAAATAACATTTATCATAGACATTTCAAATTGGCATTTCAGAAGAACCTTAATAATGTGGTTAACAGTTATTTCCAATAGGATTTGTCAATAACAAATCTAAATAATGTGTAATATATATCTTTTATATCAGCAGTTCAGTCAGATAACAGTTCTCAAAAACACAGGAAATAGGCCAGGTGTGGTGACTTATGCCTGTAATCCCAGCACTTTGGGAGGCCAAGGCGGGCGGATCACCTGAGGTCGGGAGTTCAAGACCAGCCTGACCAACATGGAGAAACCCTGTCTCTACTAAAAATACAAAATTAGCTGGGTATGGTGGCGCATGCCTGTAATCCCAGCTACTTGGGAGGCTGATGCAGGAAAATCACTTGAACTTGGGAAGGGGAGGTTGCAGTGAGCCGAGATCGTGCCATTGCACTCTAGCCTGGGCAACAAGAACGAAACTCCATCTCAAAGAAAAAAAAAAAAAATATATATATATATATATATATATATATATGTATGTATGTATATGAAATAAGTTTTATAGGGCTGGGCTTGGTGGCTCACGCCTATAATCCCAGCACTTTGGGAGGCCAAGGCAGGTGGATCACTTGAGTTCACGCGTTCAGATCAGCCTGGCCAACATGGTGAAGCCCCATCTCTACTAAAAATACAAAAATTAGCTGGGCATGTTGGTGTGCGCCTGTAGTCCCAGCTACTCAGGAAGCTGAGGCACGAGAATCACTTGAACCCAGGAGGCAGAGGTTGCAGTGCACCGAGATCATACCACTGCACTCCAGCCTCAGTGACAGAGCAAGACTCTGCTCAAAAAACAACAACAAAAATTTACGGAAAAATATCTCTTATTTTCAAACATAATAACTGCATGTTTATCAACTTTGTAATCTAGGTTAGTCTTTCCCTTGCTGTCATTCATTTAATAATCACATTTTCTTCAAGTATGAGTAAAACACTACACTAAGCACTAAGACTGCAAATACTACTAAGACACACAGGCCTTTTCCTCAAGGAGTGCGGCATCCAGGCACAGAACCCGAGCAGAATTCCATATGATATGAAGGCACTGTACTCAAAGTGCTACAAGAGTATTAGCACTTGGTTCAGCCTGACAGTTTCAAGAAAACTACTTAGTAGCCCCATAAAAGACAACAGCACCAAAATTCTGGAAACATGGTTATTTTGGATAAAATCTGCAAGCCAATAAAAAGCAATCCCCTAACCTATCATAGAAAGGCCTAAATACACTGCTCAGAAATGAGCATCACAATCCAATTATATCAGAATATCCAGGGGGCTAGAGCCCAGACAGTAGTATTTGTAAAAGCTGCCCAGGTGACTATAACACTGATAATGTCATAACATCATGACTGATTTAAGCTTAGAATCCTATCGACATAAAGACAGAGTCTTGAGGCTGCATTAGTGAACACTTGGGTCCCTAAGGGGATCCATTGTATGAGACTATTTTCATTGTATTTTTACTTGCAATCTTTTGGTATGTGCTAGTAGTATGAAAGACAAAATTTCATGTTTGGCATCTCATGGCACTTCAGCAAAGGCCAAGAAAATTAAGTGATTGCTAATCCTCAACACTGTATGCTGACTAAAATGTCTGTTTAAAATTTACTTTTTAAAGTAAAGCCAGGGCAAGTAGAGACTTGAAATTAGGAACTTTGTGTACGTAAAGACCAAGTCCTGCTAAGGTCACTTCCACCACCCCTTTCCAAGAAAAACACCTACATATGAGCATTTAGACAACAACAAAACCAGCACATAAGAAGTATGCGTCTTGGCTGGGAGCAGTGGCTCACGCCTGTAATCCCAACACTTTGGGAGCCTGAGGCAGGTGGAAACCATGAACCCAGGAGTTTGAGATCAGCAGGGCAACATGAGGAAGCCCCCTATCTACAAAAAAATACGAAAAAATTATCTGGGCATAGTCATGTGTGCCTGTAGTCCCAGCTACTCAGCAGGCTGAGGCAGGAGGATCAATTGAGCCCGGGAGTTCCAGGGAGTTCAATTACAGTGAGCCGTGATCATGCCACTGCACTCCAGCCTGGGTGACAGAACAAGACCATGTCTCAAAAAATAAAAGCAAAAAAGAAGTATGCACCTTGTGATACAGAGTAAGTTCTAGAGAAATGAAGAGAAGGTAGAGATAAAGGTGAGCTGGAGTGGTTGGGGCAGAGTCTTATGAAGGAAGAAGACCTGAGTAGGACCTCAGTGGGACTGACAGGCTCAGATTAGAGAAGCAGCACTGTAGCTGTCTTGGAGGAAGAAGGTGTAAAAAGCAACAGTATGATGAAGCTGAAAAAAGCATGGTGCTTGGGAAGGCACTGAGGAAACACCAGATCTCCTTAAAGGAGAGCAACACTGGACAAATGACAGGTTGAGGAGTATAAACTTAATCTTGGTGAAAAACAGGGTTACACTTTGCTTTAATATAAAAAATGATTTTAGGGCTGGGCGCGGTGGCTCACGCCTGTAATCCCAGCACTTTGGGAGGCTGAGGCAGGCGAATCACCTGAGGTCAGGAGTTCAAGACCAGCCTGGCCAACATGGTGAAACCCTGTCTCTACTAAAAATACAAAAATTAGCTAGGCGTGGTGGCGCACGCCTATAATTCCAGCTACTTGGGAGGCCGAGGCAGGAGAACCACTTGAACCCAGGAGGTGGAGGTTGCAGTGAGCCGAGATCATGCCACTGCACTCCAGCCGGGGCAACAGAGTGAGACCCTGTCCCAAAAAACAAACAAGCAAGCAAACAAAGAAAAAACATGATTTTAGAAGATTCTTCAGGTAGATGAATATGCAGAATGCACTGAAATTCAGGGAGCTGGGATTATTGAAGATGAAGAGAACACATTGATATTTTCCAAGCACAGCTTCTGAATACAACAGGCATTTTTAAAGTGTGAAGATTTTAAAAGTGAACACTGTACAGCACAATACAAACCTTGGTATCACTCCAAAATGAAGGCCAAATTAATTTTAAAAGTCAAATGACTTAAGAAGGTTTGTTAGCTCTTAAATATTAATATTTTAAGTATTACTGTAAAGCTTATAGTAGGAAAGATAATGACATTCCAAGAGATTAGACATCCATTTATGTTAGCTTTACAGAAAGAGTCAATATTCCAACATTTTTTTTCTGAATTGCTCACATAGTCTAAATGTAATGAAAATAGAATAGCTTAGACAATATTTTAATATTCTTTCTCCTTAGAATGCCCATTAATGCCAAAATAAATGTTTTAGGGCCTTTTGGTAAAAACAAACCATTATTTGGCATAAAAGATGGCTGCTGGAGGTTTTGGAAATATTATTATTCTTAGGTTTCCTAACCTTGGAGTAAAGTGTAGCAATAATTCTAAAAACTATAAGTAATACACAGTTTGTAGCTGAACATTTGACTTGCTATTATGAGTAATCATAATTAAAGAAACATTTAGAATTTATACAAGATTAGTAAGTCAGGTTAACGTCACCAAAAAACACAAGCAGCTGAAAAATGCTTCCCATACAAAAACAAACATTCGCCCCACCCACCCCCCCAATATTTTAATTCAGAATTCATCAGTATAAGAATTCCACTTGTAGTATAAAAATATATGCAATGGAAATTAATACTGTACCAAGTTATAGTTTAAATACAAAAAACAACTTGAAGCAATTAAGTCCATACTGACTGAGTATAGCCAATATTATTTATACTTATTTCTTGGAAGACCAAGAGCCCCTTCTCCTTCATTCAAAAAATATATGTACCAAATATATATTTCTTATATACTGTTCTTTGCTTAAGACTTTTCATTATGTCACTATCTTTTTCCCCATCAAGATGCAACTATACTATTTAGTCAAGTTAACACTTTAACTGACATCAATATTCTACATGCAAAGAGTGAGGTCTTATGCTCTTCATTTATTGAGGCTGGAGAAAGCTTAGTAGTTTAAGATATTTAAGGGCTTATATTTGTAAGTATGCCTTTCAAACACTATTTTTAATTTATAAAGATATAATCAGTAACTAAACTAATCCCAACACTAGGATTATCTGCCTAAATCATATATATGTGTATATATAATCATATACTTTTTTTTTCTTTTTAATTTTTGAAACAGGGTCTCACTGTGTTGCCCAAGCTGGAGCGCAGTGGCGAGATCAAGGCTCACTGCAGTCTCGACCTTCCAGACTCAATCAATCCGCCCACCTCAGCCTCCCAAGTAGCGGGGACTAAAGGGCACACGACGGAGCCGGACTACTTTTTGTATTTTTTGTACAGAAAGGGTTTCACCACGCTGCCCAGACTGGTCTCAAACTCCCCGCCTCAAGCGATCAGCCCCCCTTGGCCTCCCAAAGTGCTGGGACTACAGGCGTGAGCCCTCACACCTGGCATATCTTACATTAAGAAAGACACAGTATTCAAATTAATTTTAATTTCATCCATCTGCCCCTAAAATAACTCAAACATTACTAATCTATTTTTCTTGTGGTACAATAGTCCTTTTCTTTAAATTAGACTATCAAAATACTTTTAAAAATAATACAAAATCAATCATGTATCTCACATGAAAATCTAGAGGTTGTTTACAATTCCCTTAATGAAAACACAACGGCCGTAACAGAAATACTCCAACAATATTGGATAATATTAGATAATACCTACTACTATAACTGACCTACCAGTAAACATGTCAAGCAAGACACTGTATGGGTTTATGTGATACATGATACAAACTGAAACAATATTTCTTTGGAAAAAACATTTACTTTTAGAAGCAGCAGCAGAACCCAAGAAAGCAAAATCCTGCAACCAAAACCTGCATCTCCCTGCACCCCCTCAACAAAAACCTGTTAACAAAAAGTTTGCAGGAAAATAAGTTTGATTAAAAGGAAATACAAGCATAATCTGCTAGAGGAAATACAGTGAAAGGGTTGTCGGGCTCTTTTCTAAAAAATGGTTGCATCTGAATTGTTTCAAATCAAAACAGAGACCATGACAAATTGGGCTCTAACAGATGACTTACAGAGCACAGCGACAGCCCCAGACTCGAACATGAGACATTCTTCCTTATGCCTAGTTTCCACTATGAGGCTGAAAGGTGGGGGATCCAATTTGTGATAGATCCGGAATCCTTTACTGAACGCCATTCTCCTTTCTTCGGAGGCAGCCCTGCGAAAACCAAGCAAAGCAAAGCAAATGAAGCTGATGTTTCCTTCTGCAGCAAGGACTGCAAAGCATCCAAAAGTCCCTCCCTGCCAGGTTTTGATGGGGGGTTGGGGTGGGAAAAAACAGACAGCTCTGGGAGAAAATGGCTTTTTCCAAAAGATAAGTCGTCACTTAATTTTACCAAAGAGCAAGAGGAAAAGCTACCAATTCTCATACCAAGGCAAGACAAGGTTTTAGCACTGTAAGTCAATCAACGGTCTGGTTGAGTTTCCCGTTTAATTTATGCTTACTGAAAGGAAAAATTTTGAGCGTATTTCGTCCGGAGCTGTTTATCAGCTTCCTGCTTCAAGATCTGTCACTACGTTGAAAGGGAACCTATTTGGAAACTTCAAGCAGTTCCTTCGAGGGGAAAGGAGCGGAGGTGGGAGGGAAGGGTGACAAGGCTGGTTCAAAGCTCCTTAGGGGGCAGGAGGAGGAAAAGGATTATCCTACGCGACAGGCTCTCCCGGGGGTGGCGACGAAGGGCAAGGGAAAAGGCACAGGTTACCGCCGCCTCTCCTGCCCCGGGCTACCGCCGGCTGGGGGGACGGCAGGCGGGGCCGATAAATACGAATGGCCACCCGGGAAGAGTCACGACTCGGGGCACCGACCCGACTGGGGCTCCTCGGGGGTCCCGGGCAGTCGACTGCCCGGGAAAGCGGCTCCTTCTCGGAGAGACGGAGGAGCCGAGCAGCCCAAACCCTCCATTTATGCGCCAGAAGAGATGCCCCGGCGCCCAGGCGGATTCGGTTCGTTCCCGCGGGCGGGCTGACAGCCGCTGTCACCACAGCCCCCAGCCTGACGCGGCACCCCGCACAACCAGTGGTCTGCTCACAACCCCGCCCGTCCTCCCGCACCCCGGCTGCTCGCGGTCGCCCCTCACCGCTCCCGCTGAGGCTGCGGAGGCAGAGACTGGTCTTGGAGGCGTCCGCCCGCCCGGCTGCCGGTGGGTCTGGCCGCAGCCGCTCCCCGCCCCCCGCCGGCTTGCTCACCTCTTCCTCCGGCTCCTCCTCCTCCTTCTCCCGCAGCCGCCGCCACAGCCGCCGGGAGCGTCACTTCCGCTCCAGCGGGCCCATCTCTTCCGCATTGCGCCGCGGCCGGGGGCGGAAGATCCGCCCCTCGCGAGGGAAGGGGCGGGGCGTCAGGAGGGAGACCACGCCCACTCTGCGCCGACCGGCTGGGCCTGGCACCCGCGGGCGGCCCCAGCCTCAGTCTCCGGCTACCTTTGCCTCCTGCTGCCGCCCCCAGGCAGAGCTGCGATCCCACCGCCGGGGGTGCAGGGAGAGGGAAGATCTGGCCTCCTTGGTCCTTTTGCGTGGGCTCTTCAGAGCGTGAGCGCCGGGGAGGGACTCCGGAGAAAAGCTTGGGGGGCTGCGTATTGCTGCTCCCCAAGCTGGGCGTCAGGACCAACCCCGCCGCCCCCACGGGCCTGACGGGAGAGGAGGAAAGGCTCGGGACGGTCGGCTCGCCGAGCCAACCAGGTGGCGCCTGAAGAGCTGTCCATGGTGTCGACAGCCCAGCAAACGGCACCGAGTTCCTAGTCTGAGTGTCTGGATAGGTGGCAGAAGAAAAACTAATGCCTGCTCTGGGACAGTTCTGTTCGATGCCTTTTCTTGTGTGTTCTGGAGCTCACAGGGTTCTATCGAAGAGTGCTTAGGTGTATACGATGGAGAGTGGGACGTCACAAACCAGGATCTCAAGGCTGAGTCCAACAAAACATGGCTGTAGGGAGGCCACGACAGCTGTGGTTGTCACCGACGGATGAATAGCTTTTGCCAACCGTGGAATTTAGTAACTAAAGGCACCTAACCCTTTTATCTCATCCTCATTTTTCAACAAATGGTGCTTCCTGGCTAATATCAGCGTGTCCCATAGATTTCTGCTTCAATTGAATAGACCTAATAAGAAAGAGAATGAAGTCAAAGCCAACAGGGCAGAAAGGAATTGAAAACCTGAAGAACCCAGCACTCAAACTGTCTCCACTTGCGTTTGCTTTTTCTTTACCTCTTCTCCTTCTGGTTTTTAACAGCCAAAGCAGGATTTAAATTTGGTTATGTTGCAAAAATCATTTCCCTCTTCAGGCCCTGTCATGTGACTTGATTTTTTCGTCCATTTTAGAGAAGCTGTACCCACCCTGGTTTCAGGACACGGAACTAAATTTATTAGAAAAGAAGCCACTTCAAGTCATGAAGGAGAAACACAAAGATTCTTGGATTTAGTTCTAAGAACTAGAGGGGATTTCTATGTCAGTACTGTCTCAGAAAAAACTGTTGATATCAAATGTGTTGCTTGAGAAGTACTTTTTTTTTTTTTTTTTTTTTTTTTGAGACGGAGTCTCGCTCTGTCGCCCAGGCTGGAGTGCAGTGGCGCGATCTCGGCTCACTGCAAGCTCCGCCTCCCGGGTTCACGCCATTCTCCTGCCTCAGCCTCCCGAGTAGCTGGGACTACAGGCGCCCGCCACCACACCCGGCTAATTTTTTTGTATTTTTAGTAGAGACAGGGTTTCACCGTGTTAGCCAGGATGGTCTCGATCTCCTGACCTCCTGCTGACCTCCACCCGCCTCGGCCTCCCAAATTGCTGGGATTACAGGCGTGAGCCATCGTGCCCGGCCGAGAGGTACCTTTTATGACAACTGAAATCATTCAGTTTCAAGAGGAGTTGGGTACTGAAACCAAACTTGCTTACTCCAAAGCCCAAAATCCTTTCCACCATGCCTGTGTGTCTGTAAGGCTACACTAGAAACGCTTCCTTTCTTATAGTGGGAAGCATGGGTACTAAGCTCTTTTACGAACAAGTGTTCTGCATATTCCTGGTTCCTTTTTATTTTGGACTGAGGAGATTTAGGTCAAAATTTCTGGGTTCTGGGTTGGAATTCCAGCTTCTTTCTTCAAATTAAACTGGGGGGTAGCAAGACTTATTCCTAGATTTGTTAGAAGGCCACAGCTTTTCCACATCTCATTTTAGTCATGAAAAAGACACATGCCCAGAGTTTGAAAAACATAAAGGCAATTCGACTAGTGGCTTGATTGGTTCTATCTTTTCTTGTCCCTCTTTCCTATTTATACTTCTACTTTTGTTACAGCATTTGACAATAGTTGGAAAAATTTTCACTGACCTTGAAATGTCTTTGGGATAGGGTGACTTAAAATTTAGGTTAAGTGGCATACACAAACTTCTTAGTGAGATCCTAAGGGCCTACAGAGACAGGCTGACACCAACTCAACCCTTGAAACTGTGCAATGAAGAGCCTGTGGGAGGCTAAAAAACGCTACTTCAAAAAGAGATCCTTGTCTGTGAATGTTAATTTAGGTTAATTTACAGATTTGATTAAGGGTCTTGAGATTATTTTCAATTATCCAGGTGGGCCCTAGGGCCCTAGATGCAATCACAAGTGTCCTTATAACAGGGAGGCAGAGGAAAATTAAACACGCACACAGGAGAGAGAGAGAGAGAAAAAAAAAAAGTGATGTGAAGACAGCAGCAGAGATTGGAGCGATGTGGCCATAGCCAAGCTATGTCAGCAGCCATCAGAAGTTGGAAGAGGCAAGGAAGGATTTGAGCCTAGAGCCTTTGGAAGGAGCATGGCCCTGTTGGTTCTGGCCTCCAGAACTGCAAGAAAATACATTTTTGTTGTTTTAAACCACCCAGTTCATGGTAATTTGTAACACCAGCTACAAGAAATGAACACAAGGCTGATGTGACTTTCCATCAGGAGAGAGACAGCCCCAGGTAGGTGTTTCAGATATCACATCCAATAGAACAAATTAAAGACAAACACCCTAAATTCTAGATGTTGATTTGTGAGCAAGTTATTTCTCCTATGGGCAACTCTAGTTGAAATATGCAATTCATTATGTTGAAACATGGAATTGTTATTTTCATAGGTTAAAAAAAATCACAGTGGCAATATAGTAGTAGCGCCTTTTTTTTTTTTTTTGTCAAAAATGCTAGACAACATGGAAGATCAGGGAAATATTAACAGTCTGATTCAGTAACCTTTAACAGCTTCTTTTCAGGTTACACCGGCTAAGCTAACTTTTATATCAGGATCAGGATCTGCAGAGTTATTAGTATAGTGCTCTGCACATCCTGGTCCTAGTATAGCAGGATCTGCAGACCCTAGTTGTACCTGGCCATGTTCCCCACCAATGACTGAGAAAGAAATGGCTCGAACAGAAAACAGTGGTCTTGCAAGGCAACACAACAGTAGGTTACAAATAGCATTAGCTTTTTCTTTAAAGAAATTCATTGTAACCAGTGAAGGATAAGATTTTAAATTAGAAAAATGGAAATCCTATGAATAAAAAACTAGTAAGCTTGAGAGCAGAATCACTGTGGAAAAAAAACAGATTGAAAAATAACTTGCAGGTATCATAGACAGGAAATTGCCACTAGAGCAAACAGGAAACTTGTGATAGATAAAAATGAAGTGTTTTCATTTGGAACAAGAGACCAACTGAAGAGAGATCAAGTGAAGGGGGTTTATTTTAATGAAACACAAAGATTCTTGTGGAAATCAAAGTGCCAGAGCCAGAAACAGGGCTCAACCTTCAAGATTAGAGCTGTATTCAAGTTGTTCAAGTTGGCTCTGGGTCCCAAAGCAACAGCAGTGTCACTAAGGTTACAAGTAAAAGGTAAGCTTTCATGATCAAAATGTTTTTGCAAAGTAGCTTAAAATGGTTTCCGCAGTGTTTTGTCAAAACTTTTCTCATACATTTTCCTAAAGATATTTAGCAAGAGCCTAAGAAGTCATGTGCTAGGGATTTTCATTGTACTGAATGATTGTATCCTTTAAGCCGCTGCTGGAGTTAGGACTGACAGGAACGCAGTACAAATTACTGGGGGCTAGAGTCCCAAAGCAGGCCAGGGACCAGTCTATGTTGCATGTCGATACCAATCCCATATAACAATATTCAGCCTGTGTTTGGGCAGTCTGAGGCAGCTTTCAGCAGCTGTGAACCCAGTATCCATGGACAGTTTCATTTCTGGAGGGCAGTCTTCAAAACGTTTATGAAAGTACACCTCCCAAACATTCAGATATGTTTTTTTCTTCCTACATGTAGTGCTAGTGTTTTTCTCATTTTCATTTACTTGAAACAACAGATCAAATGTTTTGTCATAATCAGTGAATGGCAAGACTCCCTTTATTACATGGGTATTACCATGTTAGAGATAAGAAGAGCTCTTGTAACCATAAACAACCACTACAATGTAGCAACTTAGAGTTTCCTATTTTATATTGGAGCTCTGTAACATTTGACCATTTTTGTAAGAGTTTCATGATTTCAAGGATGATTATTAGCATTTTCAATTTTTTGGCCAATTCTGGGTGCTGGTAATGTTACCACTGCAGGCAACTATGGCTCTACTCAACTGAAGACCTCTTATAGGCAATGTGGACCATACCTGCTTTCCTACCTGAGAGATCAGCAAATTGGGTTTGGTCATCAGTAAATTCTGTCTCTCAGATCTCATACTAGCAAGGAGACCCCTGGTTGTACCTGTCAGAGCTGCCAGTTGGCCCTGCTGAAACTTTAGAACTGCACCAATGTCTAAGACTTTCATCCTCCTTCCTTCACACAGGTGAGACCTGCCTACCTCATTGTCTCACAGCTTTCCCAGCCTCCTCCAGGCTCCCGTTTTCTCTTACACGCATTCCCCCAATAAACTTCCTGTACATTTAATACCATCTCAGTGTCTGCTCCCAGGAGGACCCCAACTGACACACTGGGGCATTTAACCTCCAATTCCTTTTCTCCCTTGGCTGAGATCTGTTCCAGGAAGTATCTCCAGGACATTCCAGCCTGTTGCACAGGCCAAAGAAAAGCCCTCAGGCAGAGGAGCAAGTACTTGCAAGAGGACACCAGTGGCAAGAACAGGGACATGGTGAGACATCGACATCATTGGCTACAGTAGTACTAGTCACTCTTGACTGTGATTTATGTTGTTTCAATAAAGTAGCTTTCCTTCTCAAAAACATTTGTCACCTATTTTGGAGTTAATTCAGAGGATTGCTCCAAAAGAAAAAACTGAAAAGCAAAACCAGCTTTATTAAAATGTAACCCTCTGGATTTATCTTTTGATAATTCCTTTCATAAGAAATAATGTCCTTAAGCTATTTCAGGAATAAAAATCTTCTGCTTGGGATAGAAAAACCATTGTTTTATGCACCCTACATCAAATTCCTAGTGTGATGTTCAAACCCATTCCTGAAACCAATATAGCCTGACAGATTTCATAGGATAAAAACTCTATTTTAAGAGTTCTTAAAAGCAGAGTAATTAGTCTAATGGGTTTGGAAATAATATGCAGTTTAAGGCCTAAATGATCTGTATGTGATACATATACATGTTTATGTTTTATTCTACTTAAGATGAGGAATAGGTGTTCTGACTTTAATTCTACTTAGTAGGCCAGTAAGGTGTAATGAAAAATTCATCCAGAATGAATACTGATTTGGTTTGGTTCTGTGTCCCCACCCAAATCTCACCTTGAATTGTAATAATCCCCACATCAAGGGCGGGACCAGGTGGAGATAACTGAATCATGGGGGGTGGTTTCCGCCATGTTGTTCTCCTGAGTTCTCACGAAATCTCATGGCTTCATAAGGGACTTCCCCCTTCCCTCAGCACTCATTTCTCTCTGCAGCCACCCTGTGAAGACGTGCCTTTCGTCAAGATTGTAAGTTTCCTAAGGCCTTCCCACCCATGCGGAACTGTGAGTCAATTAAACCTCTTTATAAATTACCTAGTCTCGAGTATGTCCCTATAACAGCGTGAGAATGAACTAATACAAATATGTAGGGATAAGATAAAATTAACAGAGCAAACACAGTGCATGACACTGTTCTGCATATTATGTCCTGATCAAGGGTACACATGGGCCTACTCACAGTCCCACTTTATTAGAGTCATTTGAAATGCTGCAAATTTAGTCGTCAGGAAAATACAACAAAGGATATATTTAAAAATTAATTTAATGCTTGGCTAAAGCTTAATTACATATATAATTATCAAACGATAGTCCTTAATTTCCAAAAAAATTCCTCTTTTGAAAATCACAGAATCAGAAAGCATAAACTTTAAAACAAGTTCTCTGAATATTTACAATGTGGTATAAACATTATAGAAGACCATGGATATTAAATTGCCTGGGTGTGGCTAATCAGCAAGGCGTATTCTTTATTGCATATTTAACTCACATATGTGGGATTTTAAATATGACAGACTACTAAAATTCAAATGCATGTATCTGCAAGCTGGGCAGGGAGTAAAATCATGAATGAGACAGGACGGTCAGCCCAAAACCATGCAATTAGGTTGTGGGTTTATTATTTTCAAAAGTGAAATTTCTATGTTCCATTTGAAACTATGTTGCATATTCATTTAGCATTCACATTAAACCCACATTTGACTCTAACGCTGATTCAAGGAAGAAAGTTCAACATTCACTCAATGACTAAGTCCACAACTGAACTCTCAATGTTAAGGCAGCACAGCTACAGTGATAGCAACGCTAACCAAAAGGTAATGAACATTTAGTCACTTGCCAGCCCTTTTGTTACAACAGTGTAGTAATTTCCCTAAGACAATTTGCTACCGGATAATTTTCTGCTGTTAAAAGGCTTCCTCTGTGGAAAAACACCACAAATTTCCAGTGTGAAAGTAAGTCCATGGTGGTATAAATATATATATGCATAATTACACAATTTACACTGCACACATCGTTTACAGGGGACAATTAACTGAGAGGGTTAATTTAAATGACCATACAAAATACTTCAGTAAACAAAGTATGACAGGCAGTAAAGAAAACATTCATAGACTCCTAGAAATAATCTGAATTCCTTTCATTCTGAAGAAATATCATTTAAGGACACAGTATTGAATATAATGTTTTTTGTATTAAAACAAGAATTGCTATTTTACAGTTTAAGAAACTTTACATATATACAAAATTTACACATTGGGAATGGTAATCAAGCAAATAGGTTTTTCAGTCTCATAGATCTATTTTCCTTCGATCAAAGACTTAAATTCTTTCACATTGTGGTCACTTGCAACAGACATAGCATGATCCAAAGCTCGAACACTTGCAAGGAGTTTTACTATCTGTTTTATGTTTTCCCTAAAAGAAAAAAATATAGCAGCATCTCATTAATTAGTACATCTAAGAGAAAATTTGCTACTGATTCCATGGCTATTTTAGAGCTTCTGCAATCAATTTTTCCAAGCACACATTTTCAAAGAAGGGAAACATATGCAAGCTACAGCATGTTAAAAAAAAAAAAAAGTTTACATTTATCCATATAGAACAAAACTTACATATGTTTAAATGACTAGCCCAGAGACAGGGGACCCATTTTAAAAAAACAAAACAAAATTCATTGAGATCAATGAGTTTCATTAACATTGAGAAAGAAAAGAAAGCAATCTGTTTTCAAACTACTTCAGAGGCCTGTCTCCCATTCCTTCCCAAACCAGAGTCCTGGCTCTTTTAGCGTATACCTGGAACACAAATCGTTATTTGTGTCTCTTCATCGCCAATCTGTCAAGATCCAGCATAATTTCCACTCCACCAAAATTCACTAAATAAAGTATAATCTGACTTTCCTTATCACTCCAGCTAGAAGTCATTCTGCTTTCTTACTAGGAAGTAATCCTCAAATTTTAGCACACATTAGAATTACCTAGAGGATTGTTGAAATGCAGATCATCCCTGGCCCCACCCCAAGAGTTCTATTCAAGAGGCCCAGAGTGGGGCCCCGAGAACTTGCAAGTCTATCAGACTCCCATGCCATGCTGATACTGCTGGTCCAGGGACCACACTTTAAGAATGACTGTTTTAACATCTAGCTTAAACCGCTCATGAGAAACAAGACATAATATGATATTAGTAATTGTCTCATCTCTTCTACAGAATTGTAGTAAGCACCTATTACGGAAGAATTAGAATTTGCAAAACTTTCCAACCCACATGAAACCTGCTTTATGTGCACTGCACAAAGCAGGTGCTTACATAGCTGTTAAAGTTCTTTTCTGTAGAAAAGTGAACACTATTTGTTGATATTTAACTTCCAAACAGAAACACTGTTAAATATATGTAAATCAAAGTTAAAAATGTGATAAAATTTATCTAGTAGAAAACACACTGAGAAAAAATATTAGTGCCAACAAATAACAAAATGGCACACACTAAGAACAAAATCAAATCAGCCAAAACCTGCCAAAGAATTTTACCATTAAAATCTTTTTTGTTGTTGTTTTTTGAGACGGAGTGTTGGTCTTTCACCAGGCTGGAATGCAGTGGCGCAATCTCAGCTCACTGCAACCTCTGCCTCCCAGGTTCAAGCAATTCCCCTGCCTCAGCCTCCCGAGTAGGTGGGACTACAGGCACGCACCACCACACCCAGCTAATTTTTGTATTTTTAGTAGAAACAGGGTTTCACCATGTTGGCCAGGATGGTCTCCATCTCCTGACCTCATGATCCACCTGCCTCAGCCTCCCAAAGTACTGGGATTACAGGCATGAGCCACCATGCCCGGCCTAAAATCTTTAATAGCTACTTTAATTTTATTGTGGAAAAAATATCCAATTTTCTTGCAGGAAAATAGGTCCTTTTTCAAGAAAGGGGAATGAGGGATCAGAAGAAGGTTTTGTTATAGGGGTATGACTAATGGTGTGATCTAAATAAAAATTAAACTTTGACATTATGAAGATATATGAAATTAAAATTTTAAAAAGACAATTCCTTCAAACTGCCCTACTTAGTGTTATTATTTACTTTTTATGCTAGAGATTTATCCCAGAATTACCTGAACACCCATAAATTAATGTCCACAGAAAGGCTAATGGTTCATTCACTCTTTTCTTACAACCCTTGATAAAAATTAGAAATAAGTTGCCCCAAAAAGCCATGAGTGATAACCTCTAGTTCATAATATTGATTAAAACAAAAAATCTCCCCAAATTGGGAGATAAACTTGAATTTACATCTGCATAATGAAACTCCCAACAAGAGAGTCTGAGACCTCTCTAATTCTTCAAAGAGGGAGACAGAGAAAACAACCGTTTACTCACTCCCCTGAGGGTTGGTCCTTACCAGAAGTCTTTCCTTAGTATCTTCATAAATAACATACTGAAAAAAAGTAAAAACTGCTAAAATGAAAAATTATGTGCATTTTTGGTAGGTTTATAATACTAAGTGAACATACAATTTAAACTAAAATATAAACATCTCTACTTAAAACATTTTAATACTAAATCTGGCAACTAAACAACTCTAGATTACCATTTCATTAATTACAAAATTACCTTGCATTTCTTTTTTCCACATCAGAACACCCGATACTATTTCTATAAATTGTATCCGCTAAGTGTACAAGGTATCGGCAAAAGTTTTCTAACTGAGAAATAGTCCTTTCTCCTTTCAGATTCATGAACCATTGTTTGGGGAAACAATTGATTACCTGTGGAGAAGAAAGACGTAAAATAAAATAGTTAAGACAGAATAAATTAAAGTATTAAAAGCAAAGTCTAGGTAATGGGTATAAATGTATTTCACCAGAAGACATGCTTCTGAGCTACAGCAATTACTCTGAAGAAATATTCTTTTAAATCTGACTTCCTACATTAACTAAACCAATATATCTAAATTTTTACCCCAACCAATGGGTTAGGCACTCAAAGCAAAAGATAATCTGTCCAATATTTGAGTAAATTAGTAACATAAAACTGACAACCAACTGCTTCATTTTCCAGTCTTCTAGGATGGCCTAAATAAACTGAATTTCCTTTTCCAGCAGCTTTTGATGTAAAAATGAGTGGTATAAAAATGAAATTACAGCACCCCCATCCCCTGCAATAATTCCACGAATAGACATCCATGCATGCTGCTAAGGGAAGTCGAGTTGGCCCAGACTGAGGTTAAGATAATAAGGTTATTATTCTGAAATTAAAACTTTTATTTATACCTATAAAAATATCAAAACTTTCACTAATATCTATAAAAATATGGATATAGATGGATAGATATATATAACAGTATGCATTTTTATGTAAAAAATGCTGTAGGGGGTTGGAACTACCTGGGTAGGCAAACTGTCAACCTTACATGCAAGTCCAGTAATCAAAGGGGTTTCATAAAATTCTCAAATCCCTCTTCAAACAAACAAAAACTTAATTCATTTTAACTTATATGCTTTAAAAACTGTACTATGCATTTAACTCACATTTTGGGCTTTTTTGATGCTGTCATCTCCATATTCTGAATTCTGAAAAGCCATGAGAATATATCGATTTAATAAACCATCTATTGATAACTCTTGCAGAGTTTTATTTGAGAAAATGCCATACCACTGAAGAAAATTGCCTAACAGCTGGAAAGAAGAAAAAAAAAAATAGGTAATGTGAAACAATTAGATTAGGTACAAAGTAAATAGGTTACATAGTAAAACACCATATGAAATACAGCAGACCATGTCTTGCCAAAGTACTAAGAAATATTAATACTTTCAAAGGTACAAATATTTCCTAGAATGGTTACATTTGAATATTCAATTTTAATTAGTCAAAATTGAAACAGCCACATGTAGCTAGTGGCTACAGCACTGGTCAGCATAGCTACAGAACATTTTCCATCATTGCAGACAGTACTATCAGGGAGTGCTGAGTCTTAGGTAAGTGTCCTCCATTCAAAATTACACTCTAGCTGGTTCTATGCACACCCCCACCCCGCCCCGCGCTGCCCACAAAAGATGGGAGAGTCTGACTACAACCCTGCATGGCTACCACATATCATGAACTACAACCAAGTTATATCACTTATGCATCTCAAGCTACTCAAGCTCAATCAATACATAGAAAATGAAAGCTATCATCATAAAATGAAAGCCCCATCCCATCCCACCATAAAAACTTATAGTTTCCCAGTTGTTTCTCAACTTAGTAAATGGTAACACTATTCAACCAGCTGCTTGCGCCAGAGGTCTGGAGGTCATTCCTGACCTCTCTCTCAAGTTGTGTGTCTCCATGACCATCCAGTCTGTCCATTTCCCTCAGTTCCTGCTGCCATCCTCCGAATCTGACCCACCTTCATCTCTTCAGAACCCTGCAGTTACTCCAGTGATTATAAGCAAGAGTAGCCTTTCTCAACCAGGGCTCTGCAAGCGTTCTAAACCTACAGAAAATGATTTGTGTGGCTCTTTACTCAGCTCTCCCAAGAATGATACATAGCTAGTACTGTTACAGATGCAGGGGAAAAAGAAGAATTCATTATAGACAATGGAGGCCTTAGGGCATTAGGTATTAAGTCTCCCACAGAAGCCCAGTTGAGAAGAGCAGCTCAGGAGTCAGACTGGCTGAGTTTGATTCCCATCTCTAATTACCAATGGAATGACCTTGTGCAGCTTATTGTGTGCCTCACTACCCCATCAGTAAAGTGAAAAAACAACGTGTACCTCATTGAGCCATTCTGAGGATTCAACAAGATAATCTATGTAAAAGGTGTGGGACAGTGCTTGGTACATAGTAAACACACAATAAGTACTAGTTCCCATAAAATACACAATAAATACCAGTTCCCATTTTCACTATCACTATCCATACCTACTTCAATCTATTATCTCCACATAGCAGACAGAGTAATCTTAAAAATGGTAATTTATAGACCTGTGGTTACGGCCGGGCGTGGTGGCTCACACCTGTAATCCCAGCACTTTGGGAGGCTGAGGCGGGCAGATCACGAGGTCAGGAGATCAAGACCATCCTGGCTAACATGATGAAACCCCGTCTCTACTAAAAATACAAAAAATTAGCTGGGCGTAGTGGTGGGCACCTGTAGTCCCAGCTACTCGGAAGGCTGAGCCAGGCAATTTATGGCTGGGCACAGTGGCTTATACCTGTAATCCCAGTACTTTGGGAGGCCAAGGAAGGAGGACCACTTGAGCTCAGGAGTTTGAGACCAGCCTAGGCAACACAAGACCTCGTCTCTTTAAAAAAAAAAAAAAAAAAAGGCAATTTGTTTACTTACCTTAAACCCTTCCATGACACACATACATAGTTAACTGGTTTTCAACAAAGGTATAAAAGCAATTCAATGGACTGTGAAAGGGAAATATCTTGGGCCTCTTCAAGCTGGGGACCCCGCTGAGGGCAAATCTGCCTCCCATTCTATTCAAAGTCATCTCTCAGCTCACAGAGATAGATGCATATTCTGATTGCCTCTTCTGGAAAAACTTATCAGAAACTCCAAAGAATGCAACCATCTCTCTCTCACCTACATGTGACCTGGAAGTCCCCAATGGGGGGGCCTTGCTTTGAGTTGTCTCCACCTTTCTGGATGGAACTAATGTATTTCTTACATATTGATTGATGTCTCGTGTCTCCCTAAAATGTATAAAACCAAGCTGTGCCCCAACCACCTTGGGCACATGTCATCAGAACTTCCTAAGGCTGTGTCACAGATGTGTCCTCAACCTTGGCAAAATAAACTTTCTAAATTAACTGAGACCTGTCTCAAATTTTTGGTGTTCACAGGACAAGGAATTTTTGGTGTTCACAGGAAAAGGCTATCGCCTTTTCAACAAATAGTGCTGGAACAAGTAAACCTTAATCCAGGCCTCACACCCTATAATAAAAATTAACCTGAAAAGAGTCACAGACCTAAATGTAAAACCTAAAACTATGAAACTTCTAGAAGAAAGGATAGGAGAAAACCTTTGTGGCTTCATATTAGGCAAAGATTTCTTAGATATGACATCTAAAGCACAATCCATAACAGGAAAAAAAGATAAACTGGACTTCATCAAAATTAAGAACTTCTGCATATGGAAGACTATTAGAATGGAAAGATAAGCCACAAACTGAAAAAAAAAAATCTGCAAATCGTTTATATGATAAACGACTTCTCTCCAGAATATAGAATTCAATGCTTAGTAAGAATAAAGCCCAATTTAAAACCTAAGCAAAAGATTTGAAGACATTTCACCAAAATACATAAACAAATTGCAAATAAGCACATGAAAATGTCCTCAACACTGTCATTAGGGAAATGCAAATGAAAACCACAATGAGATACCACATTGCACCCTGTAGAATGACTTAAAAAGCAAAACACTGACAACAGCAAGTATGGTGGGAGTAAGGAATAACCAGGACAGTAATAGGTTACCGGTAAGAACGCAAAATTATACAGCCACTTCAGAAGACAGCTTTGCCCGGCTGTTTCACCCAAATGAAATGAAACTTACATATTCAGAACACCCTTATAGAAGCTCTTACACCCTTATAGAAGGTCTGTTCATAACCAGATTGGAAATGTCGGGGCCAAGGGAAGGCTTCCCCTTTGCCCTATGAAGTTTCGCTGAAAATTACTGACAAGAGGCAAATTAACAGGAGAAAAGGCATATAAATTTATTTGATCACAGTTTTATGTAACATGACAGCCTTCAGAGTGAAGACCCAAAGATGGAGGAGAAATTGTCTACTATGTTTAGGTTTAATGAAATATGTACAGGCATGCAGAAACATGACTGGACAAAAAGGTATGATCTACTGCTCAAGAGAAGACACACAACAAGGCCTGTCCGTCCAGATTCTTCTTGGCCTCTCTGAGCAGCATTCTTTCTTTCTGGGTATGGGGCAGGACCCTCTCTGGAATGGGGGTTTTATGACCTATAATCAAACAAGGTACGTCAGATGTTTTATGGCCAGTTTTTACACAGAAAGGCAGAAGCAAAATTAAGAGTAATATATTTAGGTTTTATGGTTAGCTTTGCGGAAAAGGGGTTCTGGTGTCTATGACCCGCCTGGGGCAACAGGGATTCTAGTTTCTATGGCAACCCTCAAGGGAGAACAGGACTGAAAGGTGGGCAGGAGAAGGTCAAAGAAAAAGTTCTTCTGAGGCTGTTTCTGAGGCCTTCATTTTATGGTATTGTTTTCTGAGTCCCAAGAGAAACAATCCAAATGTCCCTTAATTAGGGACTAAATGAAAACCAAAACCTAACTCTGGTGCACCTACACAGCAAGGCTGAACCTCAAATGTATTCAGTGGAAGCAGCCAGACTCAAAAGACTTTGCCTATCATGTAATTCCCTTCTCTTCATAGGACACAGACTGGGAGGTGGCCAGGGGCTTGTGGTGACCTTGACTACAAAAGAGAATGGGGAATTTCTCAGGACAATAAAAGTTTTACATATCTTGATTTTGGTAGTGATAACATGGCTGTATCTGCTCATCAGAATTTACAGAACTATACACTAAAAAGAGTGAATTTTACCGTATGTAAATTATACCTTTTTTTTTTTTTTAAAGGAAAAAATCTCCCTGTGACTTCCTACAACTTTTGGGATAAGGACCAAAGTATTTCAAATGACCTACAAGATCCTCTATCATCTGGGCTATGGACTTACTTGCTCACTCCAGCTGTCCTATGCTTTCTTCAGCGCCTCCAGCGTAGCCTGCTCTCTTTCACCTCAGGGCTAACTCCTATTTTTTCTCCAGGTCTAATGATCTAAATATCACTTCCTCAGGGTGGAAGGAAATCTTCTGGGACTAGCTAGTCAAGGTCTCTGTGCCCCTTGTCATATGTTCCACATTACCTTGAATGTCCCCTTTCATAACTCATCACACCTGACATTACCTATTTGCTGTCAACTGTGCTGGACTGTGAACTCCACAAAGATTCCACTTCTAGCTTACTCAGTGCTATATCCCCAAACCTCAGGAGAGTATCTGCTACAGCAGTCCTCCTTATCTGTGGTTTCAGTCAGCTGTGGCACAGTACGATAACATATTTTGAGAGAGAAACTACATTCATATAACCTTTACCACAGTATATTATTAATAATTGTTCTATTATTAGTTATTGTTAATCTCTTACTGTGCCTAATTTATAAGTTAAACTTTATCATAGGTATGTATGTAGAGGAAAAAACAGTATATATAGGGTTCAGTACTATCTGTGGTTTCAGGTAGCCACTGGGCATCTTAGAACATATACCCCATGGATACAGGGAGGACTACTGTACTCTACTTGCTGAAAAAATTAATTGTGGCTTAGTCAGGCATTTCGTTGAGTACGATGGACCTTACTTTGGAACTCAGAAATCACTTTCTCCTGTGAAAATATCAAACTTGAATGAACTTTTGGAATAAAATACTTTGTAAAATGGAGATTTTGGGTATAGATATAAATAGATCTAAGCCTATGGAGTTAATAAAAAACAAAACACTCTACAAAATGTAATATATGAAGTCAAACGAAATCTGAGTCTTTTAAGATAGTCTATGGACACGTACCTTAACTGAAGACCAAAACTGTCGTTGAAAAAACAAGTAAGGCCCAGAATTTTTATTTTCTAAGACACTAAGTAAAAAAAAAGAGAAACATATCATGATCAGATATTTTATATATAGGTGCCATATGATTCCTGGACAAAAGATTTTTCTACAAAACAGGTAAACAAAATAACTTTTTAATTTTTCAAATAATTGCATTCTGGAAGACAGTATGTTAAAAAGGCAACGGAAATTTATTCTGAGACACTCAGGGAGAACATAAGAGTATTGTTTTACTCTGCTTAAGGGAACAATGTCGCCACTAATCTAGTCTCTCTGTAATACACTACATGGGTGAAGTTTGTATTTCAAGCTAGTTTTTCAGAATTTTATAAGCCTTCTCTGAAAGACAATGGAGAATATTATCTTTAATGTTCTTCAGAGTTACTTACTTTTTGGGATATAAGGGCATAAATACATCATCATCTAAAGTTCTTCTCATTCTCAATAAAAGTGCCTTTAGGTATACCTAAAAAGTTAAAAGTAGATCACACATTTTAACAAGGACTATGACAAGAAAAATAAGCCATATTCCAAATCATGTAACTGAATATTGAACTGAGTGAACTAGTTTCTCAAATTTTTAATTTGCCTCATTGAAGACCCTAAAGTAATTAATACTTAATAATCTATTAGTTCATTCCTCAACAACTGCCAAGCAATAAAGCTTTAGAAATCTTTCAATCCCTTAGTCTACATAAAGATTTAACACCAGACACATAATCTAGTTCTCAAAGTGAAAATTCAACAATGACAAAGAGCACCCACCTTCTCTACATTTAAACAGCTTCTATGAATGGCCCCTGAAGAGCATTAACTTTAAGTTTGGCAACTAGTTATAAAACAGTATCTAGTTGTTTTATATGCTGTTTAAATGGTTTGGGTGCCCAATCTTTTGGCTTCCCTGGGCCATACTGGAAGAACTGTCTTGGGCCACACATAAAATACAATGACACTAACGACAGCTGATGAGCTAAAAAAGAAAAAAGAAAAAAAAAGAGGGGGGCGGGGTCTGTGCATAAATTTAATGTATTAAGACAGTTTACAAATTTGTGTTGGGCCGCATTCAAAGCCGTCCTGGGCCACATGTCCATGGGCCACGGGTTGGACAAGCTTAAATTATCAATTGTTAACATTTTGGTTTCTCATTTCCCCCCAGAAAATACAGTCTTTAAAAGGACATTTGATTAGTTGGATTGGGACTGAGGTGTGGTGGTAAGAAATCATAATGAAAGGCTATTTAAAATGATGACATCTTCCTTCCATATTGATTTTTTTAAACTGAAAACTAACATCTCTCTGCGGGACTAGGTATAAAAAAAAGGAAAAAAAAAAACCCCTAACATCTCAAATTTTGTGTATTTCAGGCTTTAATGGCCCTGATGGCCCAAGTGGGAGAACCAGATTTCTGACTGGTTTAGGATAACCACTCATTCTCTCAATGCTTGCTCATATTCAATAGAAAGAGGAAAAAAAAAAAAAAAAAAAGGCTTCAAAAGATACTAAATTACCTGTGTATTTTTATTTTCTGCATTCACTACTGAAGGATATCCATTGATTAATTTTAGTGTAATTCCCACCATTCTTGAAGTCTGTGTTGTAGAAAAAGGGTCCCACATATTTTCAGCTATCACTATTAAGAAAAAAAGAGGATTGAGACACAGAAGCCAATTGTACCTTTAATTTTTTGTCAAGCAGACCTCTATTAATGCCAATCCTAATTTATTTTTCCTCTTTTTCTACAATATAAGCTTTAGTCTTCTTTGTCCTATTAACTGTGGGAATTTGGAGGGATAGGGATGTGGAGAGAGGATAGATTATTCTTATTTCTGGTACTCAGGGAAAATAAAGATTAGGAAAAAAGAGGATTTCTGTAGAAATGTTGTCTTGGCATCAAGAATTTCAAACTAACATTTCTAGTATTTAAAATAGATTCCTGTATCAATGATTCCTAATCTTTTTTGAGGAACTTATGAAAGCATTTTAATTGCTCCCCACATAAATGCATATCCTCCTCCCTCAAACTCTGTATAATTTTGCTTCAGTCAGTCTTTGAATTTCTAAACCTCACCTATGAAGCAATTACTGCACTCAACTACAGGCCCACCCTAAAGTGGTCTTCAAGTCCCAGGAAAAGAACCCCTCTGCCCTCTAGCCATCTCTGGGCCAGGTGGTAACTATTATTTCTCATGTAATTTCTATAAGGAAACATGCTCTGAATTATAAACTCATAAAAATAGATTTGAGAAAGCCAGTGTGTCTGAATGCTCAATTCAGAGAACAGGAGATTTACCTGTTAGTTTAGGAAGAATCACCTTTTCCACAATGGTAGGTAGTAGGGCAACATCTACATCATCTTTTTCTTGCTCTCGTTCTTCACAACCATAAAACAGCAAAGATTCAAACCACAGCATATTCTCAAAGTCACGACATTTTGCCTAAAAGACATTTAAAAGGTTACCCAAATACTAAAATAGTGGCTATTTCTGCTTCCAGCTATGATAAGAGAAACAATAACTGGATTTAACCTTTGGTTGCAAACAACTAAAAACTGGACAGCTGGAGATATCATGCTACCAGACTTCAAACTATAAGGCCACAGTAACCAAAACAGCATGGTACTGATACAAAAACAGACACATAGACCAATGGAACAGAATAGAGAACTCAGCAATAAGACCGCACACCTACAACCATCTGATCTCCGACAAACCTGACACGAACAAGCAATGGGGAAAAGATTCCCTGTTTAATAAATGGTGTTGGGAGAACTGGCTAGCCATATACAGAAAATTGAAACTGGGCTCCTTCCTTACACCATATACAAAACTTAAGTCAAGATGGATTAAAGACTTAAATGTAAACCCCAAAACTATAAAAATCCTAGAAGAAAATCTAGGAAATACCATTCAAGACATCAGCATGGGCAAAGATTTCACGACAAAAACACCAAAAGCAACTGCAACAAAAGCAAAAATTGACAAATGGTATCTAATTCAACTAAAGAGCTTCTACGCAGCAAAAGAAACTTATCAGAGTGAACAGACAACCTACAGAATGGGAGAAAATTTTTGCAATCTATCCATCTGACAAAGGTCTAATATCGAGAGTCTACAGGAAACTTTATAAGAAAAAAACAACCCCATTAAAAGTGGGAAAAGGACATGAACAGATACTTCTCAAAAGAAGACATTCATGTAGCCAACAAACATGAAAAAAAGCTCAACATCACCGATCACTGGAGAAATGCAAATCAAAACCACAATGAGATACCATCCCATGCCAATCAGAATGGGAATTATTTAAAAGTCCAGAAACAAAAGATGCTGGTAAGGTTTCAGAGAAAAAGGAACACTTTTACACTATTGGTGGAAGTGTAAATTAGTTCAACCATTGTGGAAGACAGTGTGCCAATTCCTCAAAGATCTAGAGGCAGAAATACCATTTGACCCAGCAATCCCATTACTGGGTATATACCTACAGAAATATAAATCACTCTATTATAAAGCTACATGCATATGTATGTTCACTGCAGCACTATTCACAATAGCAAAGACATGGAATCAACCCAAATGCCCATCAATTATAGACTGGATAAAGAAAATGCTATACATATACACCATGGAATACTATGCAGCCATAAAAAGGAACGAGGTCATGTCCTTTGCAAGGACAAGGACGGAGCTAGAAGCCATTATCCTCAGCAAACTAACGCAGGAACAGAAACCCAAACACCACATGTTCTCGCAAGTGGGAGCTGAACAATGAGAATATATGGACACATACTGGGGAAAAACACACACTGAGGCCTGTTGGGGGGTGGGGGTGGGGACTTGGGGGAGGGAGAGCATCAACAGCTACTGGATGCTAGGCTTCATACCAAGGTGATGGGTTGATCTGTGGTGTAAACCACCATGGCCCATGTTTACCTATGTAACAAATCTGCACATGTACCCTGGAACTTAAAAGTTGAAGAAAATAAAAAAGAACTGGACAAAACACAATGGACCATAGGCAGCACAAGACTATGACCCTTGAAAGAAAGGAATCAAATGAGGTGAGATGCTAGTTCAGGACAGTAGAGCAGTTTTGCTGAGTGGAGGAGACAGAGGGTGGAGCTCAGGAAGGCTGACACAGCTGGAAACTGTGGGGCAGAGGAGTGGGGGACACAGAAAAATAACTCCAAAATACAGTCTTGGGCCTTTGCTATCTACCAAGACACTCATGCACACAGCAAAACTTCAGAAGGTCTGGCCAAGAGCACACAGGAAATAGGAGCTGTGAGCTGAATGCTTCTCAGAGCTCACATTTTTTTCAGTTGTGTTTCCATGGCATCAACCTCAGCTCCCTTTTCCTTATAGTTCACAAATTCAACCTAGCCAATCTCAACCGTGTCTACAGCTTCACCCATGTTGGTAACTTCTAAAACCACATTGTAAACATCACCACTAGACCTCCAGAGTCAATTCTAGCCCCCTCCCTTATATGACAGACCAATAGGTCCTCTTGATTCCACCTCCTTATCTTTTTTTTTTTCTTGTGACAGGTCTTGTTCTATCACCCAGGCTGCAGTGCAGTGGCACAATCATAGCTCATTACAGCCTTGATCTCCCGGGCTCAAGCAATCCTGCCTCAGCCCCCGAAGTAGCTATGAGTATAAGCACATGCCACCACAGCTAATTTTTTTTTTTTTTTTAAGTAGAGACAAGGTCTTGCTATGTTGCCCAGGCTGGTCTTGAACTCCTGAGCTCAAACAATCCTCCCGCCTTGGCCTCCCAAACTGTTGGGATTACAAGCATGAGCCACCATGCCTGGCCTATCAATTTTTCTCACCATGACAACTGACTTGGGTCATGTCCTCATTTCACACCTGCCTCATTGTGCTTTCCCATTTGGTTCTGAGTTCCTCTAGGATCAAAGGACCAAGTTCTTACTATTCATGTTCATATCCCAGTGTTACTACATATAATTTTAGCTGGCTGAAAAAAGGATTATATGTAAACTGAAAAAAAAAAAAACAACAACAAAAAAACACATAGCTCTGCTGGGAAGATGTGAAACTTAAAAGGAAAGATCATAAGATTATAACCAGATATAATCTGTATCAATTATAGCCTATGCCCTATCACCCCTGCAAAATATTTTGCTTAAGCTTACATCTCTAGCTTTGAGATTAAAATTACCCAGATATCAAATTATAACACTTTCTAATAGTGACAGAAGCCACTCACCTCAAGAGGAGTCCAAGTGAGGAGCTGAAGTCGTATGAGGGGGTTGAATAATTTTGGCAAACAAAGGCCAATGTAAGCATCTTTGTAGGATGTGTAGTATTTTGAACGCCATGCTTCAAACTGTGATTTAATACAGTCAATTGAATAGAAACTTTCAAGGACATCTTCAAAAACTTTGCCGGATTCTTTTGAAATTCGATCTAAAAACAACAAAACCCCACAGAGAACCATACATTAGTATGAAGTAGGAAAAAAACAGTCCAATATTGCAGTGTTTTCTTTGTAGCTTCAGTATCAGAAGATACGCTCATTAACAAAGGGCCAATTGTTAGTCACAATTTAGAAGAAAAAAATAAATTGAAGTTTCAATTTGTCTATTATGTAAACTAAAGTGCAGCCAGTCCTTGTTTTGCAGTTCCAGTATATACAGTTTTTCTACCACAGTTTGGCTAAATAAAACCTGTTCCCAAACAAGACGGTTCAAATTTCAGTTACTATGGTATATTAGCCATAAGTAATTGTGCCGCTAGCTTTTTAGTTCACAAATCACTGCACAGATTAACAGCTGTGCATCGTAATCAGTCACTAATCACATTGCTTCATTCAAACTCTGTTGGTGATTATAATAACTGACATAGCCAACTATCAGCCTAATGGATGCTAGGAACTTTAAGTGAAAAGTTATTTGCGAATAAGATTTTTTTTTTTTTTTGAGACAGATTCTCACTCTGTCACCGAGGCTGGAGTGAAGTGGTGCGATCTCAGCTCACTGCAACCTCTGCCTCCCAGGTTCAAGTGATTCTCCTGCCTCAGCCTCCTGAGTAGCTGGGATTACAGGTATGCGCCACCATGCCCAACTAATTTTTGTATTTTTAGTAGAGATGGAGTTTCATCATGTGAGCCAGGCTGGTCTCGAATTCCTGACTTCAAGTGGTCCGCCTGCCTCGGCCTCCCAAAGTGCTGGGATTACAGGCGTGAGCCACTGTGCCCAACCAAGAATAAGATACTCTTATGATGTCCCAGATTACTTGGGAAAAGGAAATCTTTACAATGGAGAGATAAAGTTCTGAGAACCTTTACTGCAAGATCAATCTTAACATTGCTAATAGTGGGGACAGTCTAACATTTGTCATGTGCTTTTAGGCAGTATGAAACAGCATCCTGTATAAATTATTCTTGGGGAAGAAAAAAAAAGTTTAACTTAAATCTAATTAAGCCTTCAGATCTAAATTCCAGTTTACAAGAAATGGATCAAGGAACAAGTTAAACAATGCTGTGAGGAAACATACAGACCAGTCTAGAATATAGGACAGTCTATAAGAGAAGTGGTCTGGTCTCTTCAAAAATTTAGTGTCTTAAACGAACAATAGGGGTGGGTGTGTGAATGTGTACTTAGGGTTACTCATTTATTCCAGATTTAAAAATGTAATAACCAAATGCAGAGCATGAACCTTAGGTGGATCCTGGTTTCAAAAACCACAAAATAACCCGTAAAAATAGTTCCTAAAAAGGGTTTTTCCAGGATGCCATTGAGAAAAATTATATATGGACATGATATTAAGAAATTTGTTTTCTTATTGTGCTAAAAAAAGAAATACTTAATCAGAATAGGCATCTAAAAAAAGAAAAAAGATAATAATACTGTGATTATACAGAAAAATATACTCATTTAGAGGAAACACACTCTGAAATTTTGGGGAGTGAAGAGCCATGAGGTCTGTAAGTTACTTTCAAATGGTTCAGCAAACACACACATCTCCTTGTATAAAGAGCCAGGCAAACTTGGTGAAATCATAAGCATTGTTATCTGAGTGATAGGTATGTGGATGATCACTGTGCTAGTCTTTCAAATTTTGTTTAGAAATGTTCACTGTAAAAAAAGTAAGAGAAAGAAGCTTCTCCAACTAAGTTCCAAATGGTGTGCAATTGATATAATTCCAAACAATTATAGCCAATGGTGGGAAATGAAGACTTTTATTTGGGATCCTTCTGAAAATGCCTGGTACATAATAGTACTAACCATTCCTCTAAGGTGAGATTACTTATGACTCCCCAAATCAAGAGTTTCCTTCAGGGCTGAGTGCTCTACTGCCAAGCTTTACCTTTCCAGACCAGACAGGCTGCAATGAGAGCTGCCCTCAAGGACCTGACACATTTCCAGTCACTTAAAATTCCACCATTTGGAAGAGTAACAACATTTATTATGCAAATACTAAGTACACCCTATGAGAAGGTGTTAACCCTATTTTTGAGAATTCATCATGATATTCACTAATAAAAAGGCATGCAAATTTCTGCAATTAAAAAAGAAGTGTCTGGTTCTAACGCAGAGACCATGAAGATTCAAATCATTTCATGGTAAAAACCATACCCAAGTAGAAACTAAACTGATGATGAGTCTTATTTCCAAATAAATGTCTAACCTTTTTCCAGATTGAAATTAGTAATATCTGTAGAAGTTTCTTCATCATCACTGGAAAGGCCTTCAAGGTGATCTGCCATCTTACCGGTTTGTTCTCTGGCTTGTCTACGACGAGTCCTAAATAATAAACATCAAGTTCCCAAACTAGATAACAGAGACTCCTCCCTTCCCAAACAAGCCAGAGCAAGGGTTTTGAGAATTACCTCCTGGCCTCCCGCTCTGCAATGCGACGTTTTGCATGCTCTTGATACAGTGCCCGATCGCGTCCAAAGGAATCAAGATTTGGTGCCATCAGAGCTTTGTCTGCAAAACAACAACGGTTAAAATTAAAAGCCATCTTTCAACAATCTTGAGGAAAGAGTTTGCACAGAATAAGCCATTACGACAGACTGCTTGCTAATCTCAACGGCAAGATTCTGCAATAACTGGTAAACCAGGTAGGTTTTTGGTTTAGAACAAATTTCAATATTATTCTGTGTTCCCATTTTAAAAAGTAGAAAAATTAAAGAAGTTATTTCTTTTTAAGAGTTCAACAACCCTACAAATATGTAATTGGGCTTACTCACTATTTTTATGTCTAAGTAACAGGACAGCTATCAGGAATAGCTATCATGATGACCAAATAAATTAAAACTCTAAATTACCTGTGCAAAGGGAAAAATAATATATTACATTTTTAAGGAGGAAGAACTTAAGCATCACATTGAATGACAGCAGGAAAACATAGGAAGACATAAGAAAACAGCTTTGTTGCAAGAGTTTAATAAATTTATTGTAATTTTGCTTTGTAGAAATTTGTTTTCTATCACTATTTTTAGAACAAGGCATCTGAAAACCGAATCTGAGCAGGACCAACTTCCGCCTTCTCAAATGCTAATCTTTCTCTTTCACAGCATAGTTTTATTTTATTTTTTTGGTCTTCCTATTTTCCATTTCTCAAAAAACATTCTAGGGTAATTTCCTAGCTTTAGCTTCCAATCCTATTTAAATTTGTATTTCAGTTATCATATTTTTAGTTTTCAAGAGATAGTTCTTGTTCTTATAATATTCCTCTTCTACAGCATTCTATATACTGCTGTTGAGTAGGATACCTTCTATTATCTCCCTGGGGCTCCCAACTGTTTGAAAGTATCCTGTTTACAGAAAACTTGCATACTTGTACCAGCACTGTCTGTTTCCTCAGTCCCTTTGGTTCTGCTGCTCAGGTTGGTCCTTATGATCATCGTTAACTGCCTGTTCATATAGAAGAGCAAGATTGGAAGCTCTGTGTGTGGGCAGGAGCTGTCTAACAGAGGTGTCTCCGTCGGATCACTAGGTACTGAGCCAGTTCTTTTGTTGGGGATCCCCAGATTTTAGTGTTTCAGGGTCTTTATTTTGGACCTGTTCTCTTTAATCAAAAAAGACTCCCCTAATCTCTTGCCTAGGTAGAAGAAGGGGTGGGGGAAACATCTGTCCACTATACTTCCCTCATTTCTACGTTTTAGTTCCATACTATGAAGATATGATAGTAAGGGGAGGCAAACAACCCAAACAACTGGGTGAGAGGGGAGGGAGGTGAGCACATGCAAGATGAAAGACATCCAAGTTAAGACTTGCATATTTTTTTACTTATCAACTGATATTTACTGATATCAACAGAGATGTGTCACCAAAATCAGCAACAGGAAAAACAAAACCAAAATTTAGCGCTTACTTCAGAATATCCTAATTATCAGACCTTACTATCTATCTATCTATTTATTGAGATGGAGTCTTGCTCTTGTCGCCCAGAATGGAGTGCAATGGCACAATCTCAGTTCACTGCAACCTCCGCCGCCCAGGTTCAAGCGATTCTCCTGCCTCAGCCTCCTCCTGAGTAGCTGGGATTACAGGCACCCGCCACCGGCTAATTTTTGTATTTTTAGAGACGGGGTTTTGCCATGTTGGCCAGGCTGGTCTTGAACTCCGCCTCGGCCTCTCAAAGTGCTGGGATTACAGGCGAAAGCCACCGTGCCTGGCCAGACCCTACTATTTTTAAAAGTTGACTTTTTTTTTTACTGAGTTTTTCATTCATATTTCAAAATAGCTCTGAAATTAGGAAGGAGGTATGTTCCTGAGTGCATCAATTACAATGAAAAATTACTAAACCAGAAAGATGTCCCAGCCCTAGATGTGAGTTCACTACACACCCCAGATGAATTAGCTAAAATATCCCAAACTATAAAAATAATTCCAGACTCAAGAGTTTTCCTTCAAGAAATATTGTTAAAAATATCATTATACGGCTGGGCACGGTGGCTCACGCCTGTAATCCCAGCACTTTGGGAGGCTGAGGCTGGTGGATCACGAGGTCAGGAGTTCGAGACCAGCCTGACCAACATGGTGAAACCCCGTCTCTACTAAAAAAAAATACAAAAATCAGCCAGGTGTAGCTGAGGCAAGAGAATTGCTTGAACCCGGGAGGCGGAGGCGGCGGTGAGCCGAGATTGCGCCATTGCACTTCAGCCTGGGCAACAAAGCAAGACTCCGTCTCAAAAAAAAAAAAAAAAATCATTATACTTAAAACATCACTGCATGTATAGGTTTTGTAAAATGTGCACTGGAGGAGACAGGTGAGTCTAACATGACTCAAGTGATAGCCTCCTCCATTTCTGTAAGAATTATACACAGTAATTGCAGATAAGTGCTTATAAATCTAAACAGATGAATTTCAGACTATTCTTTACTTCTTTAAAAAACAGATCAGAAAATGAATTGATTCTCCAGCATCCCATGTAATTTTCCTCAAATCTTTGGCAATTAATGTATACTCCCTCGAGGACTGTATTTTTCACTTTCCTAGTATCTTTTAATTTCTTTCCAACTTTCAATCAAATTAATATAAATAATTCAACTCTTCTTTCAAATCCCCTCTAAGTAAATAGCTCCATATTCTCAAGAACAAATTACAGATGGGAAAAGGTATTTGATGAAATGTACAGCTCACACAAACCATCTAACTTAAAAGAAAATTACCTCCCTTTGTAGTATAATGGTTACCTGTAATCTGCCCCAGAAATCTGGTTCTGTCTGGATCAAAAGTGATCTGGGAGGGATGCATGAGTCATGTAGGTGGCTAATGTCAATAATCCAATTTAAAATTCAGTGGCAAAAACAGAAGGTCATAGCCATTTATAGGGCTCATAGCTGAGACTACCTCAGCTATGAGGGCCGTATTACCATCTGTTTATGCCTCTCCAAAACCCATCTGATATATAGGAGGATGCTTTTTCAGGGATCCTATGTCTCTCTGACTTAGAGACCATGTATAGCAAAGCATTGCTTTCTGAAAGAATAACATTAGAGCTCTTTGCATTTGATCACCTGGAGAGATTGTTTAACATGCAAATTTCTGGATGCTGAAGACCTAGTAAGAATCACTGGGGATAGAACCAGAAAATCTGTATGTTAAACAAGTATCAGGTAATTGTGATGCATACTTCCATTTGAGAAATGCTGACAAAGGGAACAAAGAAATGATAAAAGAAACCACAAGGAATTCACACTGGGAAAATTCCTATTAGCGCACTCAAGAATATGGAGGGTAACGGAAAAAAAGGAACTAAACGGTTTAAAACATCCAGTTAAAGGACCTCCGCTGAACTATTTAACAAGAGGTTTCCAATTCTGGTTTTCCATAACACATGTCATAATGATGGAAATACAAATTCAATTTCTATCCATTTGTATACAAAATTTCAAGAATTGTAAGCACCAACTGACTTACTAAAAAACACAGTACATAAAGCAAACTAGAGAAACATTTAAAAAGAAATTACAAAAAGTTTGCTTTATCCAAAGGATGAAGCTCAAAACTCTCCTATCTTGGAGTTGTGTCATTTGTTAAGTTATAGCTTCCCTCCCCCTACCCACAACATGTCCCAGTCCCTAAACTCAAACTCTTTCACTGTGATCAACAAAAGCATTTATTTGTATTGGTGTTTTGAATGAAAATGGGGGAAAAAACCAATTAGGGCCAAACAGATAATGGTTTTAACATAAAATACTGATAATGTCTTTTCTATACTCTAAAGGAGAATGAAAAAATATGCCCAAAGAATAAGAAGACTGACAGAATCTTAGCACATGTTTTTTAGCTCCTTTGTGAAGCTCTATTTTCTTAAACACAATTCAAGTACATGCTGTTACCATTTTTAGATCTACCTGACACAACAGCAAGGAAATTGTTTCTTTAAAAAAAAAAAAAGCTCCAAGATCTCTAATTTTCAATTAGGCTGCACTAAGTAAACAAGGTTGTTTAATGAATAATAAAAACCTTCAAGATGGACTGACTTGAATGGCTTGAAAACTCCGAAGATTCATCTTTAATATCATCTTGTCGTCTTTGGACAAGGCGGGAAGCTCGCTGTTTGTACAGCTGATGTATTGCTGATTCAAGTTCATTAATCAGTGGCACCTGTAAAAATACAACACACTCCGTAACACCAAACTCCTCAGCTGCTTATTTATTTGAGGGTTCCATACTATTTCCGGATTTCTGAAAAAGTACCCTCTCTATGGACAGAATAATCATGAATCCCCAACAGCACACAAGTAGCAAATTCTGTTTTACGTTTGGGAAACGACACTTCTTCTTTTAATCCATGCATAGAGCTATAATGTCCAGTGCCTAGTTATTGGAGCAAACATTAGTTAAGAAATGTAACACTTCAGTATTCATAGAACAAGTAAAGAAATGTCAACAATTTTAGAGCTTTTCCTTTAGAGAATATTTAAGTACTTAGAAGTCTTTTTAATATCTATTTTTAATTTTCCAGCAGCATTATCTGCATTGCGATTTTTGTAGTTCAAAGTAAAACATTATCACTGTGCGGTACCAAAAAAGTGCAATGGCTCTATAAGTAGGTAAGAACAAGAGTCTGCTAATTCTCCAATTTTGGACATTTCAGTTGCTCTGCCACTCATATGTACCAAGTACGTTACAGTAATCTGTTTACTATTTTGTAGCTTTATTACAGATTTTTTAATGTAAACAAAATAATTACTAGGGCAAATAAAATTTCCAGCTATCACTAACCTCTCTGAAATCAATATATCTCAAATTTAAAAAGTTGTTCTCTTCCTGTCAAATGTTTAAATTCTTCCATATTTTATAAAAATTTCTTTACATGAACTGTGAGCTTACAAAGTCAATAATTTTTTCCAGGTTAATATCCCTAAAGCATTTACTTGATTCATATAGAATACAAAAGAACATGAGAGCTAACTTAAAACAGAAAACTTTCTTTTTATAAATACCTTATGTTATAATCAAATGCTATGAAACTTTCACATAACACTAATGACCACTACACATACCTGAGGAAACCAGAAATTCTAGTTTCCTGATGGTTAGTGCAAATGGAAAACACATTATTTAGAGTTTGGGAACACTGGCACCAAGTGTTATAGCAGCTTCCTGAACTGAACAGACTGCAAATGGAAAATAAAAAAAGGCAGGTGGAATACAAAGATGTCTGTAATAAAAGCAATTTTATATACTTGCATGATTCCATTGCAAAAGTAGCAGATGTTCACAGAAAGGTCAAACTAATGGAGTTATTTTGTTCTTTAACATGCCACACCATGGGCAACAATGTCCCCAAATCTGCAATGATTATCCTTGATAGCTGAGTCCAGAGACTCTTATCATTAAAATTTATTATAATCTGATTTTTTTTTTTAGCAATTACTGCCACAACATTGCCATTTACACTTCCCCACGCCCTCATTTTTTTTTTTTTAAACCATGAAGTACTAAAGATAAATGAGCCTAAGAGGCATTCTTTTATCTTTTAGTCCTAGAGATTGTTAAGCTTCCTGTACTGTAGGAACTACCCACCTAAGCTGGCATCATACAGAATATAATTTTGCAACATATAGTTAAGATTCTGACAATGTAGTTTTTCTCTTTAGGTTAGCTGGAATGCCTTTTACCGGAGGTCCAGAGAAAAACTCTACTGAGAATAAAAGTCCTAAACAGACTGTCAGCTCTCATTCAAGTTTCTTAACAATATTGATTTATCTCAAGACTCTGCACCGTGACAATTTCTTTATCCTCTCCAAACTCAAAACTCTCACCAATTATTACTATTTTAGGGCCAAAGTTAAGGCAAAGAACCCAAGAAAGATAATTACAGGGAAACAAAAACAATGGCAAGTTAAAATGATTTACAAATATTTAAAACTTGTTTAAAAACCACCTAAACTTTCACAAGCAAAGAGGAAAAAAAAAGGGATCTTTATCTTTTTACGGTTAACTCTGAAATATTATTATAGTATAATTATTCAAAGTATCCAATTATTTCTAAGTATCTCCAATATAACAATTTATATTATCAACTCAGCAGTACTTTTTTGTTTTTTCTTTATTTTTAAGATTATCTTCTAAAGATCTAAGCTGAGCAGTACTCTTAATAAAATGAAATACACATGAAAATGTTAGAATGAAATATAATACTCATCTTTAAATGAAGCTATGTCTACCTCTCTTTTAATTAAAATGTAGTCACTGTATAAGGTTTAAGATTTGTTCCAAAAAATCTAAGTGACTCTGTATAACCACATTAGCATAATCTGAAGTAAACTTCTCTAGGAACAAGGTAATTGAGATGAAATACACTAATAATTCAACAATTAAAAACTATAAACTAGGTTGTCCTACTTTTGGTATGATCTAGCTGATCATATTACTGTCAAATTTTTTAGAGTTGTGTTTGCAATTATGAATGTCTTAATTTACTCAAGAAAGTTCCAAAGCAAGCGCCAAGATACTTCAAGAAGCAGCTCTCCAGGGACAAACTCATAAAGCATAGTTTAAGAACAAGATCCTTTCTCTAGTCACAAAGGTTATGAGACCAGCTCCCACCATGCCCACTGGGCTCAGAAGAGTTTTACCAGTAGGAAGGACATGACTGTCAACTCTTGACACTTAGGTTCCACTTCCAATCTTGACTCCAGCTCCCGGCACAGAGGAATACAGACAAGCCTATACTTCTTCCCCACCCTAAGCAACTGATACACCACAAGTGGTATAACTCAGACTGCAGCTGCTTCTCCAGAAACCAGGGGATAAAGACAAAACATGAGAAACCCTACAGAGAGGACATGGTGAATGTTATCTCATCCTGAATCTGGCCACAGACTGACTGGAACCATTAAGACCCATCAGGAAGACCCATCAGGAAGACATAGTCTGGCAATGATCTTTTCCCAGCCATTGGTTTTAGGGTATTCAAGTAATCAACAAAGATAACAAAAGTTGAAATACATATTTAACCACACTATATGCTTACAGATTCTAAGCTAATCTACATAGCCAATAACAAAGGGAAATGTGCCTTCCAATCCAAAGTTCAGACAGGATATTTAAGGACCACAGTTTTAATTTTTTTTTTTTAAAGATAAGGCTACAAAGTCCACAAATGCTTATAAACCAGTGCCTCAACCAATACTTTTATCTTAAAGAAAAAAAATCAATTAGGAGGTCATTTGAGAAATTAGCTGTTTGCACCTAATTTTAAATGTAAACAATAAATGGTATAAGAATGCCAAACATTTTGTCAACTGACTATCCTATTGAAAAAAACAAACTTGGGAGAAATGAAACCTTAGAAAAAATGATATCCAATGAAATGGTTTCTGAAAGAAATCAAGCATAGGCTTACTTAGATAAAAACTATTAGCAACAATGGTAATCATCCAGGGTAAAAAAAAAAAAAAAAAAAAAAATACTAATAAAAATTTGCAACTTTATATGCATATTTAGAATTGCTTGTAGAAACAGTTTAAAAATAAGTTTAAACCTGAACCAGAAAAGAAAATTTTATCAGATGAGTCCCTTATATTCTAAGAATTCAGCACAGGCCAATAATAATCTACCACCATACTGAAATAAGACTTTCCAAAGTCTTATTTAAATGTGCTTTCAGATATTATCTTTATTTCTGTTTTCAACAAAGGTATTATATTGCCCTTAAGAGATAATGCCACTAATCAAGTGAAGAAAAATGAAGCATGACTTTTCATCACTTCTAATGTTGAGTTCAGTGGGTACTGAGAATTATAGAATGTTCTACACAAGGCCATCTAGACCTCCCTAATTTTGCCTTATTCAAAGAGATTAGTATTTTTGCATTCTTACCTTTTCACTGAAACACTCAAGCAAGTCTTGGACATACCCTCGCATTTCTTGCAAAAATTTATACCGTTCACCAATACCCCCAGAAGACCCTTCTAATCTTTCAATAGCCCTGGTAGAGTCCACTCGGCTTTGCAGATGTTTCTCATGCTGCTGTCGATTTGTTTTGTGCAATTCTTTCATGGAGTCCAACCTTAGGAACACAAAAGGATAAATATAACACATTTACATCCAAAGGTCTATGCTGTCAGGACTCTTGCAATATTAAAATACGCATTTAGCTCCACTATTAGAACATAAAAATATTTGGAATGGCATCTTTTCCTCTGTACTGCTTTTTTTCTCAAAAAACAAAAAATGGCAGTTTACAGATTTCGCAGTTTTGTGGGCTAACCAAAATCTCACTGTTTTGCTTTTCCCCCCATAGCGTGACTACACTTTTTCAGAGTCCAAGAGGTACAAACTCAGAAATGTCTTCAACAAGATCATGGAGTGGCATTTTTTATAATTTTTCGAGGCTTCCACAGAAGTAATCCAAGAAGGTAGCAGAACAAAGTATGAAGTCATCTTCTGTTTAGCTTTTGAAGCTGGGCCAGTGAATCTTCTTTGCTGATATTCTGCATCTGCTACCCCAGACTACATGTTGCCTGAGGGAACAGAAAGCTAGTGGACAGGTCTTTAAGAAGTTGATCTGCCCTACCTGTCTTTAAGCTGTTTCTTTACCAAATCAATAGTAACGGGAGTCATCTCATTACTGGGAGTTTTGAAAGGGACTGTATTATCTGTTTTTTGAGATTTGGCATCTGATGATCCATAGGCCGTATAACTATAAGGAATGCCATAGGATGAGCCGTAAGGCATTGTCTGGTAAGTGTTCTGGTAGTACATATTCACTTCTGCGGGTTGACTGGCTTGAACCTAGAAAAGAAATGGGATATAGATGAAATCTGGTAGTTAAAACTTTGAAAATAATAATATGCCTTTAGGGTTAAAAAATCAACAGAAAAATTATACCTATTTGCCAAATATTATGTAATAATTGCAGAATTCTTCAAAATTAGATAAAAGCAGGATTGAATGAATGTCCTATCTCTTGGTGGAATCACTAAATTTATTTCTAATAATTTTCAGAAAAACAGAGTTCAGAGTTGGAAGGAACATCAAAAATCATTTAAGGCCACCTTTGATCAATGAAAGAGGATAAATGCCTTGCCCATGGTCACAGAATCAATGGACAACCAGAGATTAGTATCTAAGACTCCTGACATCCAGTCCAAGACTTTCTCTATTGTGCCATTTTCTTAACTTCACCCAAATGTATGCGAATTCTGCCTCAAAACACTATTAACAAAAATAGGTTTACGTTTATGCAATTTTTCTCACTGTATTACTTACTTTTATAAAACAAATTGTTATAACTGGGAAGATATTTTTCATCGATCTTAAGTTTTTGTATTATTGAGAAATCCATCTTCTTCAAAGTAATTCTTAAAGTCCAAAAAAATAAGCTACACGCACAAAAACATTCCATTTAAAGCAATGGTTCTCAAACTTTAGTGTGCATCAGAATCACCTGGAGGGCTTGTTAAACAAAGATTGCTGGCCCCACCACCCCAAGCTTCTGACTCTGTAGGTCTCTGGGGGCTGATAATTTGGTAATTTGTGTTTCTAATGAGCTACCAGGTAATGCTGATGCTAACTGAAGGACCACTTTGAGAAAAACTCATCTAAGAAATTGGAAATTCCTCCATCATTCTGACTGCAAAAAGCTGAACATACTGCAGTTTCTTCTAAAAGCCTACGTGTGTGTGTGTGTGTGTGTGTGTGTGTGTGTGTGTGTGTGTGTGTGTGTGTGTGTCTGTCTCCTCATGGGATTTTGTTACTTGAAATGAATGACAAAGATTCAATACGGAATTTTTTACTTTAACAAAATAAAAAAGGCTTTTTAATCTACTTTTAATTTTTAGTTTAATTCTTTTGTCTTACCTGAGGGATATTAATTCCTTTCCTTATCTGCTCCTGTTCCCATCGGCTGAGCTCTTCATCCTGTTCTCCAGTTACTAAAGCATCATCATCACTCCCCTCAATTCCTACAGCCATGAGCAACAAAGAAAAGTAAGTAACACCCAAAGAGCAAAGAGGTATAAGATGCTGTCCTGACATTTCACAAGAACTGAGCAAAACTATTAACTCAATCTTACTAAAATGTCTAATATGATCTCCTCTCTCATTTGGTAGTCCTGACTTTGCCTGTTTTAAACACAGTATTCCTTGAAGCTAAAGGCAGTATTAATGTAATAGTTAAAATCTCGGATGTGTTTCTTAATCTCTGTAAACTTGACATCAACAAAGGGAAAAAAATCTAATGCCTCCTAGCAATATAGAACTATATGAATTTATGCATGTAAATTGCTAAGCACAATACCAGCTGCACAATAAATGTTCAATGAACATGAGTTATCACAATGATATTAGTTTTTAAAAATTCCAGTAAAACACTTGTACCCAAGAATAGTCCTCTAACATAAAATTAAATAAGTCTAAATACTTTTTACTTGACTATAATATCAAATCACATTTAATAGCATTAGAGGCCAGGCGTGGTGGCTCATGCCTGTAACTCAGCACTTTGGGAGGCTGAGGCATGGTGGCTTATGCCTGTAATCCCAGCACTTCGGGAGGCCAAGGCAGGAGGATCTCTTGAAGCCAAGAGTTAAGACACCAGACACAGTGAGACCCCGTAACTACAAAAAAATTAAAAATAAAAAAATTAGCCAGGTGTGGTGACGCACACCTGTAGTCCCAGCTACTCGAGAGGCTGAGACAGGGGTGACTGTTTGAGTCCACGAGTCAAGACACTGCAGTGAGCTATGACTGTACCACTGCACTCTGGCCTAAGTGATGGAATGACACCCTGCCTTAAAACAAACAAAAAAGGGCAATGCAATAGGCTTACTATTCAATTAAATCAAGTTACCTATTTCCTCAGCAATTTTTTGTCTTTGTGACTTTTCTTTCACAGAAAAAACTATCCGGCGTTTCTCATCGTCATCTTCATCATCACTGGCATCATTCTCATCTTCTCTAACAAGGCGGCCTTTACCAGGCTCATTATCGTGAGGAGTGAAATCTCCCAATTCTCGGGCCATTTGGCGCTTTTTCCTTGCAGCATGTATAAAAGCTGCATCTGGAATTTCTCCTAGAAACAAATGGTAAGAATATGGCAGTATGAGAGATGCAAAGTTTCTATTTTCTTGAAAATATGAAGGGTAAAATAATCCAAGATAGCCTCATCACAGTGATGTTTCAGCTGCTGGCACCTCCTTCCCATACTATGTCTGCAATCCAAAAGATTGTTAATTGAGTTTAAATGGAATATAAAAGTCACTGAGGAAACTAAAAAAGAACATATAATGGTAATATATATGGGAAAGAGTGGGACGGGGTAAAAAGGAAAAACCCACCGAAGCAGTTTTATTTTAACTATAATTTTTTTTTTCATTTTTAACAAATAGAAGTGGCTGGGCACAGTGGCTCACACCTGTAATCCCAGCACTTTGGAAGGCTGAGGCAGGTGGATCACCTGAGGTCAGGAGTTCAAGACCAGCCTGGCCAACATGGTGAAACCCCATCTCTACAAAAAATTAGCCAGGTGTGGTGGCGGGCACCTGTAATCCCAGCTACTTGGGAGGCTAAGGCAGGAGAATCGCTTGAACCCAGGAGGCAGAGGTTGCAGTAAGCCGAGATTGCACCACTGCACTCCAGCCTGGGCAACAACAGCACAACTCCGTCTCAAAAAAAAAAAAAAATGAAACTGTATTATGATGCTGGAAAACAGATAAAAATAATATAATCTCATGACCCTGAAAAGGCACTATATGATGTATAGTACATTTCTCTTGCAGATAGTTTTTAGTTTACCTGTAATCATACTAAATATTTAATTTTGTACCTATTTCTCATAAGTTTTATTCCATGTTATTGTTCTCCATAAACATAATTTTTAATGGTTTAACATTTTCTGCATAGATAAGGCATAATCTACCGCACACGTTAACTGACCTTTTGAGTATAGCAAAAATTAATGCCTCCCTACTTGCCTAATTGTTATTTTAACAGCTACATAATATTCTATCAAGTAAATGTACTGTAATTTTCTAACAAACCTTTCCCCTCCTGCTAGACATTTTTTCCTGAATGTTGCTCATTGCAAATGTTCCAATAAAAACATGATTTCCTTGGGATAAATTTCTAGATATGAAATTACTGGGTCAAGAGTAAGAACATTTTGAAATCTATTGATTCATATTGCCAAAGAGCTTCCCGTAAGGACTGTACCAATCAGACTGCCACTAGTGATGTATGTATAGAATTTACTACAACTTTCTCAGCCCAGAGTAGCATATTTTTAAATTGTATAAACATTAACAGGAGTTAAATGGTACTGTTTCATAATTTAAATCTGGCTACTAAGCACTTATTTATTCAAAGGCTGATTAGCCAGTGGATAGACCTGCAAACTATTTTTTGCAGAAAAGTAAAAAGGAGTGTGGACATAAAACTAACAGAAATTAGGCCGGGTGCAGTGGCTCACGCCTGTAATCCCAGCACTTTGGGAGGCCGAGGCAGGCGGATCACCTGAGTTTGGGAGTTCAAGACCAGCCTGGCCAACATGGAGAAACCCCATCTCTACCAAAAATACAAAAATCAGCTGGGTATGGTGGCGCACGCCTGTTAGTCCCAGCTACTCAGGAGGCTGAGGCAGGAGAATCGCTTGAACCTGGGAGGCAGTGGGTGCAGTGAGCTGAGATCGTGCCATTGCACTCCAGCCTGGGCAACAAAAGGGAAACTCCGCCTCAAAAAGCAAAAAAAAAAACCAAAAAACAAAAAAAAAACTAACAGAAACTAGTTTTACTTTTAGCAGCAGTTCAGAAGAAAGTTAAGTCAGTCTTAATCTGAAATACATTAAAAAGGACTACAGGGCCATTTTTCCATTTACTTGAAGACTCATTTGCAAAATACAATTACCTGTCTGTGAATAAACTTGGAAAAGTTGGGAAACTTCTGGTTCTCCTATTTTTTATATTTGCAAATGGAAAAACTCCCTCTTCAAACAGCAATGTCATAATAAGAAACACCACTTAGCTAATTCCTTCTTAATAATCATCTTTAAAGATGGCCCATTCTTGAGGGGTTTAGTTCTGAGAAATACTTTTGAGTACACACCTGGACGAAGAACATTCAATGAAGATAAAGCATTTGAAAAAGCTCCACCAGTCTTTGGCTTTTCTTCCTCTTTTTCACTTTCCATATCCATTTCATCTTCACCATGTTCACTGATGATAACTCCATCTTCTTGATTTGTATCCTTAACATGTCCTGTTTTGTCCAAAGGTTGTTCACCTAAATTTTTGAAGAATTAAAATATATGTAAAATAAAATTCATAAATTAAGAAAGTTTATTCCAATGGTATTGACATCATTAAAAATTTTTTTTAATTAAAAAAAGGGGAACTTTTCATTCAATTATGGGCTCAATCCAGTAAAGCTTGAATTAATTGTTTGTTAAAAACTCATAACTCTTGAGTGTGTGAGTATGAAACAGCATAACAGACAGGATTAGGTAAAAATAATACAGAGGATATAATAAAGGATGCATTTGAGGCCCCGCTCCATTCCACCTTCAGTTAATTTTATCAAAATGTCAACAATTTATCAAAATTAACTGTTTTTTCTGCTAAACTCCCACAAGGAACTGCTTGTACCTCTTTCAAGCATTACTTCATTTTATGTTAGTATTTCATTAAACCCTAAGCCCATTCGAAGCAACTCTGTTATGAACAAAGCACATTTACAGTCCAGCTAAGTCTCTTAGTAATCGACACTTACATGGAATACCTTCTTAGCTCAAAACCACTTGTCACCTATCACCTAAAGAGATGAAATCCCAGCAGTCACATTTACACTGTGCAAGCCTGACCCCACTACCATGACTCAATGTTTAAGAGTGGACTTCTGACTGAAGCAGAGATAACCAGATTCTCTTTCTGGGAATCTGGAATCAGGACTGAAACTAAAGGCTACATGAATATGTAAACTAGGAAGGGAGCTGAGGAATGGCCACATTGTGCCATCTGGACAGAGAAGAGAGCCTCCTAATTCTCAGTTCTAATCCACTCCTGAGGCCCATTTCAAGATTGCTTTCCTGCCATTGTCATCCAGGAGGCACCACTACATCTTAATGATAAACTGTCCTGGTTTACATTACTTATAATTAAATAAACCTAATACAGCCTCTGTCCCAGGCAAAAATCGAAGTGCTTTACCTTGAAGCACTGAACCTGGTAATGCTCACAACAGGCACAAGGAATATACTCAAAGAGTAAAGCAAAAGTTTATTCTCAATATGAAAGATATTTTTCTGTCATTTCCTTAGAATGTTCCTGTCCCCAAAACTGCTTCAAACTTCTTCCTTCTTCTCAAACCATACTGTACTCCCTTAAGTAACAGTCCCAGAGATAATATCCCTCCCCTCTTTTTAACTTTACCAAGAAGATTTTAGGTAACCTCTTTTAGGCTCTTTCATTTTTTTTCTTTTTTTTTTCATTTACCATTTTCTCATTACCCAGACTTCTCTCTGAAATGGATTATGAAGCTATAAGATTTTAAAACTCACTTTATCACATTATTAGATGGAGTAAAAACTACCTATTTCCTTTTGCTCTAAACCCATGCTAGGCCAGGCATGGTGGCTCACGCCTGTAATCCCAGCACTCTGGGAGGCCAAGGCGGGTGGATCCCCTGAGATCAGGAGTTCAAGACCAGCCAGGCCAACATGGTAAGACCCTGTCTCTACTAAATATACAAAAATTAGCTGGGCTTGGTGGTGCACACCTGTAGCCCCAGCTACTCAGGAGGCTGAGGCAGGAGAATCGCTTGAACCCAGGAGGCAGAGGCTGCAGTGAGGTGAAATCGCCCCACTGCACTCCAGCCTGAGCAACAGAACGAGATTCCACCTCAAAAACAAAACAAAACAAATTTACCCATGCTAAACCAATGGCTTTTAATGGACTAAAAACAAAAGCGCAAAAGGTCTACTACATCAGATATGCTCAGATAATGAATGATTCCTACAAATTTTAAGATTCAATGTTTCATTAAATTCACAAGTATTTGCTTATGATTGAGCAAACACAAGCCGAAAGCATGGTGATATGTGAATGTCAGTGGTCACATGTTACCCTTCCAGACATCTCTATACAGATGTTAAATAACCTTTTTCAAGGCTCCACTCATGCCTTCAACTTCATTTACTACTACTTCAGGAAACCTGCTCACAATTATTACCCACTTCACCTTAAACCTGGTCAGGCTCTCCCTCTCCTCTTCTACAAAGAGGGACAGGCTTCTCTTCGTCAAAAGAGCTTTCCCACTTGACTCCATTGGTCCCTCTAGTTATTGCCTAGTCTCTCTCTGCCAAACTTCCCAAGGAAGCAGTGTGGACCTGCTGCCCTCTACTTCCTCTCCAACTTTTGTGCCTTGACCCTACAAACAGCCTTTGATTTCACCCAACCTAACCCAATGGCTGCAGCCATGGCTAATTCATGTATGATAGCATCATCAAGCAATTTAGCAAAAGATGTTCCTTCTTCCAAACATCTCTGAGGGCACTGGGTCTGGCTGGTGGGCCACTCCCATCCATCCTGTCAGAAGCCCTCAAGAGAAACGCTGGGCAATCTTGCCAATAGCCCCTCCTTGGTCCTCACTTTTCCTGACTTTTCTTGTACTAGTTCACACAAGCGACCATCATCTTCCTGAAACATTCTTCTCTTTTCCTCTTTGGCCTTTCTGATTCTTTTATCTCTTTGGTAAATCCCTTCCTCTACATGTAGGCTTACTAGAGTAGAAGTCTTTGGTCTTCAGGAATTTTTCCTTTATATACGGCTCCCTCATCAATTCCATTCACCTTTAATTATCACCGCAATAAGCACCACCCCCAAATCTACATCTCTAAGTATTCACTGACTACTTCCACTCAAATTCAAATTAAAAAGAGAACTCATTATTTTAAGAATATCAGAAAAATGGGGTTCTCAAGTCAATACCGTGGTTATTTTGAAGTTAATTGTCTCTGCCTACTATAGAGGGTTGAAGGTAGGAAGAGTTCTGGATTGCCAATTAATGACAGACCTTCATTTCAGTGTTACCAATGACAATCTACAATACAATCAGACTCCGCCTTCAGAGAGGACATTAATTGGAGTTATCTAGTGAGTGGAGTATCAGAATTCAATGAGGATAGAAGGAAGGAAGAGGTCAGAGACGGCTTCATCAACTTCACACTTGTTTCAATTTCTAAACCCAACAATAAATGGCAACTAATATGGTTTGACTATGTCTCCATTCAAATGTCAACTTGAATTGTATCTCCCAGAATTCCTACGTGTTGTGGAAGGGACCCAGGAGGAGGTAACTAAATCATGGGGGCTGGTCTTTCCCGTGCCATTCTCATGACAGTGAATAAGTCTCATGAGATCTGATGGGTTTATCAGGGGTTTCCGCTTTTGCTTCCTCATTTTCTCTTGCTGCCACCATGTAAAAAGTGCCTTTCACCTCCTGCCATGATTCTGAGGCCTCCGCAGCCACGTGGAACTGTAAGTCCAATTAAACTTTTTCTTTCCAGTCTTGAATATGTCTTTATCAGCAGCATGAAAACAGACTTAATACAACAACCATGACAACAGGCCTTTCTCAGTTGTCACTTATCCTGACCTTTCTTTTACTCTCATCATATATAGTTGGTCTCAAGAATTCTGAGGAAAATAAGGCAGTTTCCTAGACTCCAAAATAACCAGTTCTCCTAAAAACATTCCTCCTTCCACTTGCCTTCTCTATTCCTATATATAATTATTCATAACCAAGTCACCCTATGGTTTGAGTGTCCTCTCCAAAACTCACGTTGAAATTTAATTGCCATTGTAACGTTATTAACAGGTGGGGCCCTTAAATGGCAGTTACAACATGAGAAGATGAATGCCATTATCCCAGGAGTTGGCTCCTGATAAAAGGATGAGTTTGGCAGGATATTCTCTCTCTGTCTTGGAGACTCACCTGCCCTTCTACCATGTTATGACAACATAAAGGCCCTTAGTAGATGCCTGTGCCATGCTCTTGGCCCTCCCAGCCTCCAGAACGGTCAACCAAATAAACTTCTATTGTTTATAAATTACCTAGTCTGTAGTATTGTTACAGGAGCAGAAAATGGATTAAGACACTCCAGGACAAAAGCTCAAATTTGACTCTTTCTTTTAAATCCAATATGGCAAAGTGTACATTAAGCCTATCAATTCTTCCCTTGGAATGGTTCTCAAATCATTCTTTCTTTCCACTTCTCCCCCTACAACAACAGAAAACATTTTTAACTCATCCAGAATTTCCTACTAAATCAGAAGCCTTTACTTTTGCTCAACTGTGAGACCTTTTTAAACCCACTATTAACGGATCAAAGCTGGCCCTTGAGTTTAAACTGCTTTAGGCCTCCAATCTCTCCTCATGCTGCATGTTAATACCAGGCTAAAGTTTCAAAACGCATTTATCATGTCACCATCTTGGCAAGCCACCGTAGCAAATGTAAACCCTTACTGGATACTGAACATCCTTCACAATCTGTCAACGTATCTTTCACACGAAACCTCTAACTACTTCCTTCACAAATCATCTACTCTGACCTGTCAGGTGTACTTGTTCTTTTCCAAAACAGCTTTAGTCATTTTAATCCTTGATCATACCCCCATTACCTTCCCTTTCGGAATTTTAACTGTCAAAGATCCATCTTCGAGTCCCACTTTTTCCATAAAGCAGTCCTCTCTCCTCTGAAAGTGTAGCTACCCTTTGGAACACTGATTGAACATTTTGCCAAACACTGAGTCCTCTTACACATTTATGAGATATTGTCTTCACAACTAGATTGTAAATTTGAGATACAACGCCATACTTTTTCACAATAAGCCTGTAAATGAGAATCTGGAAAATCATGATTTTCTCATTAATTCCATAAAATAAAATAGCATTTGCATGAGAATAACTCAGACCATAGAATATTATACTGGATCCACTTTCCTAAAGACAAAATAACCGCTTAAAATTTTTTAAACTGAGGTTTTGAGAGACATAAGAGATGTCTGTACAATATACCTGCCTCATTATTCTAAGGAGTCTTCATCTAGTATCAGATAAGGCTGCTGAATGGGAGTAATACTAATATTAAATTTAGGATATTCCTAAAAGTTCTCTAAGAATAAAATCCACTGTGGAAATACCACCAAAGAAATCGCAAATCTGTCTCTACAAAATACAAGAATTTGCACAACACTCCTTCAAACAGAAATAAACCTGTGTCTTAGGCTAAAATGAGAAACCTTCTTTCTCTGTTCAACAGCAGTCTGCACACAAGTAGGAAAACTGTGAGAGAATCTAGTCATTGCAGCAGAAATGTTCCAGGGGCAATAATTCTGTCTTTTTAAAAAATACATTTACAAACCATCTGTGTTACAATTAAATAACAGAATTGTATTGCTACTCAATAAGGGCCCTTGACAACCACAGGGTCCACTGAATGAGTTCAGAAGATATACAGCAAATCACTGTGAGAAAGAGCTTTCATTTTGTCATTTCAAAAGAATTCAATTAGTTTGGTACTTACTTTCAGCTGATGAGTTGAGTTCTGTCTTAATCTTCGATTTTTCAAGATCTTCTTTATATTCCTTCTTGAGCAATTTTACTATCTTTTTGCTATAACTTGATTTCTTCACTTTGAAAACTTCTTCATTTTCTTAAAAAGGAAATTAAATGAAGTCTGTAGCAACTATTTTCTGAAAATATTTCCCTTCTTTCACATGATCTTACGTGCTGTTCAAATTATCCCAAATATATATACTCATATGCCAAAATCATTGTATAATTATTTCAAGTCTGTCACAGACTCAAATTTAGGAGGTCAACTTCCTAAATTACTGTGAAGTAGTGAGATTTTTGAGACTTTTTAAAGGAATAGCACATGTAACTTCACAAAATTTTCCTATTACTGTCTTCCTTAAATCATCTATTTGAGGAGGGGAAAAAATCATTCAAAATGTTTCTGAAAAACCACATCACCAAGTTATTAACGAATCCGAAACAAAATATCTAAAATAAAAAGGTGCTGCCAATTCTGAGTAACTACATCCACCACAAGCTGACATAGTGGTTTTAAAGCTAAGGTAAGGGCAAATCACTTTTCTTTGATTTGAAATTTTAAAAGTACTAAATACTTAAAAAAAAAAAAGCTCATGTATCTCAAAAACAAAAATCTGTCTGTACTCCTCTCAAACCAAATAAAGAGTAACAGAAATGCCAAAGATAAACTACCTACCTTACTGGAAACCTCTCGAATAAAAATGCAAGATTTCCAAAACTTAATTTCTTTTTTCGTAACATGGAATTAACTGGGTTATGCACATTCAAATGGTCAGAAGAAAAAAGATTTAAGGCTCATTTAAGATCAGCAATCTAAATCCACTGCAGCCTGGCCTCCCACAGGAATTGGAGAAACTGCCTTGCTTTTACTATTATTACACCGTCTCGCTTCACTGTTCCCAAAGTCAGTGCGAAGAAGGCTGGGTATCTGCTACCCCTAATTACTTTTATGGGTAAACTGAGGCTCAGCGACTGCAAGGGACTGGCCCAAGGTCACTCAGAACCAGAGCTGCAACTCCAGGCTTCTGTTCCCTCTCCTAGTACTCCTTTTTACAAACTCGGCCTTCATGGTCGAGGATGCCTGGACAGAGCATCCAAGAAGTGTGGGCGCAGTGACCTGCAGAGGGCTCGGAAAGCATGCCAAGAGCAGCCAGGGGACCCACACCAAGTTGGCCCTGAAACACGCCAGGCAGAAAAGAGGCAGGACAGGGAACACCGCATTTCCCCTGAAACACTCAGAATGCCTGATCTGACCTCCGGCCCCGTGGCAGAGGAGGTGGTTAAGAAAAGGCTGGGGGCAGCGCGGGAACGCGTCCCTTGCCTGAGCAGAAGGCCGGAGGCTGGGGAAGATTCGCAGCCGGTCGGACGGCAGGGGACTCCGTTCCAGGGCTCCGGGGCTGGGCGTCCAGAGAATACGGGGGCGGGGGGCGGGGGGCGGGGGACGGGGGCCTGCGTCGGGGATGCGGCCGTCTAAGGGCGTCCGAAGCGCGCAGTTTACCTTCCTCCTCGTCCTGGAAGCTGAGCAGGCTGGCCCGGGGCACCTCTTTGTTCTCGCGAGGCCTCTTGCGCGGCTTCAGCCCGTTGCCGGGCTCCGCGCCGCCGGGGAAGCCGCCCCCGGCCTCAGCCCCGAGGCCCGGGGTCAGGGCGGAAGGCGGCGACGGCCCCGGGCCCAGCAGCGACTCCCCGCCAGGGGCCCTGTCGCCGCCACCGGGGCCCGCCTCTTCGCCCGTGCCCGGCGGCGGCAACAACGGCGGCGGCTCCTGCTCCTCATCGCGTTCCCGCTCTTCCTCTTCGGAGTCGTTCCGCTTGCGCACGTTCACCCGCCGGGCCTTTCGGAACATTCCCGCGGCCCGCACGGCGGTCGAATACTCGCTTCCACCGCGGCCCCGGCAGCACCGAGCTCGTAACGGCGCACGCGCGCTCTCCGGAGCTCCAGCCGGGTCGAGTCCTCTGTTGCTACCGCGCACCCCACAAGCGCGCATGCGCCTATGCTCCCACGCGCTCTCAATACTTGGAGAAAGAGAGAGTGAGAGAGAGAGAGAGAGAGAGCCCCACACCTCTCGCGAGAGCGTCGGCTCTTTGCATCGCTCTCTGTCGGAGTGGAGTACTATTAGCATGGAACTCTGGTGTTGTTTGACAGGTCACAAAGAGGATCATAGAGATGAGAAGAAAGAGTAGGCTCTGTTGTCCCTCAGACGGCGCTGCTGCAGTGCGTCTTCGCACTTACGCGGAGCGGTAATGTGAGGAAGCCTCCCGCCAAACAGATGAGGGAGGAGGAGGAGGGGAGAGGCCAGAGAGAGAAGCGGCTTTCGGGAAGGAAAGTGTGATCTAGGAGGTGGAATAGTCCTCTCCAAACTTTGACCTGAGGTGTGACTATTGGTAATTACTAGTTATTCTTGAGTAATACTTTGTATTTCTACAGCTTTATAGCTACAGAGCTCTTAGAAAGACATTGAATTTTATTTATGATACAATGTTACTTCAAAGACATTGAATTTCATTTATGGTACAATGTTACTTCAAAGACACTGAATTTCAGTTATGATACAATGTTACCTGGCTTGATGTCCCCCGTTCCCCAGTCTTTCAGGAACAAGGAAAGCAAAAGTGTTTCCGTGTTTTCGAAAGAATGCCAAGTTTGCAAGCAGTTCTATGACTAAATACTTTCCGAACCTTAGCGAGTTTCAGAAACAAGTGGAAGGAAAATCGAGCCGGGGGTGGGGAAGGTTGTGACAGTTCTCAGACTTGCGTGACAAAGCCCTCACTGGCCACACCTTCACAGGGTGATTGCGCCTAAGGTTGAACTCACCGGCTTTCCCTATCTCATCACCGAACTTGAAGTTTTTCCTTCGGGCATGCACCTGTGTATGCGAATTCATTTTGATGTTTCGAAATTAAAAGGGTATTCGGTAGAGTGAAAAAAATCCACCCATGTCTGGAAGGCTGTTCACTTCCTCAGTGGCAATGTTAACAGTTTCTTATGATCCTCTAAAGATGTTCTATGAACATAAAAGCAAATAAATATGCATATTTTAATGTGTTCCCCTTTTTACACAGCTGGTGTGTAAGCTGCATTTTTAGCCTACCATAGATTGGAGATCGGCCCATATCTGTATATGAAGGGTTGTGTTTTTTTGGTTTTTTGTTTGTTTGTTTTGAGACTAAATTTCGCTCTTGTCGCCCAGGCTAGAGTGCAATGGCGCGATCTCCGCTCACTGCAATCTCCGCCTCCCAGGTTCAAGTGATTCTTCTGCCTCAGCCTCCCTAGTAGCTGGGATTACAGGCACGCGCCACCACGCCCAGCTAATTTATTTTGTATTTTTGTATTTCACCCTGTTGGCCAGGATGGTCTCAATCTCTTGACTTCGTGATCCGCCCGCCTCAGTCTCCCAAAGTGCTGGGATTACAGGCGTGAGCCGCCGCGCACAGCCGTCTATTTTTTTTTTTTTAACCCAGCTACGTAGTGATTCATTGTTGGGATATACTGTAATTTATTTAACCAGTTCCATAAACATTGATATTTAGATTATTTCTAGTCTTAATCAGTGCTGTAATGAAAAGCTTTGAAAAACTGTTACATCTGTAGGATGAAATAGAATTGAAATTGCTAGATCTCAATATATGCATTTATGATTTTGCTAATTCTAAATTTCTTTTTATAGAAGTTATGCAGTTTGTACTTACATCAGCAAACATTAGGATGCCTGTTTGCCCACACCATCCTGTAGAAATTTCAGTAAGATTTAAATTCCAGGTTGAAGTGGAAGATCCCGAGCACTCCAAGCATTTCTTTTTATTTAATTTAATTTATTTATTTATTATTTGTTTGAGACGGAGTCTTGCTCTATGGCCCAAACTGGAGTGCGGTGGCACGATCTCAGCTCACTGCAGCTTCTGCCTCCCATGTTCAAGCTATTGGCATGTCTCAGCCTCCCGGGTAGCTGGGATTACAGGCATCTGGCACCACACCCGGCTAATTTTTGTATTTTTGTTTTGTTTTGTTTTGTTTTTTGAGACGGAGTCTTGCTCTTCTCGCCCAGGCTGGAGTACAATGGCACGATCTCAGCTCACTGCAACCTCTGCCTCCTGTGTTCAAACGATTCTCTTGCCTCAGCCTCCCGAGTAGCTGGGATTACTGGCACCTGGCACCACACCTGGCTAATTTTTGTATTTTTAGTAGAGACGGGGTTTTGCCATGTTGGCCAGGCTGGTCTCAAACTTCTGACCTTGTGATCCGCCTGCCTCGGCCTTCTGAAGTGTTGGGATTAAGGCATGAGCCACCACACCCGGCCTAATTTTTATATTTTTAATTAGATTTGACATGTGCACGACTAGGACTCAGTTTTGGAGCTAAGAGCATCCTCTATAACATTAACATTTTCTTCTAGTTAATAGGAAGGGTTAATAACATCTGGCTTCCATTCTACTCATGTTACTCTCAGTTCTTATATTCTGGCTGTTCAGCATTGGTGTAAGTTCTGATTCCAACAGTGTTTCACTAGTCAAATTGAACTCCCTTTTCTAATCATAGAAGATTCAAATTGTGCCTGATCAGCCTCCAGACACCTGAGCCAAGAGAAAGATTTGCAGTAAAATAATTAGGGTAGAGGTAGCAAAGACAAGGTCCAGAAGCCGAATATGTTATTATGGTGGCCTGAAATTTCAAAAATTTCTCCCAGTGTAAAAGTGGTGATTGGATATGGATAGAGGGAAGAGTACCTCTCATTTTAAAGTAAGCCACAATACAATCACGTGTCACTTGACGGGGATACATTCTGAGAAATATGCCATTAGGCAATTTCATCACATACTTACACAAACCTAGTGGTGTAGCCTACTACATACCTAGGCTGTATGGCATAGCTTATTGCTTCTAGGCTACAAACCTGTACGGCATGTTACTGTACTGAATACTGTAGCACTTGTAACACAATGGTATCTGTATCTAAACATAGAAAAGATACAGTAAAAATACGGCATAAAAGCTTTAAAAATGGTGCACCTGTATAGGACACTTACCAGGAATGGAGCTTACAGGACTGGAGGTTGCTCTGGGTGAGTCAGTGAGTGAGTGGTAAGTGAATATGAACGCCTAGGATATTACTGTACACTGCTGTAGATTTTATAAACAACTGTACACTTAGGCTACACTAAATGTTTAAACATATTTCTTTCTTCAATAATAAATAGCTTACTATAACTTTTTTACTTTATAAGCTTTCTTTTTTTTTTTTTTTTTTTTTTGAGACGGAGTCTCGCTCTGTCGCCCAGGCTGGAGTGCAGTGGCGCGATTTCGGCTCACTGTAAGCTCCGCCTCCCGGGTTCACGCCATTCTCCTGCCTCAGCCTCCCGCGTAGCTGGGACTACAGGCGCCCGCCACCACGCCCGGCTAATTTTTTGTATTTTTTAGTAGAGACGGGGTTTCACTGTGTTAGCCAGGATGGTCTCGATCTCCTGACCTCGTGATCCGCCCGCCTCGGCCTCCCAAAGTGCTGGGATTACAGGCGTGAGCCACCGCGCCCGGCCAGCTTTCTTATTTTTTAAAACTTTTTTGTTGTTATTGTTTTGTTTTGTTTTTGTTTTTTGAGATGGAGTCTCACTCTGTCACCCAGTCTGGAGTGCAGTGGCGCAATCTCAGCTCACTGCAACCTCCACCTCCCAAGTTCAAGCAATGAGACAGAGTCTCACTCTATCCCCAGGCTGGAGTGCAGTGGCGTGATCTCAGCTCACTGCAACCTCTGCCTCCCAGGTTCAAGCAATCCTCCCACCTCAGCCTCCCAAGTAGCTGGGATTATAAGCGTGCACCACCATGCCCAGTTAATGTTTGTATTTTTAGTAAGAGATGATCCGCACACCCCACAAGCTCCTGTGTTGGCCAGGCTGGTCTTGAACTCCTGACCTCAAGTAATCTGCCCACCTTGGCCTCCCAAAGTTCTGGGATTGCAGTCATGAGCCAACGTGCCCAGACATTTTTTAAAACTTCTTGACTTTTTTTTTTTTTTTTTTTTGAGACTGAGTTTTGCTCTTGTTGCCCAGGCTGGAGTGCAGTAGTGCAACCTCAGCTCACCGCAACCTCTGCATCCAGGGTTCAAGCAGTTCTCCTGCCTTAGCCTCCTGAGTAGCCGGGATTACAGGCGTGCACTACCACGCCCAGCTAATTTTGTATTTTTAGTAAAGACAAGGTTTCTCCATGTTGGTCAAGGCAGTCGCAAACTCCCGACCTCAGGTCGTCCACCTGCCTCAGCCTCCCAAAGTATTGGGATTACAGGCGTGAGCCATCGTGCCCAGCGTAACACTTTGCTTAAAAAAATACACATTTACAGCTGCACAAAAATATCTTCTATTTTTACTATTTTAATTATTTTGTTTTACTTTTTAAACTTTAAAGCTAAGACACAAACACACACATCAGCCTAGGCCTACGCAAGTTCAGGATTATCAGTGTCACTGTCTTCCACTTCCACATCTTGTCCCACTGGAATGTCTTCAGGAAAAATAACAAACATGGAGCTATCATGTCGTATAAAAACAATATCTTTTTCTGGAATACCTCCTGAAGGACCTGCCTGAGGCTCTTATATACTTAACTTTTTTTTTTTGTAAGTAAAAAGAGTGCGCTCTAAAATAACAGTAAAAAATATAATATAGTATAGGCGTCCCCAGCCGCCTCCCACCCCTGCAGGAGGCAAGTGGCCAAAGGTAGACATTGTTCTCTCTCTTTTTTTAAGTTTATTTTTAAAATGTTAGAAGCCACAAAGCCAATAAATATGTAAAAAATATTCTATATACATTAGCTGATGTCTTAGTCCCTTTGGGCTGCTACAACAAAATACCATTAATTGGGTGACTTATAAACAACAAATTTATTTCTCACAGCTCTGGATGCTGGGAAATCCAAGGTTAAGGCACTGGCAGATTTGTGTTCCGGTGAGGGTCTGCTTCCTGGTTCATAGATGGTACCTTCTAGCTGAGTCCTCACATGGTGGAAGGGAGACAACTGTGGTTTCTTCAGCTTCTTACCAGGGCACTAATCCCATTCATAAGGGCTCCACCTTTGTGACCTAGTCACATTCCAGCATCTCTACCTCCTCTGCTATCACATTGGGGATTAGTGTTTCAATATATACATTTGGGGGGAAGATAAATAGCTGGGCCTTAACAACGGATGAGGCCTCACTAAATATGCGAGAAATAAGATAAAGCAGGGGTCCCCAACCTCCAGGCCACAGACTGGTACCAGTCAGTGGCCTGTTAGGAACCGAGCTGCACAAGAGGAGGTGAGCGGCAGGTGAGCGAACAAAGCTTCATCTGTATTTGCAGCCACTCTGCATCACTTGCATTACCACCTGAGCTCTGTCTCCTGTCAGATCTGCAGCAGCATTGGATTCTTACAGGAACACGAACCCTATTGTGAACTCTGCACATGAGGGATCTAGCTTGTGCACTCCTTATGAGAATCTAATGCCTGATGACCTGTCACTGTCTCCCATCACCCCCAGATGGGACCATCTGGTTGCAGGAAAACAAGCTGAGGGCTCCCACTGCTTCTACATTATGGTGAATTGTATAATTATTTCATTATATATTACAGTGTAATTATAATAGAAATAAAGTACACAGTAAATGTGATGCATTTGAATCATCCTCAAACCATCCTCCACCCCCCAGTTCATGGAAAAATTGTCTTCTATGAAACCAGTCCCTGGTGTCAAAAAGGTTGGGGACTACTGGTATAGCAAATACATAAACCAGTAACATAGTCATTTATTATCATTATGGAGTTTTATGTACTATATGTAATTGTATGTGCTATACTTTTATACCACTGAAACAGAGGTTTTTTAATACCAGCATCACCACACACATGAGTAATGTATTGTGCTACAGTATTATGATTGCTATGATGTCACCAGATGATAGGAATTTTTCAGCTCCATTGCAATCTTTTTTTTTTTTTTTTTTTTGAAACAGAGTGTAGCTCTGTTGCCCAGGCTAGAGTGTAGTGGTGCAATCTCTGCCTCCAAGTTCAAGCGATTCTTGTGCCTCAGCCTCCTGAGGAGCTGGGATTACAGGCATGTGCCACCACACGTGACTATTTTTTGCATTTTTAGTAGAGACGAGCTTTCACCATTTGGCCAAGCTGGTCTCGAACTCCTGACCTCAGGTCATCTGCCCGCCTCACCCTCCCAATATGCTGAGATTACTGGCATGAGCCACGGCGCCTGGCCGTATTGCAATCTTATGGGACCACCACCATATATGCAGTCCATCATTGATCAAAACATCATTATGCAGTGCATGGTTGTATTCAGATACAACAGATTTATTTATAACTTTGCCAGTCTACCTATTTATATAGTTAAAGAGCAAAGTTAAACATTTAAAAGTTATCTTACTGCCCAAGCAAGCCAAAGGTTCTTCTATCAGAAGTTATAGAGATTGTGGAAATTAAATTCCTGAAATTGAATAGCTACCTTAACTGCCTGTCAGCTGGTATATTATCAGAAACTAATTATTTGATAAAGTACTTCTGTGCTTTGAGTATCAAATATACTAATTTGTTTGTTGATATAGTATGTCATCACCATTTAATATTGCAATGCTTTTAGTATCCTGGGAAGACAAAGAACGAATACATCAACCATTTTGTTTCAATCAATAAATTGTTCCTTTAAAAAAAGTCGTCTTTCCAAGCAATAATTCTGGTTAGTATTTTTCCCATGAAATTGTGACTTTACATGGATTAATTGACCCACAGATTCAGACAAAATAGGCAATAAGCAGTTTGGTTTGCCAACTCAGTCCTAAACTATGCAGTCTGGAACAATGACTACCAAATTCAGGTCTGTGAACTTGTGAAAAGTTTTCCCTACTCAGCTGCCAAAATAAAAGAGGAAGGGCAGTCTGTGTGTATAGAGTAACCAGATATCCTTTCTTGGAAGAAATAGTCCTTTATTCTGAAATTATGTGCCTTTTTTTTTCTTTCATGTTAAGATGAGAAAATTTCTTTATTTCTATAAACAATGATGCTAATATATGGTAGTCTGTGAGTTTATCTTCATACCCTTATTTGGCAAACTGAAATGTAGGAAAAGCTATAGGCCCTCCTCAATTTTTTATTTTATCTTTAAAAAATTTTATCTGGTAGGTGAAATATAACAGCCTAGGAGTCCCTGATCTAGGATTTTCCTTTTTTTAAAAAACTGTAACTCTGGACATCTCAATAGTTCTATTCTGGAAAAAGGCTGAAGAAATAATGTAATAATTTTTTAGATTTATTTAAACCTTACTTTGATGAAGGCAGTTCTGCAGTAACTTAAAGTAGAATGTCAACTCATGGGTGCCACGGTTTGAATGTATCCCCCAAAATTCATGTGTTGGAAACTTAATTCCCAATGTAACAATGTTGAGAGGTGAGACATTAAGACATTAGGTCATGAAGGGTCTGCCCTCATGAATGGATTCATGTGGTGGTCGCTGGATTAGTGGGTTAGTTATCTTGGGATTGGCTTCCTCATAAAATGCATGAGTCCAGCCCCCTTTCTGTCTTGCTCTCTTGTACTCTCTTCCCCTGTCACGTACTGCCGTGGTATGTGGTGCAGCAAGAAGGCCTTCACCAGATGTGGCCCCTCAACCTTGAATTTTCCAGCTTCCAAAACGATAAGAACTAAATTTCTGTTCTTTATAAATTAAGCTGTGGTATTTTGTTATAGCAACACAAAATGTACTAAGACAATAGGGGAAGAGATTTTTATGTTTTGTTCACTGCTGTTTTCACAGTATGTTGAATGGCTCTTGGCACAGAGTAGACAATATTCGTTGACTGAATGCTATTGGACATTATCTGTTTATTGAATTAGTGATAAATATTTTACCCTACGTTGTTATAAATGGACATTTTCTACACGTAACAACCCTTTATTTCTAAAGCATGATCTCAATGTATTATAAATTACTGAAGTATATTAGTTCTTTTCTTTTTTTTTTTTTTGAGACACAGTCTTGCTGTGTCGCCCAGGTTGGAGTGCAGTGGCGTGATCTCGGTTCACTGCAACCTCTGCCTCCCAGGTTCAAGTGATTCTCCCGCCTCAGCCTCCCGAGTAGCTGGGATTACAGGCATACACCACCCGCCCAGCGAATGTTTGTAGAGACGGGGTCTCGCTGTGTTGCCAGGCTGGTCATTAACTCCTGACCTCAGGTGATCCACCCACCTCGGCCTCCCAAAGTGCTGGGATTACAGGCATGAACCACCTCGCCCGGCCGATTAGTTCTTAAAGTAGTAATAGACATCTCCCCTCCACCTGTGGGAACTGCCTCCTCTAGGGAGAAGAGTACCCCGTGAGTTAGGAAGCCAGGTGATATGGTTTGAATATTTGTTCTCTCCAAATCTCACGTGGCAATGTGACCTCCTGTGTTGGAGGTAGGGCCTGGTGAGAGGTGTTTGGATCATGGGGCAGATGCCTCCTGAATGGCTTGGTGTCATCCTGTAACAAGTGTATTCTTGCCCTATTCGTTCCCATGAGAACCTACTGTTTAAAAGAGTCTGGTACTTCCTCTTCTCACTCTCTCTCTCTCGCTTCTGTCTCACCATGTGACATGCTGGCTTTCCTTCACCTTCTGCCATGAGTAGAAGGTTCCTGGGGCCCTCACCAGAAAAAAATGCTGGTGCCATGCTTCTTGTACAGCCTGTGGGACCATGAGCCAAATAAACCTCTTTTCTTTATAAATTACCCTAGCCTCAGGTATTTCTTTGTATCAACAACAACAACAACAACAAGGGCACACACCAAAAAAGAAAAAAAAAAAAGAAATGGACTAAGACACCAAGTTACATTGTACTGGCTGATGCAAAGTGGGCTGATCAGAATCTCCCGAGATTTTGCCCTTGAAACAGAGACAGTGAGTCCCTGCTTATGGCTGGAATTGCAATGAACTCAAAAGCTGTAGGAAAGCCTTAAATTACATGTCAGCTCAGTAGCCAAGAAAACTAGTCAATGTAGCGAGAGAGAAGAATGAGGACAGAAAGGATACTCTGAGGGCTTCTGGTACCTTCCCAGATCCTTGACTCTTCCAGAAGCTGGACTGCATGCCATGTGTGAGTTCCCTTGATCTTCTTGGAATCCTTATAATAAATTTCCTTTTTGTTGTTGTTGGTATTAATGATGTTTTATTGTGTTACGTGTATTTGCTTAAAGAGTTATTTTCATTTTATAGTAGGGTAAATTTTATCCGTGTACATTATACAATTGTTTTTAAAAGTTCACTTGCTTAATAACTCTTCACCTATAGCTTTTGTTCAACAGAGTTTTTCTCTTATTTCTTTCTTTTTAAAAACTATACACACATACATCCTCACAAGCAGGCATTTAAGCAGCAAGTAACAGTGAGGAATGCTCTCTCTCCTGCAGGCACATAGTTATTGCAAGTAACTTGCTAATAGAGATAAGTACCTCTGTTTAGAGCATATAAATGGTCCTAGTTAAAATTGTTAGTAAATTTATACTTTTTATCAAACTCTATTAAAATGTAGCCATTGGTTCTAATTGAATGAGATCATTGTTTCTACTAAAACTTTGACTCAATCCAGGTTTAAAAGACCCCAAGGTTTTATTTATTTTTTTTTAAATAAAGTTGTTACTTTAAAAATTATTGGCCACATTAGTATCCCCAGTGGAGATTCAACTCTTATAAATGTATTCCACTCATGAGTGTTTTGGCAATTCAGCTATAATGGTCATTTCTTCATTTTCCAAAATGACACTTTCTTCAACCAAAAGAAAGTGAAATTTCTCTTTATCCAAACTAAGGCCTTCACCAGATGTGACCCCTCAACCTTGGAACAAAAGTAAATGTTTTAATGAAGATTACCTTGTTCATCCTAGTTTATTTTTAAGATGTATCTTCTATTTAGACCAGGTATTTCTCTTACCCATTCATTCAACAAAATTTATTGAACATGTTTGATGCTCTAGGCATTGTGCTAGGCAGTAGGGACACAACAGTGAACAAGACAGATGTTTTCTTTGTCCTAGAACTGTAGTCAGCTGCTAGAGATGTAAAAAGTCAATAAACAAATTAATTGGTAATTGTGATTATAATTGTGAACGAAATCAATAGGGTACTACATCTTAAGAACTGATATAAAATGATAGAAATTTCAGTTTGAGTTTATTTTTTCTATGTGCTGTAGGGGACAGGAAACATTCTCTTTACCCTCTGAAGGACTGAAGTAAATAGACAGTAGACAGAGTAACAGAAAAAAAGGCACGCAAATTTATTATATGCACAGGGGCATCATAGGAAAAAGTGAGTACCCTATAACCGAATGAAATTGAGAAGCTTATATACCTTCTTCAAAGGGGAGAGACAGGGAAGGATGTAGGCAGCTTAAGGTTGAGAAAATAATTTGGGGAAAAGATGAATAGGTGTTAGAGCCTGTGCCAAGTCTGTCTGAGCATGATGTTGACCTTCAGTCTCTTCTCTTGGGTTGCAGTTGATCTTCCTTGGTTGAAGAGATTCCTGGGGAGGAGACTCATGACAATTGAGTTTCTTTTTGGAGGATCTATCTTTAGGCAGGTATGAGAAGTTCAGAGAGCCTCTCCCTGTGCTTTGGGAAAGCAAGAGGGGCCAGAGACAGGAGGGCAGGAGAAGGTCAGAGAGACCCTGGTTCTGAGGCTCCTTCTGTGGTTTTCCAATCTCCTTTAGTTCAAAGTACTCAGCATGCTAAAGTGGCATGCTTTGTGGTATTGTGAGCCCTAACAGTGCCAATGGCCAGTTAAGTATCTTTATCATTAGAAAATGTGTAAGGACTTTGGGGGCTGAGGCAGAACATTTTCCTGCAAGATAATTACAATGAACAGCTCCAAGGTGTCTTCAGTAGTAAACTTTTCTTCAAACATTTCATGTAAAATGGGCATTTGAAATCATTTTATTCAGTTCAGTATTTTATATCTTCTAGTGTTACTATGTGAAAGAGTATTATTCAGAACCATAGTAGAACAAGATATTTATATTACATTCACAATGGACACTTTATATCTGAGAATAGTGTGACCAATGAAAAAGCAAAAATACCAATCTATGCACCCTTTCTGAAAGAACCCACTTACCACCTGTTGGGTCAGTATCATTCATACATTATTGTCCCTCTTGAAAAAAATTTGAAGCAGATATATTATGGAAGACGACAGTTATAAACATGCCCTCTGGGTATAAAGGATAGAAGAATTGATGTTTCTTTTTTTCTGTTTTGTTTAGTGTTACTAGAGGGCAGCAAAGTCATACAATAAACGTACAGTAAGATTAGACTATGATTACCTAACAGAATCAGATGCAGCTTTGAATTTGTTAAAAACTACAGATGGACTTTGAAAAGTAACTTTTTCCTAATTATAAAAGTACTGCTTGCACATTTTAGAAATTCAGAAAATGCAGAACAATACAAAGAATAAAATGAGAATAACTTATAAACTAATCATATGGTTTAAATCTTAAAAGGTATTAAATGTTCATTTTTGGTTCATTCCCTTCCTGATTGCTTGTGTTTAGTCATTCTCTACTCAAAACACCTAGACCGTTTTCTGTTTTCTGCACAGATACAGTGTCTATTTATCTACAGTAATGTTCTCTGTGTTTTTTAACTAAATGGTATCATGCTCTATGTGTTATTTTATAACTTGCTTTTTCCTTTTAGCTTGGGATTTGCAGCTCTTTTAAGTATGTTTAAATATACTTCATTCATTTTCCCAACTTTTTATTTTGGAAAAATTCAAATGATAAAAACAAGCAGGGCCGGGCACGGTGGCTCATGCCTATAATCCCTGCACTTTGGGAGACCGAGGCGGGCGGACCATGAGGTCAGGAGTTCGAGACCGGCCTGGCCAACATGGTGAAACCCCGTCTCTACTAAAAATACAAAACAGTTAGCTGGGTGTGGTGGTGTATGCCTGTAATCCCAGCTACTTGGGAGGCTGAGGCAGGAGAATCGCTTGAACCCAGGAGGCAGAGGTTGCAGTGAGCCGAGATCGTACCATTGCACTCCAGCCTGGTCAACAGAGCAAGACTCCGTCTCAGGGTAAAAACCAAAAAACAAAACACAAGCAGGAGGCTGGCATGGTAGCTCACGCCTGTAATCCCAGCACCTTGGCAGGTCCAGGCAGGAAGATTTCTCGAGGCCAGGAGATCGAGACTAGCCTGGGCAATATAGCTAGACCCCATCACTATAAAAAATTAAAAATAAAAAAATTAGCTGGGTATGGTGGCACACACATGTAGTCCCAGCGACTCAAGAATCACTTGAGTCCAGGAATTAGATGTTACAGTGAACTGTGATCGCACTGCTGCACTGCTTCCTGGGCAACAGAGAAAGACCCTCTCTCAACACACCAACACACGTAACAGCAAGAATAATACAACGATTACCCGCATATCCTTCACCTAGATTCATCACTGTTAATATTTTGCTACATTTACTTTCTCTCTTTATCTTTGCTGAGTCATTTCAAAGTTACCTGCAGACATCCTGATACTGCAGCCCTAAATACTTCAGTGAGTATCCCCTAAGAACAAGGGCATTTCTCTACATACCCATAATACAGTTATCACACTCAGGAAGTTTTACATTAACATACTACTGTTATCTAACATCGAGTCCATATTCAAAATTCCCTCACTTATCCCAATAATGTCTTTCATAGCTGTTGTTTTATCCCCAATCTGGGATCTCGTAAAGATTGTGCATTGCAATTAGTTATCATGGGTATTTAGTCTCCTTTATTCTAGAACAGTCTATCCGTTCTTTTTTTCTTCTTTTAACTTTCATTGACTTTTTTTTTAAATTTTTTTGAGACGGAGTCTCGCTCTGTCACCCAGGCTGGACTGCGGTGGCAAGATCTCGGCTCACTGCAACCTTCACCTCCCAGGTTGAAGCAATTCTCCTGCCTCAGCCTCCCAGGTAGCTGGAATTACAGGCATGCACCACCACGCCCGGCTAATTTTTGGTATTTTTAGTAGAGACGGGGTTTCGCTATGTTGGCAAGGCTGGTCTCGAACTCCTGACCTCAGGTGATCCACCCACCTTGTCCTGGGATTACAGGTGTGAGCCACCACGCCTGGCCAACACTGACATTTTTGAAGCGTCCTCATCAGTTTTTTTTTTTTCTTCTCCAGAATGTCCTTCTATTTGGATTTGGATTACACAAAGTTTAACGTTTTTTGGAAAAATCCTACCTAGGTAATGTGTCGTTCTCAATGCATCATGTCAGGCAGCTTATGATGCCAATTTGTCCCATGGTAAGTTTTTTTTTTTTATCTCTATGGGTGCATAGTAGGTGTATGTGTTTGCGGGGTACATGAGATGTTTTGATACAGGTATGCAATGTGATCATGGAGACACATGGGGTATCCATCCCCACAAGCATTTATCATTTGTGTTACAAACAATCCAATTATACTCTTTTAGTTATTTTAAAATGTACAATTCATTTATTGGCTATGGTCACCCCTGGTAAATGGACCTTTCTCCATTGTAAAGGTCCTACTTGTAATTAATAAGTAATCTGTGGAATGATGATAATTTTAGACTGTGTAAATATTCCTCAGAATTTCAACCAATCATTTTAGCATCCATTAATGATTCTTTTCAGAATTCATGGTTACTATAGCATTTGCAAAATGGTAATTTGGTATTACTCTCTATTACTCCTTCTAAATTTATTAGTTGCCAATGTTCTGTAAATCAGACTTTCTCTTCTTCTTTCCCACTTTTTATTTTTTGACTTTTTTTAGTGACAGTACAGACTCATGGAGTCTTTTTCAAATCAATATGCTAAAATCCATTTCTGTAATTGATCATTTTGATGTTCATATTGTCCCTAATTTGGCCAATAGAACTGTCTGCGATGGGTTCTGCATTCTCTTGCTACATCTCCATCAACTTTTTGACCTTATCTTACTTTCTGTCACAGTAAGATGTTTCAAGCTCACTTTATGTTTTTGTTTCTCCAGACCCCTGGAATCAGCCATTTCTTCAAAACCCTATTTTTTGTTTGTTTGTTTGTTTTAATGGGGAATGGTGTTGAGAAACCACAATTTAGGTGTCAGGTGTGTTCTTTGCCACAGGGGTGTCATTGCTTCTAGGCTTTCTCAGAGGATAAAGCTAAGACATATGTCTTAAAAAGCATGAGTTTGGCCAGGTGTAGTGGCTCACACCTGTAATCCCAGCACAACAAGGGAGGATTGCTTGAGCCTACGAGTTCGAGACCTGCCTGGGCAACATAGTGAGACCTTGTCTCTACAAGTAATTAAAAAAATTAGCCAGGCATAATGGCATACATCTGTAGTCCCAGCTACTTGGGAGGCTGAGGTGGGAGGATTGCTTGAGCCCAGGAGGTCGAGACTGCAGTGAGCTATTATCATACCACTGCAGCACTCCATGCTGGGTGACAGAGCAACAACCTGTCTCAAAAAAAAAGAAAAAAAAAGTGATGAGTTTGCACTGATACCTTTAATTCCAATCCAACATCCCAGGCTGCTGCTCCTTCCCTCACTTCATATTTCCTACCATTACAACTCTGGATGGACCTCCAAAAATTTCAGTGTATTTACTCTTTTGCACAATCCTACAAAGTGGTTTTAGAATTGTTGTACCAATATTATCACCACCAACAAGCCTACTAAAGTTTATAATTTCTTTGCATTTTTAAAAACTAACAGTGTTTTATTTCTTTCATAAAAAATCTTAAATGTGGCAAAATGTTCATATTTGTCAATTCTGGATGACAATTACATGAGTGTTAGTCATATTATTCATTCTTTTCTTTTTAAAAAATTCTTATTGAAGTATAGAATGCATACAGAAAAGTGCATTTATTGTACATGAAGAGCTAAATGAATTTTTACTAACTGGCATATGTGTATGTGTGTGTGTGGAGTGCTTCTCTATGTAGATATACAAAAATATAAATGTTGTTTTCTAGCTTGTGTAAATTTTAAGACACATTCCTAAATTGTACTTCAAAGTGACTGTACCAGTTTATTCTCTTAAATAGAGACTATTTGCCTACAGGCATGACAAAATGGAATATCAAATAACTTTACTTTTTGCCAATCTAGTGGATGAAATATTAGTTTCCTATTGCATTTCTCTGGGTAGAGGTAATTTTTTTGTTGTTCGGTTATTGGCTACTTGTTTTCATCTTAAAGTGAATTGCATGCTGATTTCATCATTTTTCTATTAGATTGTTAGTCTCTTTGTTTTCTACTTTAATACTATCTAATTTAACATTATGAGATTTGTCTTGGGGTAAGACTGTAACTTTAAGCAGTAAGCACTTGTTCCAGCATCATTTGTTTATTTATGTAAAAATGGGCTGGGCATGGTAGTTCATGCACTTTGTAATCTCGGCACTGCGGGAGGCTGGGGCGGGTGGATCGCTTGAGTCCAGGAGTTTAAAACCAACCTGGGCAACATGGCAAGACTCAGTCTCTCCAAAATTGCAAAATTAGCCAGACATGGTGGTGTGCACCTGTAGTCCCAACTACTCAAGAGGCCTAGGTGGAAGGGCTGCTTGAGCCCAGGAGGCAGAGGTTGCAGTGAGCCAAGATTACGGCACTGCACTCTAGCCTGGGTGACAGAGTGAGACCTTGTCTCAAAAAAATAAAAGTAAAATATGTATGTAGAAATGCTCTTATTGGGTTTTCTCTATTATGAAAGTGATTTTGTGTGTTTTAAATTTTATTTGTATAAACTTATGGGGCATAAGTGCAATTTTGTTACATGGATATATTACATAATGGTGAAGTCAGGGTTTTTAGTGTGTCCATCACTGGAATAATGTACCTTGTGTCCATTAAGTAATTTCTCATCATCTACTCCCTGCCCTTTCAAGTCTTGATTATATGTTTATTCAAAAAAAAATATATCTCCCAGTAAATAAATATTTCTCCCAGATAGGTAGAAAATAAGAATTGCCCCCATACCATCACCACATATGATACTGTTTTTAGTGTGCGTCCTAGTCTGTTTTTTATTTTTTGTTGTTGTTTTGTGTGTGTGTGCTTCTAACACCCTTTATTGACTTAATTTCCCTTTCCATTTTTTTTATGATTTTACTATTCGCAAGTACTATTTTTTTTTTTTTTTTTTTTTTTTTTTAGTTTAGGATCTGTCTTTGAGGCATCCTTCCTGCTGTATTTGTCTATCTATGGTGCCATTTATATTGTCTTACAATTGTCTTTAGGAGAAATGTACTCTCTGTAGAGCCAGCTCTCCCTCATTGCTTTTCTAGAGTCTGGGTAGGATAAACATGACCTTGTGCAACATTTTGAGTTGTGACTCTGTATTAGTTTGTTCTCACACTGCTAATAAAGACACACATGAGACTGGGTAATGTATAAAGGAAAGAGGTTTAATTGACTCACAGTTCCACATGGCTGAGGAGGCATCACAATCATGGCTGAAGGTGAATGAGGAGCAAAGTCACGTCTTACATGGTGGCAGGCAAGAGTGTGTGTGCAGGGGAACTCCCCTTAATAAAACCATCAGATCTTATAAGAACTCACTATCATGAGAACAGCATGGGAAAGACCCGCTCCCATGATTCAATTACCTCTCACCAGGTCCCTTCCCACAACCTGTGGGAATTGTGGGAGCTACAATTCAAGATGAGATTTGGGTGTGGCACAGCCAAACCATATCAGACTCTGTTAAATGAAAAAGCCTCCGTACATCATTATTCTTGTAACAAATCACATCCAATTTACAAGTGTTCTCCTGTAAATTCTGGAGAAACAGAGGCCCTGAAGTTATTGGTGAGCAAGTCTGGGAAATGGAAATGGAGGTTCCAATTCCTGTTTTTACTAATTTAATGTGTATAAAATGTTATCTATATCTTTTCTTCATTCCTTTGTTCCTTCCTTTCTTTTGAGGGACTTTCATAGGTTCATTCAAGAGTTTTAACCCCTAACTCATTTTTCTCACAAGGCCTTAAATTCCACAACCTCATCATCTACCACCTTTGGTGCTTTCAGAATCATGACTCTCAATGTTGAAGAGTGGGCTACTGCATGGAAGGTGGGTGCAAACCCCTAAAATTTCCACCCCTGGTTCTGGAAAGTGAGAAATTGGGGATTTCAATACTGCAAGCCATCCTTCACATTCTAAAGTCATTGTCTTTACTTAGTTCCGTCAGCATTTCTTTCTTCCAGTCAGTGGGGTATTGGCATGGACTTGTACTGGCTCATAAGAGCTGATTGGTAAGTTTTCAGGAATTTGCAAGCTGGTTGTTAAGCACAGTCATTATTGAAAGCAAATTATGTAAACTTACAATTAAATAAATTATATCAAAACCAAAAATAATAAATACTCAGAACTTATCACTTCCTAATTATTTTACTTCACTTTACTATTGTTCATGCTTTTGGGGTTAGTTGTGCCTGTTGTATAGGTAGGGTGGAAATACTATATAATGCTGCCCTATTGTATGTCTTTTCTCAACTCCATGTTCTCTTGGTAGCATGAAATTGGGTTATGGTGGCAGTATTTACACCACTACATATCAGAGTGTGATTTATGATTTTGTTGAGTGTGATGGAGAAAATGTTAACAATGCAGATTAAACTTAAAAGTGTGTCATGTACATAGCCCTTACATTGTGAATAGTCCCCATACTGAGAAAATATTCCTCCAGTATTTGAAAACTATTATTTGATTCAGCAAAGAAGTTGCTTTCATCACTGACTAGCAAGTGACATTCTCACATATATCTTTGTTGTTTAACTTTCCTCTTACTTCTAACATAAATGAAAATCTCAACCAATATTTATACCAAAACTATACATGCTGATCAGTTGCAACCCTAGGTTGGCTTTGTGTACAAGAGTTTGGCAAAAATCAAAGCATTCTTTGAGAACTAATGATGTACAAAGAGTATATAATAAAGAGTTATCTGTAGTTTATTATCATTTGTAAATTGTGTGCTATACATTCTTTACATCAGTAAAATTGAAATAAACTATGTACATACATATCTGCATACTTTTTTGAAGACTAAAGTGAAAGCAAGTTTATTAAGAAAGTAAAGGAATAAAAGAATGGCTACTCCATAGGCAGGGCAGCCCTGAGGGCTGCTGGTTGCCCATTTTTATGGTTATTTCTTGGTTATATGCTAAACAAGGGATGGGTTATTCATGAGTTTTCCGGAAATGGGTAGGGGGTGGGCAATTCCCAGAGCTGAGGATTCCTCCCCTTTTTAGACCATGTTGCCATGGCATTTGTAAACTGTCATGGTGCTGGTTGGAGTGTAGCAGTGAGGACGACCAGAGTTCACTTTCATCTCTATCTTGCTTTGGGTGGGTTATGGCTTCTTTACTGCAACCTGTTTTATCAGCAAGGTCTTTATGTCCTGCATTTTGTGCTGACCTCTTATCTTATCCTGTAACTAAGAATGCCTAACCTGCTGGGAATGCAGGCCAGCAGGCCTCAGCCTTATTTTACCCAACCTCTAAACAAGATGGAGTCGCTCTGGTTTAAACGCCTCTGACATTTCCCCCCTCCCTTTTATAAGAGAACCCTTAATCCTAAGGGTCGTAGAGAGATGAAGGTCCATCTTTTGTAACTTCTGGAGGCTGAATGAGGCGATGATATTCCTGCCTATCTATTAGGGTCTCAGATCCAGGGTAGAGAGGAGTTCAGTCAGAGAAAGTCCGTATGGTGAGGGCCATTCATAACTCTGACTAAAAGTGATATAACTAGTTTCCAGATTTTGGAGAAATTAGGTAGAGAGAAACAAGCATGCTTCAAATTTTGTTCACAGGAGTGTAATTTATGCAATTGTTGAAAGCTGTCAATAGCTCAAAAGAAATGTTTCCTTGACTCCAAAGTCAGCCAATCAGTGTTGGTCTATTTCCTTTGGGTCAGGGGTCTCCTTAATATCATCCCTTTGTGGTTGCCATAAAGATGTTACCAGAAAGGGGTCCTAAACCAGACCCCAAGAGAGGGTTCTTGGATCTCACATAAGCAAGAATTCAAGGCGAGTCCATAGAGTAAAGTGAAAGCAAGTTTATTAACAAAATAAAGGAATAAAAGCATGGCTACTGCATAGGCAGAGCAGCCCACCTCCCTTTTTTGTTGGAGAGCTGGTGGTTAAACTTTTATTAGCACACCACTGGCCAGAGGCAATAAGCTACTAGCCCCAGGCCAGATGGGTACCATTAACATAGTTTGTTTGACCCACATGATATTATTTAAAACAAACAAACAAAAAAGCTGAATGGCAAGCCGACATTTACAAATTGTGAGAATTCACATAACAACCTGGAATTCCTCATTCTCTGAAGGATCAGATCTGGCCCCATCAGATTTTCCCATGGCAACACTCAGTTGGAGCTGAGCCACTGTAGAGCTTCAGGTGGGGCATGCACCCTTACTTAACCACCATCCCACCACTCCCTGTTGTCCCCCAAACCCTGCAGCTAAGTGCCAAATGCCATTTATCCCCATGCCTGCACTGTGGATTTTCTCTGCCCATTCTTCATCCCACAGCAGCACAAACTGAACCATATTTTTAGTCCTGAAACCTGAAACCTCAGGCTTGATTTATAACTAAATTAGCTTTCCTTTTCTGTTGGTTTAAGTCCCATTAACTCACAAGTATTTCTCAAAAGACTTACTTAAAACATATGTGAAAGGGCTTTGAAACTATTAAAAGCTACCAAATGGAAGATATTTATAGGAGGCATATACTTTCTAACATCATTTAATTTTATACTTTATTAATAAAAATTATTAAAATTCAATTTGTTATATTTTCAGTAACTAATGACAATGAATATATTACTAATCTTTTCACTTGTCTTTTCTTGCTTTCCTTTTTCCTCCTTTTTCCCCTTTTCCTTATTCTTTTCTTTCACTTTAACATTATCTGCAGTACAATGTCAGTAATGAGGTCACATTTTTCTATTAAAATTCATACTTTGGTCTTTGTTTTGGCCTAATTTAAACACTGACATGGGCTCATGCTAATTAGCCTGAATGGCTAAATCCCCCACCAATTAAGCAAATGTAGAAATTGCAGGTTATTTCAGTTACTCTATGTTAAGGTTAAGTGAAAAAAAAAAAAAAAGTGATGTATGTGATCTAAAGTCATCAACCCCAGGACATCCTGTTAAGTCATGGACTATTTCTTATCATTATGGTATCATGAATGCAATAATGTTTCAAATTCATTCCACTCCAGGTTTAGACATTTGTATCACAATTGCAGTGGATTCTTTTTTCTTTTCTTTTCTTTTTTTTTTTTTTGAGATGGAGTTTTGCTCTTGTTGCCCAGGCTGGAGTGCAGTGGCGCAATCTTGGCTCACTGCAACCTCCGCCTCCCAGGTTCAAGTGACTCTCCTGCCTCAGCCTCCTGAGTAGCTGGGATTACAGGCATGCACCACCACGCCTGGCTTATTTTGTATTTTTAGTAGAGACAGGGTTTCTCCATGTTGGTCAGGCTGGTCTCGAACTCCCAACCTCAGGTGATCCGCCTGCCGTGGCCTCCCAAGCCATGGATTCTTTACAGTCCACTTTAATGGCAAGTTGCGTCTCTATGAGGGAAAATTTTCTTTGTACAATAATGAATCCATTTAATTTTTTCAAAAGTATGTTGCTTTGGTTCCTTTTATCAGCACACATAAAATCATTTTGTGTTAACCGTGTCATATAAAATGCCTTCACTTTGCAATCTTAACCTTCCAAATGGATTGAGCCTCAGATTTTTTTTGTTAATTATCTGTTAATAATTTGAGCACTTTTAACAATAGAAATAATGTTGTAAGTGGTGAGTAAATTCCCAGGCTAGCCCCTAACGTAGTTAAACATAGCTCGAATGGTATTCATCTAAGTTCTGATTTTTGGAGCAAGAGGAAAAGGAGAAGGAGAAAGAAGATGAAAATGAGAGGAGAAATTGGTGAAATGGTATAGCAGGGGCAAAGACAGACCATGCAAAGAAAGAAAAGGAAAAGAATGTGAAAGGCTAGAAGTGAAGAACTTTCCTTGCAGTTAGGCTGTGCTCTAAGCAAAATTTTGAGATAGATGCAAATGTGTTTTGTGTCCTCCAATTTTCACTGCTGCATCCCTCTCTCTGGAACACTGGTCCCCCCATTTGATCCTAAGGTCTTACCCTATCCATGCCTGTGGTACCTCCACCCCAACAAACACAGTCTCCAACCTCTTATTTCTCGGTGCATCTATTCTTAGCAAGGTATTTAGAAAAGATCAGTTTAAGAGAACCTAATCATTTTATTATTATTATTATTATTATTATTTTTTGAGATGGAGTTTCGCTCTTGTTGCCCAGGCTGGAGTGCAATGGTGTGATCTCTGACTCTGTCACCCAGGCTGGAGTGTCGAGTGCAGTGGCACGATTTTGGCTCACTGCAACCTCCGCCTCCCAGGTTCAAGCGATTCTCCTGCTCAGCCTCCGAGTAGCTGGGATTACAGGCATATGCCACCATGCCCGGCTAATTTTGTATTTTTAGTAGAGATGGGGTTTCTCCATGATGGTCAGGCTGGTCTTGAACTCCCGACCTCAGGTGATCCGCCCGCCTCGGCCTCCCAAAGTGCTGGGATTACAGGTGTGAGCCACTGTGCCCGACCATTTTATAAAACTCATAGTCCCCAAACCTCTGAAATTGATTATTCTCTACTTAGGGGAATTCCAAGCAATTTCACAAAATGAAACAGAAAAAAATTAAGGCAGTATTTTGAAAGAAGATATGTTTCTTGGGGGTCACCTTCTAGGAGGAGCTCCACTAAGCAGTCTCTAGGGTGTATTGCTTTCTCCATTTCTGACGGGACATTTCCCTGCAGGCTTCTAGTTGCAGAGACCAAGCCTAGCTGGCTCCCAAGACATGTCCCTGGACGGAATCAAGTTGGTTTTTTGGTTTCTTTTTCTTTTGTTTTTCAAAAGTGTTCTTGCAGTTGGGCACAGAGCAGAACAGAGAGCTGGTTATTGGTATGTGTGGCTGTTTTGCAAATGGAGCCTGTGGAGAGAGGCACAGTTGTGGGTAGGGATACCTATCTCATAGCCTTATTTCCAGATTCCTTCTGCAAATTATTCATCATTTGCCAAAGTTCCAGGCAGCTGGACACAGTTATTATGCTAGTAAATAAATGTGACAACATAGCTTTTGTTGCTTGGCATTGGGAAGGTTCTAAAGTAAGAAAAGTCAGGAAAGTTGTTGGCAATGCTGGTAACGTTTTCAATACTATATGATTTTAAGGCTGAGTCCCTGTTGAAAAGAGCCATATCTAAGAATGAGATATACATACATGGCTGCCAGCCTTTGTGTAACCACATGGGCTTCTCTCTGGAGTCACTGTCCCCACCGCTATGGATGAGTAAGCTCTGCTCTGGGAAGGGATGCTTGGCCTCCATGTTGATGCGCAGCCTCTTCAGACCACAAATAGCCAGGTATTCAGTGGGGAGAGTGTTGGTGCTGCACAGGGAAAGCTTCAGGTCTTGGACCAGCGTGAAGTTCAGCAGGTGGCCCAGCGCAGATGTGTCCGTGAACCAGATGGTCAGATGGCCATTGTAGCTGGTTCGCTCTACCGCAAGGGGCAGGATGGTTTTACAGTTGCACATCAGGTTGGCCAAACTGTAGTCACAATCCCGGATGTCCGCAGAACAGCTGCAGTTCCGAATGGTGTTTTCCTTTGTGAAGATGAGCGTGCTGTTCTTCTGACCTTTGGTGAAGCAGTTAAGTGCAAAGACACCCAGAGCGCTGATCAGAAGAAGACAGTGCCTGGGAGGTGGTGCCATGCTTGCCCAGCATGGGCCAGCGTGTTTATCCCCCCTCTTTTTGAACCAATTTGTTGGAACTCACCTGAAAGAAAAGAGGCAGCTTTATCACAACCTTTCATTTGAAATACACAGCTTATGGAAAAGGAACCCCAGAAAAAAACAAGTTGTAAACATTTCTTTCTTGCAGTTCTAATAACTGTTTCCTGAGCCACAGGCAATGCTTGCAGCCCAGGCACTGGGCAAGCTCTTTTCTCAGCACCTCATCCAGAGACAGCAGCCAAACCTTTGAGCTCTGCTCATCTGAGGTGTAAAACTCCCAGTGATGTTGGCTGACAGTGAGAGCAACATGCCAACAACACAGCCAGAGTGATGCCAGAGCGGATGCCAGAGAGGAGACCTACCGCATCCTATCTATGGGCAGGGATTTGGAGTTGAAAGAGCACATTCTCCAAACATCCAATTACTAGCATGAAGCGCCCAAAAACCCCTGAACATGACATGCTTTTCTCCCCCTCAATATCTGACTTCCTGGAATTCGGGAGACAAACACTTCTTTGTTGGATTCAGCTATCCAAGCGCTACCTATTACACAACATAGCATGAATACCAATGAAGCATTTAGTTAATGGTAAGCTTTAATTTCTAAGTAGATAAACATGCCTCCCATCCCCACCATATTAATCTGTTTGTGAGTCCATTCATCCTGTTCAGGGCCTCTTACAAATGTACCTAGGTAACTGTGGTAATAGACAACAAAAAGACTAATCACCCACCGATTAATCACAATTATTTTGACTTAGCTACTCTTATGCCAGAAGAAATTTATGAACTGATCTTGTCAATGTATTGCAGGGCTCCAAAACAAAACCATATATAAGAACTTCTAAAAAATCTAAATAAGGTAGGGATGCATGGGTAATTTAAAGAGCAACACCAATGTCCAGTTTTGGGGTAAAAGCCCTACAGTGTCTGGCATATGACAGATGCAGGATCCTCCTTTGTGGTGTGATTGGAATGAGATGAGATGAGCATTATGGCAGAGTGTACCACATTTCAGTTTGGCGAAAGTAATAACATTCCCCCAATGACTGAGGAGAGAAACAATACAATTCAGTCCATCTCCATTTGCTAAGCTCCATGGGTGTGGTGGGATACTTGGCATGCGACCTCTGAGTGAGAGGGCCCAGAGCTACTGGCAGGGCCACTACACTAAGGGCCAGGGAGCCACAGGTGGAAGGGTCAGTCTGAAGAGCTCAACATGTGTCCAAAGAGTACAGTGACAGCAGGAAAGAGGCTAGGCAGACAAGCAGCAATTAGGGTGTAAGATGAGGCCACAAGGCAATTAGAAATCCAAAGGAATCAAGGCTGAAAATGCCAGGGATCGGGTAGACAGGCAGGAGGCACAAGCCACAACCCCATGGCTGGGATGCCAGGAGGATAGAAGTAAGCTCTGCCGCGTAAACTTGAACAGAGGGTGAGACATTGATTCACAGCAATTGTGACTGTATTCATGCATTCATCCCTCCCTTCCTTCCTTCCTTCATTTCTTCCTTCTTTCCTTCCTTCCCTCCTTCCCTCCTTCCCCCCTTCCCCCTTCCCTCCTTCCCTCCTTCCCTCCCTCCCTCCTTCCTTCCTTCCTTCCTTCCTTCCTTCCTTCCTTCCTTCCTTCCTTCCTTCCTTCCTTCCTTTCTTCCTTCCTTCCTTCAACTAATGCTTATTGGAAGATTACTAGGTGGCATGCCCTCTGCTTGCCATGGGGGTACAACTCAGAACAAGACAACCCAGGGCCCAGTCCTCATAGAACTTATGTCCTAACGAAATTGATTCTGCTTCCAATGGGCTGGGGCGTCATAGCCCAAAGCCAGGCCCATCCTGCATGTGAGGATGGAGAAGCTATAGCAGTGGGGAGGAGGCGAGAGGAGGGGGCAAATGCAGGAGTTAGGCAGGGCCCAGCCTGGGCTGTGTGCCAGGCCCTGGCTTAGGCCAAGCAGAAGAAACAAAGATACAAAAGACCTGGATCCTATCCTCCAGGATTTATCCTCAAAGGAAAAAGACCAATAAGGCTGAACTGAGAAGCACTGTACTGAACATACAGGCGGCTATGAGAACATAGCAGAGAGAGAGAGAGATTCGACGCGGGGGACTGGATAAGGCGGTTTAGAGTGCTTTGTATCTATTTTGAAGTTGGCACAGGATTTTCTTAAAGGCTTCCTATTAAATGTATTAATAGGTACATTTTGTCATGAAAGAAAGAGCTTTGAGAAACGTGGAGAACAAGAGTTCTCCCTGAACAAGAGGCTTAACAGTCTTAAGCAGTGTTAGAATGTGGGCGTGTCTACCCCCTTAGTGAGGAACGGTGAATAATTTATTAATTACAAGATAATTTTAGACAATCAGCTGTCCCAGATTCCACTGGAGGCCTCTGGGACTTCGTGTCCCAGTAACCCTGTCATCCCAGAACCAGGAATGCTGTCAATACCGTTGGCCCACCCTGACCCTAGCCTTAAAAGAAAAAAGGGGGGAGAGGTCTATTCATCAGCCTGAACCTAGTGAGAAAAGTGTCTGCCTCCCTGTTTCAGGTGCTGATCCTTTTAGAGGCAGCCGTGGAAGAGGAAAAGAGATCAGAAGAGAAAAGGATATTGGTTTGCTGGAACATGTGGGACAAGAAGTTCCCAGAAGAATTTGTGAGCAACTTCCCAACAGTAAGGCCCTGGCTAGACCTCAGGATGGTCCCTGCCTCCTGGACATTAGGAAGCCCAAAGGCCAGAACAAAAACACATGCCTAGTGGGGGAAGGCTCACTAAGAGGGCACCAAGTGGGGCAAATACCCCTGGTAACCCATTTATGGAGGCTGCCACAGAAATGCTAGTTGGAAATTTTCCTCCTTCAGTCTATCATGAATTTCTTTTTTCTCTTTTGAGATGGAGTCGCCCGGGCTGCAGTTCAGTGGTGCAATCTCAGCTCACTGCAAGCTCTGCCTCCCAGGTTCCAACGATTGTCTTGTCTCAGCCTCCTGAGTAGCTGAGATTATAAGCACACACCATCATACCCGACTAATTTTTGTATTTATAGTAGAAATGGGGTTTTGCCATGTTGGCCAGGCTGGTCTTGAACTCCTGACCTCAGGGTGATCCACCCATCTTGGCCTCCGAAAGTGCTGGGATTACAGGCATGAGCCACTGCACTCGGCTGTACCGTGATTATTAGTTCAAGGTTCTCTTTCACTGGGGTAAAGACCTTAAGAGAGCAGTTTTTGGGCTTTATATTCTCAATTTCCCACACAGTGCCTAGTACATAGCAAGGACTCAACAAATTTCATTGAATGAATGAAAAAACATAGTTTACCAAATGTCAGTGTACTCAAACTCTTTTAACTGCTAGCTATAGAAATCCAATTAAGACTCACTTGGGTAAAAAAAATAAAAAAATAAACAAAATAAACTGCTCACTTATTTGAAAAATTAAGGAAGGATTTCAGGCATGGCTTGATCCAGCTACTCAAAAAAGGTTGTCAGAAATGTCTGTCCATTTTTCATTTATTGTTTCTCATTTGTGGGCTTTGTTCCCAGATAAGATCACTCCTTCTGGGGACAAGATGGTCACTAGTAGATCCAGGTTTACTTTCTATCAGCTGAGCAACCTCTCAAGAAAAAAAATAAAATAAAATAAACCTCTCTTTAAATAGCACCAGGCTGCTGGGTGTGGTGGCTCATACCTGTAACCCCAGCATTTTGGGAGGCTGAGGTAGGAGGATTGTGGGAAGCCAGGAGTTCAAGACCAGCCCAGCCAACATTGTGAGACATAATCTCTACAAATAAAGTAAATTAGTTGGACATGATGGTGTGCACCTATAGTCCCAGCTACTCGGGAGGCTGAAGCAGAAGGATCACTTGAGTCTGAGAATTCGGTGTTGTTTAAGCCACCCTGTTGTGGTATCTGCTATGGCTGCACAGGCAGAAATAGGGACACAAGTGCAGGTTCAGGGCAAGGTGTGTGAGCACACTCAGTCCCTGGCCTCGGAGTCTCTCTGGATGGCTTCTTGCCTAGGGTGACTGACAGAGGGAGGGATGATATGCAAAGGCACCTGTTCTCCTCATGACCTAACCCCAATTCTTACTCCACGGGTTCATGACAGCCCATTCTGCTGGAGACTGTGTCTTAAAACTTCCTCCCCTAGTTTCTCTCAAGTACCCCTCGTGAGCTGTGATTTCACTGGGCTTTGAACTCTTAGGCCATTTGAGGCTGCAGTGAGCTATGATTGTATCACTGCACTCCAGCCTAGATGACAGAACAAGACCCCATCTCTAATGAATAAATAAATATGGCTGGGCACAATGGCTTAGGCCTGTAATCCCAGCATTTGGAAGACCAAGACAGGCAGATCGCTTGAGCTCAGGAGTTCGAGATCATTCTGGCCAACAAGGCGAAACCCTGTCTCTACCAAAAATACAAAAATTAGCCAGGCAGGGTGGCATGTGCCTGTAATCCCAGCTACAGGGAGGCTGAGGCAGGAGAATCACTTGAACCTGGGAGGCAGAGGTTGCAGTGAGCTGAAATTGTGCCACTGCACTCCAGCCTGGGTGACAGAGTGAGACTTTGCAACCAAAAAATAAAATAATAATAATAATGAAATAAATAACCAAATAAGTAAATAAATAAATATTAGGAGGCAAAAATACATTGGTCTCCTGAGTCGTACACTCAGCTTGGGAGCCAATGAATGGGATCAGCCCCACTGCAAAGAGTGGACTGAGAGGGTAGAAGGATGGTTCTGCAAAGGGAAATCAGGAGGCACTATCAGAAAAGGGCCAGGTAGGCAGTCAGAAAGGTGGGTGCCCACAAGACCCATGGGATGAGCATGGGTGAGCATTGCAACTCTACTCCTCTCAGTCTCAGCAAACACTAAAGCACCACTTTGATAAAATGCCCTCTAAGAGTGCAGATATATGTCTGACTTTGTGGGATATATTCAGATTTTCAAATTGGCTCCTTTACTGGAGGGCCCCTCAATTTTACCACCCAAGAATCTTCAAGGATTTTTGCAGGGACACACTTTGGGTACTGCATTTGTGAGCGATAGCCCTGCTTACCTCTCCAAGTCCTGGCTTCACAGTGTGTTCCTTGGGGTGCCTGGGCCCTAGCTTTCTTCTGGCTTTAACCCCAGAGCCATAACTCAGATCTATACTTGAGACTGCTTCTTGCCAGGGCATCTCCTCAGCTTCTGACTCTTGAGCCTTTCACAATTTTCTTCTCTTGAGTCTTTCCCCTAATTGCATTTCCACTTTAAAAATAAAAATCACAGCCAGGCATGGTGGTTCACACCTGTAATCCCAGCAGTTTGGTAGGCTGAGGAGGGCAGATCATTTGAGGTCAGGAGTTCAAGACCGGCCTGGCCAACATGGGGAAACCCTGTCTCTACTAAAAATACAAAAATTAGCTAGGTGTGGTGGTGCACACCTATAATGCCAGCTACTCAGGAGGCTGAGGCACGAAAATTCCTTGAACCCAGGAGGCGGAGGTTGCCGTGAGCCGAGATCGCACCACTGCACTCCAGCCTGGGTGACAGAGTGAGTGAGACTCTATCTCAAATAATAAAATAAAAACCACTTTTGATTTCAAATTAAGCTCACTTCCAAATTACGTTTTTAAATTGCTTTTGATTTTTAATTGCTATAAGGATTTGGAGAATGTCACTTGATTTTTCCACAATTAGTTATTTGTCTTTTGTGTTAGGACTATAGAGCTCAGAACATCATTATTTATGACATTTCAAATCTGTTTTGGGCAAATGCTCCAAATGCTGTCCTCCCACTGACACAATATCTCCTTACTAGTAATATCTTCTTATAAACAGAACTAGTCAAGTTTGAAACATTCCTTTTGAAGCCAAGTATAAACATTATCTAAATGTTGGGTGTAATCCTAGATTGAGAAGGAATCTGTGTGGAATTTGTTTTGAAGTAACTGATGTCTGTATCTCCTCAATTCAGAACCCTCTGTCTTTATGCAGCTAGTTGCTAGTATTGTTCTTGAGATTTCTTCAGCTGCAATACAAAAATAATACTCAAATTGAATCTGAATAGTAGCTCTGGTTTTTAAACATGTCCAGTGATTTAAAGGCTCAAATATTTAATAATCATGCACAAAGGCTCAAATATTTAATAAGTAAGCACATAGGCCGGGTGTGGTGGCTCACGCCTGTAATCCCAGCACTCTGGGAGGCCAAGGCAGGTAGATCACGAGGTCAGGAGTTCGAGACCAGCCTGACCAACACGGTGAAACCTTGTCTCTACTAAAAATACAAAAATTAGCTGGCCATGGTGGCACGTGCCTGTAATCCCAGCTACTCAGGAGGCTGAGGCAGGAGAATCGCTTGAACCCAGGAGGCAGAGGTTGCAGTGAGCTGAGATCGCACCATTGCACTCCAGAGTGAGATTCTGTCTCAAAAAAAAAACAAAAAAAAAACAACAACAAAAAACATGCACAGTTTTTAGCATCTTGACTGAAAAATTTGGATGCATAGACATCCCCTGAGTTTTTGTCATGGTTGCATCAAGCTACTTATTGCGTCTTACAACCTAGGTATATCAGAGACTTCTAGTCCCCGTGAATGCCATGTTCTCCTCTCCTTCTTTAGCACGCTGTTGGACTTCATTTCTGAGCTTCTGGTAGTGAAGTGGTACCATGTGATTGAGTTCTGGCCAATGGAATATGGTGGAAGATTCCACGAAGGAACCGACGGCCCTAGAAGATGGCAGAACTGTAGACAAAAGGCTGAATCCCTGAATGATTGTATGAAAGAGAGCACACCCCTCTTCCCCCTTAGTGGCATTAGTCTGTGATGTAAGGGAGGAACAGATCTCAATTACTCTAAGCCACTGATATCTTGAAGTTTGTCAAAGCAGCTAGCCTACCCTGCTAGCTGGGTACGATACAGCAGGTGCTAATATTGCTTTGCAACTTAGGATTTTTACATCCTCTTTTCTCAAAAGAAAATGAGAAATGAACATTTAGAGGACATTTATTGGATGCCAAGCAAATGGCCTAAGTCATGGGAAAGCAAAAATGAAGAAGATATCATCCATGCCCTCAAGGGACTTGAAGTTTGCCCAGAGAACTTGGAATGTACTCTGGGAACAAACAACTGGGCAACTAATTATAAGACAATGTGATTGGTAGTTCTTAAAGATGCAGATGGAGGCCAGGCACAGTGGCTGACGCCTGTAGTCCCAGCACTTTGGGAAGCCAAGGTGGGCAGATCATCTGAGGTCAGGAGTTTGAGACCAGCCTAACCAACATGGTGAAACCCTGTCTCTACTAAAAATACAAAAAAATTAGCTGGGTGTGGTGGTGGGCACCTGTAATCCCAGCTACTCAGGAAGCTGAGGCAGCAGAATCACTTGAACCTGGGAGGCGGAGGTTGCAGTGAGCCGAGATTGCGCCATTGCACTCCAGCCTGGGCAATAAGAGTGAAACTCATCTCAAAAGAGAAAAAAAAAAGATGCAGATGGAGTGGTGGTAAGGGAGAAATGGAAAGACTCTCAAAGGATGTGCTCTTTGGGCCAGGCAGAGAAGAGGTTCGGGTTAGGAAGGGCGAGGCAGTGCAGATATAAGAGTCATTGGCGCAGATGTCAGAATGACTAAAGTCCTTAGTATGTTTAGAGCAGGTATAAGACATCTGGAGGTCCATGAGGCTGGGGATGTAGGCAGGAAGACAGAGTTAGACAGGACCTTGCTGGTCAAGCTAAGGGGTTTGGACTTTATGCTGGCAGTTACTTGGTCTCCAAACTCTTCTGATCATCACCCCATCAATAAATGATTTTAAAACCCTCCCCAATAGATGTATCTGTTAATTTATAAAGGCCATTCACGTATTACCATGCTTACATATCATCTGTATTATCAACAATACACAAACTGTAGCATTTTTAAAAATTTGAGATGAAAAATAAATAAAAATGAAAGTTTGAATATTTTCAGCTCTACCCCACTAGCTTGGCTTGCAAACCTCCTGTGAGGTAAGCTCCCTCTTTGGAGGCTCCTGCAAGAGACAAAAAATGAGATGGTAAAGCAGGAGATGGTGAAGCAGGAGACATCTACTTAGATCTTGTTTAAGGAAGGTAACCTAGGTTGCCAGGGAGAGACTGAATCTGGGGAGAAAACACTAGTCAGGACAGTGAATTCTAAATAGTTTTCTTTTGTATTTTCCTCAGTGATTTCCATCTCTCCATTTGTTGACTCCTTCTAACTCCAGGCTCTTTGGATAAATTTGTTTCAATATCTGGAATCCTCAAGGGGATGGAGAGAACCAAGAATGTAGGATTGAGAAGGTGGGGATGAGGATGAGGCTGTCTTCCTCCTATGAGCATGAGTCAGGACACCTGCTAGAACCTCCAGGAGGGAACCAGTGGTACAGGGAGCAGGAGAGCCCAGTGGGCAGCACAGCAAAGCATTTGTCTCTCTCTGTCTCCCAGGCTGGAGTGCAGTGGCGCGATCTCGGCTCACTGCAACCTCCCACTCCTAGGTTCAAGCAATTCTTCTGCCTCAGCCTCCCATCGTTGTCTCATTCTTAGCACCCCAACACAGCTTGCCTGGGAACGCCACTCCCTGAGACATCCACTGTGAGCCCTGACAGCCACGAGAAAAACGTAGCTAATTTTCTCGGAGTTAGGAGCCTCTGGGTGGCTTCATCAGACTGGCAGCAAGCCTAGCTGCTAGTGAGGGCTAGTTATGGCAAGCTATGGAGTAGCTGGAGTAGTTCTCCGATCCCCAGTTCCCCTTGATGTGCCTTCCTCTTAATTCCCTGATCATCCATTCTTTTCTTTCCAGGAGCCAGTGCTGAAAACCTGCTCACAGATTGGTATCTGATACCAGTTGGTTAGGCCTTAATCAGAATTTAAACCAACACATTCTTGTCCAAGGGTATTTGCACTGTAAGCCTTATGGCTACCTTGTTCCTTATTAGAGAGATAGCAAGGATCAAACAGAAAGTATGGGAGGAGTGTGGGGTGGAGACCCCACGCTGGGCTCCAGAAACAAGTGGTCACCTGTTCTCAGGTCCAGTGCCCACTTGTCCAGGGCTGTGCAACCCCTCTTCCCGTTGAGGTCGAGGAGGGGTGTTGGCTCTTCTGTTATGTGGATGAGATGCCCACACAGGCAGTGTGAGGGCTTTAGATGTAGGACCTTGAAATGCTCTTGAAAAAAGGGATTTTTAGCATTTTTCTTTTCTTTGGCTTTGTTCCACGAATGCACTGCAGGAGATAGGTTAGAGATAAACGCTATGTAAGATGATATTTGAAAATGGAATGATATCTTTGTTGTTTACCATTTCAAAGCTTATGAAGTTGAAAACTAATTTGGGTCCCTCCCCAATGTTTTCTTACTGTGATACGTGTTGTCTTTTATTTCTTCTTCACATTCCACAACAGCACATCCTCATCCTTGGTATGAGCCACTGAATTTTCACAGGCCCTTGCAAGGATCTAATGCTGAAGTCACCATTCTGTGCAGTCTCTGTGGGTGAAGATCACTTCCCTTTCATTGTGGTTTACACAGTTCATTGTGCAGGGCAGGAAATGAGTTCCCAGTAATTCTGATGTGATCGGAATCTCATTTGGTTTCTATAGTAGGATCTAAACTATATGCTCTCATCTGATATTTTTGCTCATCTAGAAAAAGATGAAGTAAATTCATGTCTCTGTAAGTTGGAATTATGTAGGCAAAATTAGCTTCAAGTATGCAATTTGGGTTTTGAGAGGACACACTTTAAAATATTTTTGTGACTGTTCATGTTGAACTCACTAGTATATAGTTGGATCAGTCGGAGAACCTGTCTGAGTCTTATTTCTCTTGACATGGCACAGGATAATAATCCAACCACACAGGTTGCAAAAGCAAAGTAGATGCATGTGATTATATATATATATATATATATATATATATATATATATATATGTGTGAATAGTACTATATTATTTATTTATTTTGTTTAGAGATGGGGTCTCACTATGTCATCCAGGCTGGTCTTAAACTCCCAGGCTCAAGTGATTCTCCTGCCTTGGCCTCCCAAGGTGCTAGGATTATAGGCATGTGGCACCACACCCAGCCTGAATAGTTCTGTAGTATTATGTATATTGTACACTCATAAGTACTCATAGGCATGCTACAATATACATAGTACTATTCATAGACTTTGATATTTTGTAATATCAGAGTCATAGTGATAACAAATATATTACCATGCTCTGTGAGGGCATCCCAAAAGCCACCCCAAAGAAATCTAAAGTAACTGGTTCATTTAATGCATTACTTGTATCAAACATTTGACTAGACAGAGAACAGGCACAGCATAAAACAAAAATGTCTCTCTGCATGATTTTTCCTGTAATGAATCCAATCAGATTTACAAACGTCCTCCTGTAAATTCTGAGGATTGTGAGGTCCTGAAATTATTAGTGAGCTAGTCTGGAAAATAGAAATTAATTATCTGATTCCCATTTCTGCTAACTTAAATGTGTATGAAATGTTTAAAGGAACAGCAGGAATATGGGATGTGATCAAAACACTTTATTTCTGATCTCCAACTGTGCCTAATGGATGTTATAGTAGGTCAAATAATGGTCCCTAAAGGTGCCTGTGTCCTAATCCCTGGGCCCTGTGAATATGTTACCTTACATGGCCATAAGGCCTCTACAGACGTTATTAAATTAAGAAACTTGAGATAAGGAGATGATCCTAGATTATCTGGGTGGGCCCAATGTAATCAACAGGGTCCTTATAAGAAGAAGGCAATATGACAACTGAAGCAGAGATTGGAGCAATGTGGCTACAAGCTGAGGAATGCGAGCAGCCTCTAGGAGCTGAAAGAGGCAAGGAACAGATTTTCCCTTGGAGTCTCCAGAAGGAACCAGGCCTACTGACACCCTCACAGTAGCCTGGTCAGACTGGTTTTGAACTTCTGACCTCCAGAAGTGTAAAATAATATAGATATGTTGTTTCAAGCCACTAAAATTGTAGATTATTCTTGTTTTTTTTTGAGATGGAGTCTCGCTGTGTCACCCAGGCTGGAGTGTGGAGTGCAGTGGCACGATCTTGGCTCACTGCAATCTTTGCATCCCGTGTTCAAGCAATTCTCCTGCCTCAGCCTCCTGAATAGCTGGGATTACAGGTGTGCACCACCATACCAGGCTAAATTTTATATTTTTAGTAGAGATGGGGTTTCACCATGTTGGCCAGGCTGGTCTCAAACTCCTGACCTCAAGTGATCTGCCTGCCTCAGCCTCTGAAAGTGCTGGGATTACAGGTGTAAGCCACTGCGCCTGGCCAAGTTGTAGAAATTTTTTATAGCAGCAATAGGAAATGAATACAGAGACGATGAGGAAACCAAACCACCACATCAAACCACCCTTGTGGACCAAACCAGCCCTTCTGCATTCACAGCCCTGCAGTGTTTGCTAATTACATTATGTGGTTTATTCCTCTCATTAGCCTGGATCATTGGTAACTAGTCTCCTGAAATACCAAGCTCAATGCTCCCATAGAATAGTCACACTATGTTGGACCCAGCCAAGCCCAAATGGATACATCTGGCTACGTCTTATGAGTTGAGGGGGAACCATCTTCAGGTGGTTAATTGCATACATGGAATTGTTGAAGGAGAGCGAAGACGATATGGGAGGGCCCAGGGCAGGGAAGAGCAGAGGGATGGGACAGTGGCATTTGAGTCTTTCCAGCCCAAATGTATGCCTGAGGCTGAGTCCGGTCAGGTAGCAAGCAGAGACTGCAAGAAGTGCTTTTAAGAATTCTGAGATGTGAGGCACAAGTGGCCCCCTGCCCAGGCAAGAAAGGGCGACATTGAGTGGTGGACAGAAGCATTTTCTCCACTTCTGTACTGAGTACAGCTCAGCTCTAGCACAGTGAGGAATGAGGGACAGATGGCACTATTTGACCCTTTCTCAAGAACAGACTGGGGCTACCCCTGGATGTTGCTCCCTGGTCATCAAGCAACAGGGACCCCCATGGCCAAGGCAAGGGACAGTCAGCATCCAGTGGGGGCTGGGGACAGAAGCAGATGAAAGGACCATTGTGCGCATAGGCAAGACCCCTGGGGACTCAAAGAAGCACCTAGAGGAAATTCTGTTTTGTAGACATAGTGGTGGGAAGAGGCAAGGACCTGTATCTGGTAGGTGGGAGCACGAGCCAGCAGAATACAAGCTATTCGTGTTCACTTAACTTCATCTGTGCCCTCTGGCTGGTGAAGCCAGGAGCTCTTCAGGTATCAACTGGATTACTTGTTTGAGATTAAATTGATTGAATCATAGACATAGACTAAAGTGCTCAGGAGCTTAGAAGCTGAGTAAGAACTGACTGAAAAGTAGATATTTTATTTGGAAAGCACTGAGCTCACCTGGGTATTAATTTCACCCACTAATTTGCTGCCTGGATGAGGGGCTTCCTTGTTGATTTACTGTGGGGTTTTATTAGTCCATTTTCATGCTGCTGATAAAGACATACCCGAGCCTGGGTAATTTACAAAAGAAAGAGGTTTAATGAACTCAGTCCCACATGGCTGGGAGGCCTTACAATCATGGTGGAAAGTGAGTCGTGTCTCACATGGTGGCAGACAAGAGAAGAGTGAGAGCCAAGTGAAAGGGGTTTCCCCTTACAAAGCCATCAGATCTCGCGAGACTTATTCACTACCACAAGAGTGTTATTGGGAAAACCACCCCCGTGATTCAATAATCTCCCACTGGGTCCCTCCCACAACATGAGGGAATGATGAGAGTTACAATTCAAGATGAGATTTGAGTGGGGACACAGCCAAACCATATCAGGGGGTCAGGTTTCTGATGCCTTCTTGCTGATCGCAGTTTCCCCAGTCCTTAGCACAGGGCCTGGCACATAGGAGCACTCCATGACTATTTATATTATCCAAATGAGTCCCTACATTGGCTAAGCCAATGAGGCGTGTTATTGATCCTTGATTCCCTCTTATGCCTTTTTTTTTTTTTTTTTTTTGAGACGGAGTTTTGCTCTTATTGCCCAGGCTGGAGTGCAATGGCTTAATCTTGGCTCACCACAACCTCCGCCTCCCGGGTTCAAGCGATTCTCCTGCCTCAGCCTCCCGAGTAGCTGGGATTACAGGCATGTGCCACCACACCCGGCTAATTTTTAGTAGAGACGGGGTTCCTCCATGTTGGTCAGGCTGGTCTCGAACTCCCGACCTCAGGTGATCCACCTGCCTCAGCCTCCCAAAGTGCTGGGATTACAGGCGTGAGCCACCGCACCCAGCCCCTCTTTTGCCTTTTACCTCCTAGGATTGTCGAGTGTTAGCAAATCCGCAGGCAAAATTCATATTCTTCTTCAGCAACTTTCATTGTATGGCCTAGCCATGGCAGAAAAACCAGAATGAGTTTCTGTGTATGGGTGACAGGGTGGGAATTTGAGCTTACTCTCCTATGGCCTAGCTGTGCATCATCCTTGAAAGCCATTGAATGACATCTGGCAAAATCCCAGGAGGCACCTCCAACCTCCTGTGACTTTACCAAAAGGCCTAGTCTAGGTTCCTGGTTGCCTTACAACTTTCCTGTGAATCTGATGAGGAGGAAGCGTGAAATACACTTGGCTAGAATGGAGAACGTGAGTCCCAAGTCAGGCCTCCAATCACTGCCCTTCCATCTTATGCCACACACCTTCCGACGGGCGAAGGAAAACAAGAGTAGAATTAGTATATTTTGGTCTCACAGATATTTGTGAGCATCACGAAGCCATTCCCCTAATTGCTCTTGGTTGAGAGATTACAACAGCCCTTGCTGCAAAACTCCCCCACGACGTAACCTTTCAGAGTCCAATCTTGCAAAGCTAACTCAGGGAGAGCTTTGCTTAAATTACTGGGCTAGTATTGTGTGAGTGTGAGGTTGCCAAGGAAAATGAGTCAGATACTAATTCCTTTGCTAGGAGATGAGAGAAAAAAAAAAAAAAAAGGCTGGCAGACCTTTACTATTTTAATTACCTGCTTCCAGAACAATAAAAGGGAATTCAGATCTTCCACTTAACAGTCGTGCCCTTCTTATATTCCCGTAAAGTACCTGCACTATTTCCTTAAGATGTAAGCCTTGGGCTTTTTTCCTTTCAACTCTGTTCAAGCTATAGTTCCGACCATTTGAGTTTGGACAAAAATAAGAATTAAAATTTCCTTTGCTGGTTTTAGTTACAAATATTGGAACCAATGAACATTTAAACCTTGTTTCTTTCTTGAAAGATTTTTCAGAGTTTTAAAATGCCTCCTGGGAATGATGACTAAAGGTAATGTGGGATCCTGGATGGGATCCTGGGACAAAAAAAAGGACAATGGGTAAAATCTAAGGACATCTCAATAATGTTTGGACTTTATTTTATAATAATAATGTGTCAATACTGGTTCATTAATTGTGACAAATGTACCATACTCATGTAAGATGTTAACTCTATATAAGAACTCTCTATTATCTTCACGACTTTTCTGTAAACCTGAAACTATTGCAAAATAAGAATTTTATTTAAAAAGAGTGAATCCTGATCTCATTGATGACTCTTTGAAGATTAGTTTTGTGACAGCAGCAGAGCTCCAGTAGATAATCTGGCATCACGATTTGGGCTAAACCGAGTGCCCATGAAATAGTGTCTAGGCACAACTCCAAATGAATTCTTCAGACCTCCTGGCCACAGAGAAGATTCTTTTTTTGTTTTTTTTAATGACCCAGAGACCAGGCATTTCAGAGATGCAAATGCGAAGTAATCCTTTTATGGGAAGTGGATCAAAACTGGGAAAGGAGAGGCATCACGGCATGTTGCAGGGACAAGCCTCGAGGGGTGCATGTGTGTGTGTGTGTGTGTGTGTGTGTGTGTGTGTGTGTGTGTGATGTCTCACTGGGCTTTCGTTGTTCTTTCTTCTTTTCTTTCTTCCCTCCCTCCCTCCTTTCTTTCCTTCCTTCCTTCCTTCCTTCCTTCCTTCCTTCCTTCCTTCCTTCCTTCCTTCCTTCCTTCTTTCTTTCTTTCTTTCTTTCTTTCTTTCTTTCTCTTTCTTTCCTCTTTCTTTTTCCTCTCTTCCTTTCTCTCTCTCTTTCTTTCCTTTTTTGAGACAAGGTCTTACTCTGTCACCCAGGCTGGAGTGCAGTAGCTCACTGTCACCTTGAACTTCTGGGCTCAGGCAAGCCTCCCAACCTCAGCCTCCTGAATAGCTAGGACTATAGGTGCGTACCACTGGCTAATGTTTAAAATTTTTTGTAGAGACACAGACTCACTGTAGTGCTCAGGCTGATCTACAACTTCTGGCCTCAAGAGATCTTCCCGCCACCCAAAGTGTGGGGATTACAGGCATGAGCCACCGCACCTGCCCCCATTGTGTTTTCTTATTCTCCAATCTGGACCCCATTCGCCTCATGCTGCTTATGTTGCCCTCTGTGTTTGGGGATGATTTCTGTTTCTTGTCCACTAAGAAACTACCTTCATCTCTGATACTGTCTTCAAATCTCTCCTCTTTCATGACATTTTATTATGCTGGGGGAATAGGTGACAGTTCTTGTTTGACTCAAACCTACTTTTCTTAGAGTGCAACATCAGTCTATTGTAAGATAAATTTAAAAAAAAAATGAGCTTTTGTAAGCCAATCTGTTATCACACAGAGCCTAGTACCTAGTCGTGTTAGATTTTTAAGCCACTCCAAAAAACCAGACTTTTGCTGCGATCATTCTATTGCAACCATTCTCATCAGGTTCCCAGTGAATCCCACCAACCCCATACCAAATCCAGTGATTAATTTCCTGGTCTCATTTTGTTTGACTTCCCACAAGCATCTGACTTAGATGCCTCCCCCTTCTTTTTGAGAGAATAGCTTTCTGTTACTCCATGTTGTCACATTCTCCTGGTTTTCTGGCTCCTTCAACGGCCACTCCATCTCAGTCTTTTGGCTGGCATTTTATTTTATTTTATTTTTTTTTTTTTTGAGACGGAGTCTCGCTCTGTCGCCCAGGCTGGAGTGCAGTGGTGTGATCTCGGCTCACTGCAAGCTCCGCCTCCCGGGTTCACGCCATTCTCCTGCCTCAGCCTCCAGAGTAGCTGGGACTACAGGCGCCCACCACCACGCCTGGCTAATTTTTTTTTTTTTTTTTTAGTGCAGACGGGGTTTCACTGTGTTAGCTAGGATGGTCTGAATCTCCTGACCTCGTGATCCGCCCGCCTCGGCCTCCCAAATTGCTGGGATTACAGGCATGAACCACAGTGCCCGGCCCTGATCTTCTTACCTGTTATTGTTGCATGTCCCCAGCTCAGTGCATGGCTGTCTTCTGTATGTGCGTCCACTCTCTTGGTGCCTGCATGCTGTCCTGTGAAGTTAAATACCACCTAGATGCTGATGGTGAACTGAGATACGTCTCTAGCTCCTGACCGCATCGTGCTCCCATGTCCCACATTGTATCTGATAGCTCTTTCTGAATGTCTAGTAGACATCTCCAACTTAACATGCCAAATACACAGCTCCTGATTCCCAAGAAACTTCAGACTCCTATGAGAAATGTTACTGTACCAGTAATTCACTGTTCCTCAGCCCTGTGTTCCCAAGGCTAAGCTAGCTAAATACAGCAAATTGTCATTGATAAAGAGGCAACATACTATAATATATAAAATGTGATACACGTATGTTGTATACTGAAAATTGAATGAAATCAGGAACTATCCATATTTTTATTCACTAATAGTAAGATCTAATGAGTGTTTCTTTTGTGCCAGGTACTGTTAAGTGTTTCACGTGTTTTATGTTATTTAATCCTTTCTGTAATCCTACAGGTAGATATTATGGCCCCCCCTCCCCTTTTTTTTTTTAGACCGAGTCTCAGTCTGTCACCCAGGCTGGAGTGCAGTGGCACTATCTCGGCTCACTGCAACCTCTGCATCCCGGATTCAAGTGATTCTCCTGCCTCAACCTCCCAAGTAGTTGGCATTATAGGTGGTGCACCACCACGCCCAGCTAATTTTTGTATTTTTAGTACAGACTGGGTTTCGCCATTTTGGCCAGGCTGGTCTCGAACTCCTGACCTCAAGTGATCCACCCACCACAGCCTCTCAAAGTGCTGGGGTTACAAGCATGAGCCACTGCATATGGTCCCATTTTCATATCAGGAAATGACACATGGGATACTCAGGGAGGTTAAATAACTTGTCCAAGGTCACAGAACTAGTTAATAATGGCTAAAATTTGAACCCAGACAGCCAACTATACTCTGAAGAGTCATGGTGGAAATTACAGCGCTATTTCCTACCCCAGGGTCTTGGGCCTATTCAAGTGAGATTCCATGCATTGTATTCTATTACTAGATGCTGTGGCCTTTAACCTACATGTGTATAGAACCCTCATGCTAAATGCTATGATTTGAATGTGTTTCCTAAAGTTCACGTGTTGGAAACTTAATCTCTAGTGCAACAGTGTTGAGAAGTGGGAGCTTTAAGGGGTGACCTTTAAGAGGGTGGTGCCCTCATGAATGGATTAATGCTGTTATTGAGGAGTGGGTTGGTCACCATGGGAATAGGTTTCAAATAAAAGGATGAATTTGACCCCCTTTCTCTCTGTCTCTCTTATGTGTGTACACATGTTCTCTTGCCCTTTCACCTTCCACCATGGGATGAAACAGCAAGAATGCCCTTGCCAGATGCAGGCCCCTTGACCTTGGAATTCCCAGTCTCCAGAACCATAAGAAAGAAATTTCTGTTCTTAAGTTCATAATCAGAATAGAGGACAATATGAGCAGAGTGCTGCTTCTGCTAACATAGGTATGGAATGTGGGACAAAGAATTCTCAGAGAGTGAGCCACTGGGAAGTCCTAACTAAAATATGTGGCTACTGTACTTTTCTACTTGACACAGTCCTTGAGAGAGTGAATTAGGCAATGAGTGCAAATCCTTCAGGCTTTCCCCTTGAGTGACTTGGTAGACACTCAGTTAATTGCATCACTGGGGTTCACATCCACAGCTTTGCACAGCTGCCCCTTGGTCCCACGCCCACAGAACTGTGAGGCCTGCCTGTTCTTCCCACTGGGGCCTATTGACCTACTAGCTCCCACAGACACAGACACAAGCCACTGGGCACTGAATTTTAAAAGCTGATAATGTGGCAGCTTTAAGCAGTGAAAAATATTAGTGTGGAAAAGAAAGATGAGAAATCCAAGTCAGCTCTTGAAAAGCACTCATTTCCATAAATACTTTATTGAAACTGTTATTTTCAGAAAATGCCCAATTTCTGTCAGAAAAAAAAGTAATGAAAAGTCTTTTTTTTCCTTCCAAGCATATTGCATTATTTAGTCTAAAAAAAAGCAAAAAACTTCTCAAGGATGGCTCTTTTCGGTAAAAAATTTTCAAACAAATGAGGTCTTTTTTTTGGTATTTTTTAAGGATGGGTTTTTTATAAATATTATGCACAATGTTTTTGAAACATTTCCGGTCCTCAGTATACACCAACATACTTTTTTGCTAAAAGCTTTCCAAAAATATGCTTATTAAACAAAGAAATAAATGGAAGACTGTATATGTTCTACTCATTTTGAATTAAAACATTCCCCTCTTCATCTTGCCTTTTGCTACATTATTTATCATGCTTTTTCACTTTTGAATAAAAGACCAATTTTTTAAAAACGCGAACTATCCAATCCAAATGTTAATGCTCATCTTAGCTTACTTTCTTTTCTTTCTTTGTTTTCTAATCAGCAAACTCTATAAAGCCTGGTGTGTAAATAGGCAGTAAATATAATATTATTGAAAGATAAAACAGAGCAAAGAAACAGTATCAGCTGGTGTTTTGGGAGTTCCCACTTTTCTTTGTTTGTGATCAAAAGAGATATAATATCTCTTTTCCTTAATTGTTATTTAGCATTGAAGACTAATGGAAAAGTCTAGCCAGATGTTTTAAAATAGAGACAAGATTTCAAGGAGCTATCTGTTATATTAGCTTTAAGTGAGTTTATCTTTTTAAGGTTTAAATGAGAAGACCATGTCATTCTTTGCTTAATGCACTGAAAATCTTTCATTTTAAAGGCAGAATCTCAGTAAAGAGGAATTCATATGCCTGGAAGCCTAAAAAAGTGTTTCATAGTGAAAGCCACTCATACATGTACATTATGTTCAGGAAATGCAAATGCAACAAGAAGGTGACCCTGACAATGGTTCTTCCAACCGTCACAGTTCCTGCCATGCAGCAGAAATTCTGAAGCTCTGAAAAACTGTCAGACTAGACATGCTTTTTAAAAAAGAAGAACAGAGAAATTACTTACATCTGAGAGTTCCACCATGAGGCCTCGCCTCTCCACTCCACAGACCTCTGCCTGGCCACGGATCCTTCACCCTGGCTTGACAGCTGGTTTAATCTGCAAGCCAGGGTGGAATGCGTGGTCTTGCACTTGCTGTTCTTTTCCGTCTTCGGCGGGCCAGCAGCCTGGTCATTTCCATGGCAACCAGGAGGAAGCTGCTGGCCTACCAGTCTCATTAACTACACGCAGGAGAGAACCTGCCTTGGTGACTGCTGGCCACTCTTTTGGGGTTCTAAACTGGGAAGTTTCTAGAAGAAACTGAGGAGACTGTTGCTGTAGGCTGATCCCAAAGGATTGACACAAATGGAGGAAATTCTACTTTAGCAGGAAATTGAATGGATTAAATGTAGAGTACGGAGACTCCTTGATACTTTTACTTTCATGATTTATTCCACCTTTTTTGGTCTCATGAATTGTTACTTATGGTAAATGCCTGCACTACTGTAAAAAGTGTCCTATCGTAGTTGTTCCAAAGAAAAAAAACTCATTTGAACTCCAAAGATAGACATTATTCTGTCTTTTTTAAAGTTCATTTAAAAAAATATTAGAAGCCACAAAACCAATAAATAGGTAAAAATTATTCTATGTACATTAACTGATAGTCCATGTGGGCTTCTATAACAAAATACCATTAGTTGGGTAACTTACAAACAACGTATTTATTTCTGTAGGCTGGGAAGGCCAAAATCAAGGCAGATTTGTTTTCTGGTGAGGGTCTGCTTCCTGGTTCATAGATGGCACCTTCTAGCTGAGTCCTCACGTGGTGGAAGGGAAACTGTGGTTTCTTCAGCTTCTTACAAGGGCACTAATCCCATTCATAAGGGCTCCACCCTCATGACCTAATCACATTCCAACATCTCCACCTCCTATGCTATCACATTAAGGATTAGGTTTCAATATATGTATTTTAAGGGAAGATAAATACCTGGGCCTTAACAACTGATGAAGTCTCACTAAATATGGGAAAAAAAGATAAGGCAGGGGTCCCCGATCTCCAGGCCATGGACTGGTACCAGTCCATGCTACAGCAGGAGTTGAGCAGTGGGTGAGCAAGAGAAGAAGCTTCATCTGTATTTACAGCCGCTCCCTATCAATCACATTACCACCTGAGCTCTGCCTTCTGTCAGATCAGCAGTGGCATTAGATTCTCATAGGGTTGAATTGAGAATGCTATTCTATTGTGAACTATTGTGAACTGTGTATGCGAGGGATCTGGGTTGCATGCTCCATATGAGAATCTAATGCCTGATGATCTGTCACTGTCTCCCATCACCCCTAGATGGGACAGTCTAGTTGCAAGAAAACAAGCTCAGGGCTCTCACTGATTCTACATTATGGTGAGTGGTATAAGTATTTCATTATATATTATAATGCAATAATAATACAAAGTGCACAATAAATGTAATCGCTTGAATCATCCCCAAACCACCTCCTACCCCTGCCTGTCCGTGGAAAAATTATCTTCCATGAAACTGGTCTCTAGTGCCAAGAAGGTTGGGGACTGCTGAGATAAAGAAAAATCTTGCCAATTAAAAGCACTAGGAGTCTGGAGCAATTGATTTGTAATTACCCAGATACAGATTCTCCAATATGTTAAAGAAGAGAGCACCTCAGTAGGGAAATTTATTCATTCATTTATTTATTATTCACCTACTGAATCCTTACCACACACATGCACTGTGCCAGGAGATTTAAGGGGCACAGAGATCAATGTCATGGTTCTTGTCTTTAAGGAAGTTATACTATAGGAGGGGCAATTATGTAAGTTGCATCTGGGAAATGTTTGAAGGGAGATACAGACACAATGCAGGGGAATCTCAGTGAAGGTCGGCCTTTGCCAGGGAGACTGGTGAAGTCCTTGGGGAGAGGTAGATTTGGATCTAGGCCTTAAAGGATGGCTGAGATCTGCATGGTCAGATGTGGGGGAAAGGACAACAATCTCTCATGGAGTGATTCTTTGATGAACTGCGGATCCAAGCTGATGGATAAATCCTTCCTCCTTTCTGCACCCAGAGAGCCTGGCACAAATGGCTTCTCGGTGGCCCACAGGATAAAGGAACTCAAGTAATTAAGAAAATTGCTGGAGCAAAGGTTTGGAGGTGGAAGAGTCCCAGGCCTATTCAGCCATTTGGAAAGCCAGTGAATCACAGCCAGAATAAAGGGAATTGAGAATAGAGAGAGGCTGCTATTGTTGGGTGATCAGTTTCAGCAAAGCACATATATAAATTCTACCATGTAAGAATAGCAAAGTGGATCTTGGTTCAAACCTTGAGTCTGTTACCTTCTTGCACATTATTTAAACTTTATAAGCCTCAGTTTCCTTATCTATAAAGTGGGTATAATAATACTTTGTTGAAAGGTAGAGCTGAGGAAAAAATGAGATAATATATGTGCACTGGATGCCTGAAGATGAGGGAGGGAAAGGCTGGCCAACAATACACCGAATGCCCCAACTTTCCAGAGCAACTGTGGCTAATCCAATGGTTTGGCGTACTCAACCTCTATTTCAACATCTTTCTGTCTTGCCTGCCTCTACTGTAGAGACTGGAAATCTCTATTATTCAACACAACAGAGTCTCTTGAAGCTGAGGTTTCAGATGGGATTTAAGTTTTATTATTTATACTTGATTCAGAATGAAGTCACGTGGAGAGAGGATCCTGAGACTTTGGGAATGAATTAAGTGAGAAGAGAGAGGAGAGTACTGGGAATCTCTTGCTGGCCAAGGTCTCAGCAGATATGGCATGGTCTGTTGTGGGGGTGGCCTTCTGACTGAGTTGTTGACTGGTTGTGGCCAATATGGCATGGCTCAAGAGCTGAGGACTGTGGCACTAACTTCCTGTTGGAGAAATGTGGCCTCTTAATTCAGCAACTTCCTGGTTGTGGATGAGGTAGTAGCTCCCCATGATGGTCCAGTTCTATGGTGACTTTCAGAGTTCAGTCTAGAATCCATTTCTTCAGTCCTTCCAATGACTCAAGGCAGTATCTGTATATCTGAAGAAATTCCTGGTTTAAACCAGCTAGAGTAGAGTCTGTTGCCTGTAACCAAGAACCCTGAATTATATACTAGTGCCTTAATTCTGTCCAATACAAGGTGACAGAGTTTGGATATATGTCCCCGCCCAAATATCATGTGGAATTGTAATCCCCAATGTTGGAGGTGGGGCCTGGTGGGAGATGATTGGATCATGCGGGTGGATTTCTCATGAATGCTTGATGCTGTCCTCACGATAGTGAGTTCTCATGAGATCTGGTTGTTTAAAAGTGTGTGACACTTCCCCACACCTACTCCTGCTTTCCCCATGGGACACACCTGCTCCCCATTCACCTTCTCCACGATTGTAAGTTTCCTGAGGCCTCTTCAGAAGCCAAGCAGATGCTGCTATGCTTCCTGTACAGCCCACACAACCATGAGACAATTAAACCTCTTTTCTTTATAAATTACCCGGTCTCAGGTATTTCTTTATAGCAAGGCGAGAATGGCCTACTATACAAGGTAAGTGGAAGTTTGCTGGTACTGTCTCTTCTACTCCTTTATTTTAATGACTAAGATAAACAGCATAAGGTATTTAGTGTAAACTGAGCACAAATAAGGCAGCCAGTAATGGTAGCTACTATATTGATTACTCTTTGTGACTTTCTCTGTTTATGACTCGGATGCCTTCCAGGACCTCTTGCTTAGTGGGGTTCCTGGCTGAAGGCAAAGAGTGTGAAGAGCCAGGTACTTCCCTGGAAACTTGAAGGCCAAACATGCAGCTGCTGATGGAATGTGTCTGGGGCCCTGTGTATGGCATGTTAAACATTTACCCCAGGTTTTATATCTCCCTGTCTTTTTAAAGCATTTACTTCCACTGGCTCTTTGTGTTAACCGGGTCACATAGTTTAAGTTGATTTAGCAGCAATGAGTATTGGGAAGGTTAATAAAACCACACCTCAGACTGCCTGTTTTGTTCAGCTGTGGAGCCAACGGGTGGTGGACAAGTGTTTGTTCACAATGAGATGGAATTCTAGCTTTGTCCTTGACCAATTTTGTTTTCTTTCTTTGTTTTATTTTTTATCATAAAAGCAGTGCAGTTTTTCTGATAGCACATTCAGATAATATCCAATGTATTAAGCAAAAGTGAAAATCCACACCCCCTCTACAACTGATCTTCTGGAAATAATGTCTGGTGTAAGTCTGCAGTGAAGCAAATCTTGCTTGATTGTTCACTAACGTGTTCCTTAAAATCTTTTACCTTGGGCCTGGCATGGTAGCTCACATCTGTAATCCCAGAACTTTGGGAGGCTGAGATGGGAGGAGCACTTGAAGATAGGAGTTTGAGACGAGCCTGAGCAACATAGTGAGACCCTGTTTCTACAAAAAATAAAAAATTAGCCAGGTGTAGAGGTGCCCACCTATAGTCCCAGCTACTCAGGAGGCTGAGGTGGGAAGATCTCTTGAGCCCAGGAGTTTGAGGCTGCAGTGAGCCAAGATCGCGCCATTGCACTCCAGCCTGGGCAACAGAGCAAGACCCTGTCTCTGAAAAAGAAAAAAAAAATCTTTTACCACAAGGCCTCAAATTCCACTGTTTCTGACACCCTCTCTTCATGGATTCTCATCTGGAGTCTCTACCACCCCCTACTTAACTGCCTCCAAATCACTACCAGTGTCTTCTATGAGTGTTTCTTCCATCTGGGGCAGGAGTCATCTCAGGGTCTCTCTTTCCTTCCCAACTTCCCTTCCCCTTCCTTCTTTGGCAACTTTAACATCTGTATTCTCAGCTCGCTGCAGGCCGTCAGCACTGATGTCCTCACCTCATGGCCTTGCTGGGCCCCAGAGCTTGTGCAGGGCTCTATGTGTGTTCCTTCTCCCTGCTCCATCCTCACAGTGTCTCTAGATATCAGCGCCTCTGGCTTTACCTCTTCCATCTACCCTCGGCTCCCTGCCCTGCTGCATCCACACTGCCCTGACCCCTACCAGGGTGACCCCTACCTATGACCTTTGCCCTCTGCAAAGTCCACTCTGGGTCCTCTCATGGTCTGCTTCCTCAGCATCCACTTTAGGGTGCAGGCACTCATGGAGAAAATGCAGAGAACTAAGAATTCCTAATGCTTGGTTTCCTGAGAACCCCTGATGTGATCCCGGAAGTCTTCCAGCGGTTCTGGCCCAGTGGCTGCAATAACTCTTCTCCACTTGTGTCAGATACTCACTGCTGTCACAGCATCCCTGGCCTCGTGAGAAGGCCTTGCATCTGAGAGGAGCCAGGAGTCGTACCGGGGCTTTCTTACCATCCTGCTCACACCTATATACTCCTTAGAACGTGAACATCTTGGATCAGACACCTCGTAAGCACTGCCTCAGCTCCTTTCAGCCACACCTGTCTTTGATTCCAGCCGCCACTGTAGTGACAGTTCTGCCATGAGCCTGACCAGCTGCATGTAGAACTAACTTGCAAGCACCTCTCACCTCCCATCCGAAGCCTTCTCTGTCATCTCTGCAGCCTGGGACAGACACTGCAAGCACTCCTTAGTAGTCTCATGAATGCAACCTGAAGTTCCGGGGACTTAATGCCTCCATGGAGTGATCCTTTGACCAATGGGGGATTCCTCCTTTCTCAATACAGGCAGACAGTCCTGAGATGCGTGCCTTGTGGCTTCTCAGGTGGTTCACAGAATCAAGCAGTAACCTACCTTGCACTGCCCGTCACCGCTTCCCTCTCCCTCACTCTTGCTTCTAGGGATTGCAGTTCCCAATACAGTGCTTGCATATATGTATATATATGCTTTTCTGATGTTCTACTCTCTGGGGAAATCAGGCTAAGCCACATTCTTTCTTCTTTCCAGATTCTAAAATAAATTCTTCTACCTGTGAGCTAAAAGCAGCCCTTCCCAACTCCTGCGTTTCTTCTCTAGTGATGGCCTCATCTCTTCCAGTAAGTAGAATCTTGATCTTGATAGTTTTAAGAAATGTATCCTTAGAGCTTCGAAAATCCCTCTTTTCAGAGTATCCCTCATATGGAATTACCTCCATAAAATGATGGGAAGAATACCCGAAGCATCGAAGTGATATCTTCAGTCCCTTAGATGGTTTTTAAAGAACTAAAGTAGTAATCATACATCATCTTAGTGGTGACATTACCCATGCGCTTATCTGAATCTACAAAGCAGCGGAGTCCCTCTCACTTCATGATAGTTACAGCACATACGATTAGCAGAGAATAACAAAGGCATGATATGATACAGATGTTGGGCAGCTAGCGAGGCATGCTCTCCAAATAAGTGACTCACTCTTGTGCGGCAGTTTCTCAGCGGATGTGATTCCAGTGTGTGCCTTGGCAAAATTTAGAAATTACAACATGGTTTGGCCCGTAGAGGTTGATGACAAATGGTAAGAACTATAGATATTAAAGCATGAATATCAGGAATATCCTGTACTTTCTATCTCTTAATCCCTGCTGTCTGTTCTTTGGACTTCAGACGTGCATGGCCTCCTCATTCTGAAATGCAGAAAGTGTCACTTGACTCTGTAGTGCCACTTAGCTGTCATTTCACTGTTGCACAGATCTACTGGAACTTCACTCTCCAAGTCCTCTCACAACTTGCTTGGCCTTACTGTACTTCTCTTATTTGTGGTACCTGACTATTAGCCAACCTTTCCTTGGTCTTCCACTGTCATGCATGATTCTATAACTTTTTCCTGGTGCTTATAATATTATTTTACTGGTCACATCCTTTCTATCTCTCTCTCTCTCTCTCTCTTTCTCTCTCTCCCCTTTGGGCTCTTCTTTCTCTCTCTCTCTTTTTTTTTTTTTTTTGAGATGGAGTCTCCTTCTGTCGCTCAGACTGGAGTGCAGTGGCACCATCTCAGCTCACTGCAACCTCCACTTTCCGGGTTCAAGCGATTCTCCTGCCTCAGCCTCCCGAGTAGCTGGGATTACAGGCAAGCACCACCACACCCAGCTAATTTTTGTATTTTTAGTAAAGACGGGGTTTTCCATGTTGGCCAGGCTGGTCTTGAACTCCTGACCTCAAAGTGATCCACCCGCCTCAGCCTCCCAAAGTGCTGGGATTACAGGTGTGAGCCATGGCACCTGGCCTATTTTTCTTTTCTTGAGCAGCACCTAAAGTGTTGTCCTTAACCCTGCTCTTCTTCATGAGTTCTAGTCACTTGTTTCAGTTATATGAAGGTCACCCCCGCTTGGAGAATAAACTCAACACAGACTATTAGAAATAAGAGGGCTGTCTTATTGACACTTACTTGTAATCTATCCTCAGTTTGAATGCTTCCAGAGATGAAAGGCTTGCCTCCTCACACAGCAGCATTTTTTTTCATTTTTGGAGAGCTCTATTATGTAAAATAATTTCTTATGTATGGCTAAATCTGTCTCCTGGGAATTTTGAGACATTGGCTGTTTTTCCGCCCTTAAGAGTAACACTGAAAAATCTTCCCTCTTCTTTCTGATAACCCTTGGCAATGCTCTTTTGGCTTCTGTGAAGCTTTTCTGAGTCCCAAAGTCTCCCAAGCCTTAGAAACATTTTGACTCTTCCTTCTTTAATCCAAGAGTCAACAAATCATCAAATACTGGAAATTGTAGTTTGAAATTTCTCCTGCAGAAAAAGCACATTTCAATGTGTAACAATTAAAATTATAGAAATAATAACTTATTCTTTTTTGAGACAGGGTCTCGCTCTGTCACCCAGGCTGGAGTGCAGTGGTGCGATCTCCGCTCAGTGTAGCCTCAACCTCCTAGGCTCAAGCAATCCTCCCATTTCAGCCTTCCAAGTAGCTGGACCCACAGGCATGCACCACCATGCTCAGCTAATTTTTATATTTTTTTGTAGAAGCAGAGTTTTGCTATGTTACCCATAGTGGTCTCAGACTCCTGAGCTCAAGCAATCAGCCTGCCTCAGCCTTCCAAAGTGCTGGGATTTCAGGTGCGAGCCACTGTGCCCAGCCAGCAATAAATAATAACTTCTCTCAAATTAATTTAGAGAGCTAATTCAATAGTGATTTTAAAGATCCAATGGAAATTGATACAAGTATCGAAGGAGTTGATACAAGTATTCTGAAGTTCAATGAGATAATAAAGAAAATATTCAAAATATGAAGAATAATAAGGGGGGATTAGTCATTTGACTTATTAAAACAAAATGATACTTTGGGAGGTCGATGTGGGTGGATCACTTGAGGCCAGGAGTTCAAGACCAACCTGGCCAACATGGCAAAACCCTGTCTCTACTAAAAATTCAAAAATTGGCTTGGTGTGGTGGCATGCATCTGCTACTGCAGCCACTTGGGAGGCTGAGGCACTAGAATCCTTGAACCAGGAGTTGGAGGTGGCAGTGAGCTGAGATCCACCACTGAACTCCAGCCTGGGCAACAGAGCAAGGCTCTGTCAAAAAAAACAAAAAACAAAAAACAAAACAAAACAAAAACACCAAAACACAAAAATCAAAATGGCAGTCACTGAAATAGTGCAGTACTGACATGAACAGAGACAGACTGTAACCACAGGTGGCGGTGCACACCTGTAGTCTCAGCTATTTGGGATACTCACTGGAGCCCAAGAGCTCGAGGCCAGCCTGAACAACACAGTGAGACCCTGTGTCTGAAAAATGTTGTTTTGAATTGATATATAAAAGAAGAAAATATATATTACTGAGGAGATTAAGGACAATAATTTGGAATCACTGGCTATGAATTTGGAGGAAAATGCAAATATAGATTGTTTCTATATATGGAATGAAGTCTATATGGGATTAATAAATTCTTAAAAATAAAATCATAGGAAAATGAGGTAAAAATTAATTGAATAGTAAATAAACTTTTAAGATAAGAAGTACAGGTTAAGTTTCCCTTATCCAAAATCTTTGGGACCAGAAGTGTTTTGGATTTCAGATGCTCTTTGGATTTTGAAATGTTTGCATGTACATAATGAGAGATATAAGGGGATGGGGCCCAAATCTAAACAGGACATTTATTTATGTTTCAAATACACCTGATACACTTAGCCTGAAAGTTATTTTATACAATATTTAAAATAATGTCTTGCATGAAACACAGTTTGTATACATTGAACCATCTGAAAGCAAGTGTCACTATCTCAACCACCCATGTGGACATTGCTGTTTGGTATCACTGTTATTCCAGACTCTGAATATATATGCTAGTGATAAAAATCATTTTTGGCCAGGTGCGGTGGCTCACGCCTGTAATCCCAGCACTTTGGGAGGCTGAGGAGGGCAGATCATGAGGTCAGGAGATCAAGACCATCCTCGCTAACATGGTAAAACCCCATCTCTACTAAAAATACAAAAAATTAGCCAGGTGTGGTGGCACGGGCCTATAATCCCAGCTACTTGGGAGGTTGAGGCAGGAGAATCACTTGAACCCAGGAGGTGGAGGTTGCAGTGAGCCAAGATCATGCCACTGCACTCCAGCCTGGGCGACAGAGCGAGACTCTGTCTTAAAAATAAATAAATAAATAAAAATCATTTTCTTACACTTATTTGCATGAGTACTGATCAGTAGAAAATATGGCATGTCATCCAGTACCATTCAGGACATAAGCATGGGCAAGGACTTCATGACTAAAACACTGAAAGCAATGGCAACAAAAGCCAAAATAGACAAATGGGACCTAATTAAACAAAGAGCTTCTGCACAGCAAAAGAAACTACCATGAGACTGAACAGGCAACCTACAGAATGGGAGAAAATTTTTGCAATCTACCCATCTGACAAAGGGCTAATATCCAGAATCTACAAAGAACTCAAACAAATTTACAAGAAAAAAACAAGCAACACCATCAAAAAGTGGGCAAAGGATATGAACAGACACTTCTTAAAAGAAGACATTTATGCAGCCAGCAGACACATGATGATGTGCTCATCATCACTGGTCATCAGAGAAATGCAAATCAAAACCACAATGGGATACCATATCACACCAGTTAGAAATGCAATCATTAAAAAGTCAGGAAACAACAGATGCTGGAGAGGATGTGGAGAAATAGGAACGCTTTTACACTGTCGGTGGGAGTGTAAATTAGTTCAACCATAGTGGAAGACAGTGTGGTGATTCCTAAAGGATCTAGAACTAGAATTATCATTTGACCCAGCAATCCCATTACTGGGTATATACCCAAAGGATTGTAAATCATGCTACTATAAAGACACACACACACGTATGTTTATTGCGGCACTATTCACAGTAGCAAAGACTTGGAACCAACCCGAATGTCCATCAGTGATAGACTGGATTAAGAAAATATGGCACATATACACCATGGAATACTATGCAGCCATGAAAAAGGATGAGTTCGTGTCCTTTGCAGGGACATGGATGAAGCTAGAAACCATCATTCTGAGCAAACTATCGCAAGGACAGAAAACCATACACTGCATGTTCTCACTCATAGATGGGAACTGAACAATGAGATCACTTGGACACAGGGTGGGGAACATCACACACTGGGGCCTGTCAGGGGGTGGGGGGTTGGGGGAGGGATAGCATTAGGAGAAATACCTAATGTAAATGATGACTTGATGGGTGTAGCAAACCAACATGGCACATGTATACCTATGTACCAAACCTGCAAGTTGTGCACATGTACCCTAGAACTTAAAGTATAATAAAAAATAAATAAATAAAATATGGAATGCTATCAATGCAGTGAAAACATAATGTGTTCAGGGCAACCAAGCTGCTCAATAGCATCCCTGGAATAGCTGAATCAGCTGTTTAACAGCAGTAGCAACAAACAACAGCAGGTTTTCAGGCTCCACCTACGATGCTGTGTTTTGATGAAAAGGTTACTGTGCACTGTATTTTATTTTTTTAGATGAGAAGAAACTTCAGAAGCAATTGAGAGACCAGGAAGTGGGTCCTCTGGGGCTCAGGAGGCATTCTGCTGGATGGCTTTTAAAGATGTTTCCTCCAGAATCAACTGCCTCGTTAAAGCATAAATGTCAAGCGTAAATTGTTCTTGTCTTAGAAGTCTCTCTTTGACTTTATAAACCTGATATGATTTATTGTTCTTTTATGAATGCGTGGTGCTCTAGTCCTTCAATGAGCCCATCACACATTTTCATTATGTCGTCTAGAGGCAAGTTTTCTGCAGTGTTATCTTCAGCATTGTGCACCTGCATTTTGACTGTGACCCATCACACGAGGTCAGGTGAGAAATCTTCCACTTGTGGCATCATGTTGGTGCTTAAAATTTTCAGATTTTGGAGTATTTTGGATGTGAAATTTTAAGATTAGGGATGCTCAGCCTGTAATAGATGGTGCAGCCACCTTGGAAAACAGTCTGACAGTTCCTTGAAAGGTTAAAGATAGTGTTACCATATGACCAGGCAATTCCACTGGGAGGTATGTACCCAAGAGAAGTGAAATACATGTTCACACAAAAACTTGTACATGAATGTTCATAGCAACATTATTCATCATACCCCAAAGTGGTGACAACCCATGTCCATCAACTGATGAATAGATAAATAAAATGTGGTATATCCACACAATGGAATATTATTCAGCGCTGAAAAAGAATGATGTACTGATACATACTGCCACATGGATAAACCTTGAAACATTATCTAAGTGCAAAATGCCAGTGTGAAAGCACCACATATGGTATGATTTCATTTATATGAAATGTCCAGAATAGGAAAATCCATAGAGACAGAAAATAGATTGGTGATTTCCTAGGGCTGGAGGTGAGATGAAATGGGGAATAACTGCTAATGGGTATGGGTTTATTTTTGGGGTGATGAAAAGCTTCTAAAATTGATTGTGGTGATGGTTACACAATTCTGTGAATACACTAAAACCAACGAAGTTTGCACTTTACATGGGTGAATTGTGTAGTATTTGAATTATGTCTCATTAAAGCTGTAAAGAAGAAGTAATTGAAGAAATCAGAAAGGAAATGTATTAGATAAACAGAACTGATAGGCTATATATAGATGTAAAGAAAGGGATTTATTATGAGGGATTAGCTCACATAATTGTGGAGGCTGAGAAATCCCTCCATCTGCCATTTGGAAGTTGAAGGTCCAGGAAAGCCAGTGGTATAGTTTCAGTCCCAGCCCAAAAGCCTGAGACCCAGAGGAACCAATGATGTGAGTCTAAGTCTGAGCCCAAAGACCTGAGAAGCTGGAGAGCTGATGTCCAAGGGCAGAAGAAGACGGATGTCCCAGCTGAAGCAGAGAGAGCCAATTCACCCTTCCTCCATCAACTATTTGCTTGTTAATCCTGATTGTGCAAATAGCTCAGTGTGCAAAATATATGTCTAAGAGGGAGAGGAGGCTGGGCGCGGTGGCTCACGCCTGTAATCCCAACACTTTGGGAGGCCGAGGTGGGCGGATCACGAGGTCAGGAGATCGAGACCATCCTGACTAACACGGTGAAACCCTGTCTCTAATAAAAATACAAAAAATTAGCTGGGCATGGTGGTGGGCGCCTGTAGTCCCAGCTACTCTGGAGGCTGAGGCAGGAGAATGGCGTGAACCCGGGAGGCGGAGCTTGCAGTGAGCCGAGATCGTGCCACTGCACTCCAGCCTGGGCAACAGAGCGAGACTCCGTCTCAAAAAAAAAAAAAAAAAAAAAAAAGACGGAGAGGACACACAGGAGATCTGGGCGACGAACTAGCTCTGTTATTTAAACAACCATTGTAAAAGTTGTTTATGTATCCAGGTGGAGAGCCACTGATGAGGGAACTTGCTGGGCTTAGTTTCTGAGTCTCCACCAAACCTGTGCCTTCTGCTAAGCTGGGGATCTGCTAGCTGCCTACTAAAGGACGGGTGCCTGGAATCCACTGACAGTTTCACATACGGTGTGTTCTGGGGCATCAGCCACCTAGCTGGGGAAAGGGCCCTGGCTCAGAAGACTATGAGGGTGCACAGGAATAACTGGGGCTCCGTCACCCAAGGGAGGGTGCCTGTAGGACTCAGTTTAAGGGACAGTTTCAACCTCCTGGTGCCATCTTTCACTTATGTCCAACACTTCCAGTTAGTCTTGTGCCTCATCTAAATACCCACACCCTGATATTTGCCAAACTGGACCATGAGCATCCCCTCAGATTCTGCTTCAAACCGTAGCTGAGCAGGCAACTCCGTATAGGCCCCAAGGCATGTGTATTTCTGATCAAGTCCTCCACCTACTGGTGACACTTGATTCTCACGTCCCTAGGGTTTACCAACAACAGTTGTCTTTCCAGACTGTTCTATTAGAGTGTATGCTGACACTCCCTCCATAACGACAACAACAAAAAATTAATGCCTGTTAGAGGTGCTATCCATGAAGCAGCAACAGGAGACTGACTGCTTTTGCGATGAGCCAGAGTCTGATGTGATAAAACCAGAAATAAAAACCAGCCTCTTGTCTTGGTGAAAAAGGGGGCCACTAGGCAAAAGGATGGTGAGAAAGGCCACCTGCATTCCTCATTCAAATTCTTCCTCATTCCTTGATTTCTCTCAACACGTAGCCATCAAATCTGAGATTTGGTGTTGTTATAAACCTCTTCAAGAATATTGGGGAAGAGGCTGGGCATGGTGGCTCACGCCTGCACTTTGCGCCTCCCAGCACTTTGAGAGGCTGAGGAGGGCGGATCATGAGGTCAGGAGTTCAAGACCAGCCTGGTCAACATGGTGAAAACCCGTCTTCTACTAAAAATACATAAATTAGCTGGGTGTGGTGGCAGGAGCCTGTAATCCCAGCTACTTGGGAGGCTGAGGCAGGAGAATAGCTTGAACCCGGGAGGCGAAGTTTGCAGTGAGCTGAGATCATGCCACTGCACTTCAGCCTGGGCAACAGAGTGAGACTCCATCTTAGGGAAAAAAAAAAAAGGACTATTGGGGAAAAAGTAGCAAACCCTGGACATTTCAGATCACTAAACTACCCCTTGTGTGACTTGCCCAAAATAATGTTATTACAAACTCATGGAATATTACTGGCTTTAGGCGATGACACAGTTGCAGTAATGTTCTGATTTGATTATTCAGAAATGAAATTTATGGTTTAAATTTCATCCAGGATTTATAGAATTTAAAAAAGTTATTCTTCAGTATTTGAAATACCACTTTGCAAAAGCAGAAAAGCCATAAATATGTTAAACTGGCTAAGAAAATTAAGATGGCAGTAATACATTTTCTAATAAAAATAATAGCATAATAGCAAAATTACTGTGGAAAACCACAGTTATTGTGGCAAAGACATAAAATGTTACAGCTGCAATAATATGCTATTTGTTTTGGCAGGAGAATAAGAATCCTGTACATTGCAGTTTTTCAATATTGGAAAAACATAAAAAGAAAATACTATAAACTTAAAGGACTATTTTTAAAAAATGAAGAAGTGCATGAATGATTTTAAATTTTGAGCATATAAAAGAGTCTTGCTGCAAAGTCTATTGAACTCCTGAGAAGACTCTGTTTTGCTGTTTCTGATTTGCCAGTATCCTACCAGAAAACTATGCCTCCAAATAGAAAAAGAACACATAATCCTGTCTGTATTTGAGGGTTCAAGCCTGGAGATTCCGCCCACTTGGTCAGTTGATTTTTATTGGAAACCCAAGATGCACCTGCCTGTGGAATGTATTTCAGAATGTGGAAGTACAGCAGGAAGAAAGCAGACAAGAACACAACCCCATGGTATTCTTGGTTAGGGGCAGCTTGGGGGTCGGTGGGGTAGACATACACAGATTAAATGATTAATAGAGTAATTCAGCTTATTTACATTAGTCTGGTTTTTTACATGAGGGGCTCACGAATTCTTAATTTGTCCTTTCTTTTTTATATTTTTCTTTTTTGCTATCTTTCAATATTGATTATCCATTTCTTCCCTTAATTACTAGACTTTCTGAACTTTTAAAAACATATATCTTCCAACTGGAAAGTATCTGTCCCTTATAACAACTACCAGTACTACTCATAAAACAACAAAAACCCATATAGCACTTAATAAGTGTCAGGCAGTATTTTAAACAGTTTATGCGTATTATTCATTTAATCCTCTCAATGACCCTGTGAGAAGGTGCCATTATTCTCCTTATTTTTCATACGTGGAAAGTAAAGAGTAGGGAGAAACTGTCCAAACTCACACAGCTAGTAAGTCATAGAGCTGAGACTGGAACCCAGATAGCCTGGCCCCAGAGTCCTTCCCTATTCTGAATTTATAAAGATATTTTTGATATTTTCTTCCCAAAGTTTTAAAGCTTTCCTTTTCACATTGGAGTTTTAAATCTATCTATAATTAATTTTGAGTATGGTATGATTTAGGTATAACTTTTTATATGAAAAACTAATTTTCCCAGTTCTATTTATTGATATGCAAATATAAAATGTCTCTCTTTCTCTCTCTCTATATATATCTGAGGTTGTTTTTGAGTGCTCTATATTCTTGCTTTGGTCTGAAAATTCACAGGTTGAAATTCTAACTCTTGAGACGATGGTATTAGAAAGCAGGGCCTTTGGAAGGCGATTACATCATGAGGGTAGAGCCTTCAGGAATGGGACTTAGTGCCCTTAGAAGAAGCTGAAAGACCAGCATTTTCTCTCTTCCATCATGTGAGGACACAGCAAGAAGGCACCATCTATGAATCAGAAAGTGACCCTCACCAGACATCAAATCTGCTGGCACCTTGATCTTGAACTTCCAGCCTTTAGAACCATGAGAAATAAATGTCTGTTTTTATAAGTCACCCAATAGATGGTGTTTTGTTATAGGGCCTGAGTAGTCTTAGACAGTTACAGATGATTCACTCTCACTAACTGTTGAATATTGTTCTAAGTGTGGATATTACACAATTTATTTACCCATTCTACTATTTTAATTTTATTTTTTTTTAATGTTTGAGACAGGATCTTGGTCTGTCACCCAGGCTAGAGTGCAGTGGCACAATCATGGTTCACTGTATCCTCCAACTCCTGGGCTTAAGGGATCCTACCACCTCAACCTCCTGAGTAGCTGGGACTACAATAATATGCCACCATGCCCAGCTAATTTTTCGTCTTTTTTTTAAAAAAAATTATTTTGTAGAGATGGGATCTCACTATGTTGCCCAGGCTAATCTTGAACTCCTGGGCTCAAGCGATCCTTCTGCCTTGGCCTCCTAAATTGCTGGGATTATAGGCGTGAGCCACTGTACCTAGTCCCATTCTACTATAGATGGGCATGCGGGTTGTATCCAGTTTTTTTTACTATTATAAATAGTGAAGCCATGAACATTCTCCTAAATGTGTTTTGGTGAACATGTATATACATTTCTGTTGAGTATACATCCAAGATTGAAATTGCTGGGTCACAGACTACACATATGTTTCTGCTTTAGTAGATGTCGCCTGACAGTTTTCTAAGGTGGGTGGGCCATTTTACACCCCCACCAGTAGTATATGAGGGTCCCCGTTGTTCCTCACTCTTGCCCACACTTGATAGTGTCTTCTTCACTTTAGTCATTCTTGTATACACAATTGTGGTCCTAGGTGACATTTTCTTGATAACTATTTGAAGGCTATCTTCTTTGTGTGGTGACATAATTGCTCATAATTCTGCCCATTTTTTTCTTTTGGGTTGTCTGACATTTAATACAAATCGCTTTGTAGGAGTTCGTTATATAATCTGAATGAGTCCTTTGTTGAATACATGTATTTTAAATATATTCTCCCACTCTGTGGCTTAACTTTTCACTCTTAACACTGTCTTTTGATGAACAAAAGTTTTTAATCTTTTTTATTTTTTGAGACGGAGTTTCACTCTTGTTGCCTGGGGTGGAGTGCAATGGAGTGATCTCAGCTCACCACAAACTCTGCCTCCCAGGTTCAAGCGATTCTCCTGCCTCAGCCTCCTGAGTAGCTAGGATTACAGGCGTGCGCCATCATGCTCGGCTAATTTTGTGTTTTTAGTAGAGATGGAGTTTTTCCATGTTGGTCAGGATGGTCTCAAACTCCCGACCTCAGGTGATCCACCTCCCTTGGCCTCCCAAAGTGCTGGGATTACAGGCATGAGCTGCTGCGCCTGGCCGAAAGTTTTTAATATTAATGTGTTTTAATTTACTTATTTTTTCTCTATGATTATCACATTTTTTGTGTTGGTTAAATAGACCTCTGGCTACTTCAGTTTCATGAAAATATTTTCCCATGCTCTATCACAAAAGTTTTACTGTTTTATTAAGTTAAGCCATATGAAATTACTAATAGTCAACTTAAAAATAGCAGTTTCATATGGTTTAACCCAATACATTTAATCTACGATCTGTCTGGAATTGATTTTCATGTTTGGTGTGAGTCAGGGGTCAAGATTTTAAACAAATTTAATTGTCTGATTGTCAATTTCTTATGAATTGGATGACTGTGTATATGTGAGTCTGTTTCTCAACTCACCATTCTGTTCTATTGTTTTTTTTTCATTCTTGTACCGATACCTTACTGTCTTGGCCACTAGAGTTTTATGATAGGTCTTTTATAAATTTTAATAGCTCTGAAGTGTTCTTCAAGATTGCCTTAGCTACTCTTAGCCCACTATGTTTCCATTTAATTTTAGAATCTCTTGTTTTAGAATTATTGCTTTATATATATTTGACATGTAATAATTGTACACATTTATGGGGCACATAGTGATGTTTTGGTACATATAAAGTATAGTGATCAGAATCACAAGAATTAGCATATCCATCATTTCAAACATTTATCATTCGTTTGTATGGGGGACATTTGATATCCTCCTTCTAGCTGTTTGAAACCACATATTATTGTTAACTACAGTCATCCTACAATGGTATAGAACACTGGAACTTATTCCTCCTTGACGCTATTTTATATGATGCCCTCTACTCTAGAATTGTTGTTCTAAACAACAGAATGTTAGTTATTCTCTTTTCTAGATAATCGGAATGTTAGTTACCCTCTTTATTGCTATTTTGTCTAAAATTGATGTGGCAATCCTAGATTTTTTTTTTTTGGTTCCTATTTGCCTGGTATATCTTTATTCATCACTTTATTCCCTTGTCCTCCATATGTTTTGGGTTATCTTTTATAAATAGAACATAACTGATTTTTTTTTTTTTGAGACAGAGTCTCGCACTTTCCCCCAGGCTGGAGTGCAGTGGGACGATCTTGGCTTACTGCAACCTCCGCCTCCTGGGTTCAAGCGATTCTCCTGCCTCAGCCTCCTGAGTAGCCGGGATTACAGGAGCCCACCACCACCCCCAGCATTTTTTTTTTTTGTATTTTTAGTAGAGACTGGGTTTCACCATGTTGGCCAGGCTGGTTTCGATCTCCTGACCTCATGATCTGCCTGCCTCAGCCTCCCAAAGTGCTGGGACCACAGGCGTGAGCCACCGCACCCGGCCTTTTTTTTTTTTTGATGGAGTTTCGCAACCTCTGCCTCCTAGGTTCAAGCTCTTCTCCTGCCTCAGGCTCCCAAGTAGCTGGGATTACAGGCATGTGGCACCACACCTGGCTAATTTTGTATTTTTAGTAAAGACAGGGTTTCTCCATGTTGGTCAGGCTGGTCTCGAACTCCTGACTTCAGGTGATCTACCTGCCTTGGCCTCCCAAAGTGCTGGGATTACAGGCGTGAGCCACTGCGCCCAGCCAAATATAACTGATTTTTAAATCTAATCTGTTTTTACTGTGGGAATTTGAGCCATTAATATTATTAGGGTATATTTAGGTTTGTATTTATTATCTTATTCCATCATGAATTTGTTTTTTATCCCAATCACCTCCTTCATTTTAATTCTAAGCTTTCTGAGGTTTGTTTTATGGAGATGGGGTCTTGCTGTGTCACCCAGACTGGAATGCAGTGGTGCAATCATAGCTCACTGCGGCCTCTAACGCCTGGGCTCAAGCGGTCCTCCCACCTCGGCCTCCTGACTAGCTGGGACTACAAGTTGCATGCCACCACACTCAGTTAATTTTTAAATATTTTGTACTGGTGAGGGTCTTGCTGTGTTCATCAGACTGGTCTCAAACTCCTGGTGTCAAGAGATTCTCCCACCTCGGCCTCCCAAAGTGCTGGGATTACAGGCGTGAGCCACCTTGCATGGCCAACAGTGATCTCTTGATAGTATGCTTCCAAAAAAAAAAGATAATCAAATCAGAATACCACACAAGGAAGCTTTGCTAACATGAGCTTCTGTTCTTCGCCTATGGAATCTGACTGAGTCCATGGGGCTGGATTTGGTGAAGCGTTGGACAAAGGAGTCATCCTAGGTACATAAACAAGAGGAAAGTACAAGTGATAATGAGGGAAACAGCAAGTTCATCATGAACTACAGATAACCTCTATTTTCTCTTCATTTCTTTTCCTGTCTAGCTTAGGTGGGTTCTGGTAATTCCCCTGGGAATGAAGTGCCCAATTCTTATTTCTTTTTTTTCCTTTTTCTTTTCTTTTCTTTTTTTTTTTTGAGACAGAGTCTTTCTCTGTCGCCCAGGCTGGAGTGCAGTGGCGCGATCTCGGCTCACTGCAAGCTCCGCCTCCCGGGTTCACACCATTCTCCTGCCTCAGCTTCCCCAGTAGCTGGGACTACAGGCGCCCGCCAGCACGCCCAGCTAATTTTTTTGTATTTTTAGTAGACACGGGGTTTCACTGTGTTAGGCAGGATGGTCTCGGTCTCCTGACTTCGTGATCCGCCCGCCTCGGCCTCCCAAAGTGCTGGGATTACAAGCGTGAGCCACCGCGCCCGGCAAGTGCCCAGTTGTATTTCTTTAAATTTACTGAAGTACAAAATTTAAGGTAGGAAGAAGATGATAAGAACTTTTCCTAGGAAAGTTTAAATGTGATCAGCCCAACAGTGAGATGGCTCTGTAAACATCCAATCCATGGTTACACCCCATTAGCTCAAGAAAAGAAATTAGAGCGTTGCTATTTCTTCCACTAGATGGCAATGTTTCTCTGCACACCAACCAGACACGCAGGCTCTCCCGCAAGGTAGCTAATGTCCCCTAGGAGGCGTCCCGGGCTGGCAGCACCTGCTCCCCGACCCAAGGAGCCACCTACGACGTGGTACAGGCTTCTACCTACCTGGAGGAAGGAGAGGTGCTGAGAGTCCCCTGAGCCTGTGATTAAGAACTAGGGAAGCAAGCGAGTCAAAGAGGAGGGAGGGTATTTCCAGTATGCAAGCCCTTCAGTGAAAATACACCCGAAGCGAATGCCTTTCCCAGGGAGTATCTTTGGACCTAATTCAGGATTTGAAATGGAGCTTTCTTTCCTTCTTCCTTTATCCACTTGCCTTGGAAAGCATCTGAATAATAGGCAGTGCTGCTTTAGGTCTGAGTATGACCCAGCTAGAGGTCAATTCAATTTACAAGATGCTCAGTTTATGTCATTGCACCATTAAAAGTAATTGCAAAACTATAATTACTTTTGCACCAACGTAATAATTAAAAAACAAACATCCCTCCACCCCCCAACTTCCCAGAACATTTCTTTTGGTATTGCCTCTTTTCACGGATAGATATGTTTGGAGACAAATGTTCAAAAAATCATTCTAACGCCTCAGTAGGTACAGAGATGTATTTGGTAGGTACTGAAGAGGCACTGTCAGATTGTTGTATAATCATAGTGGATCATAAAAAAATGACACTGCCAACCCCCTATGTATAAAGGGGTTGTACTTTAAAATTTTTGGATCTCAAAATACATTTTCTAATTAAAATGTTTTACATGGCAGTTAGTTTTCTGAGTTAGCCCATAATATTACTTCCTATTTTATCATATTCTTTTATCATTTGAGCCATCTATGGTTATTATAAAAAATATAGACAAGGCACAATGGCTCACGCCTGTAATCCCAGCACTTTGGGAGGCTGAAGTTGGAGGATCGTTTGAGGCCAGGCATTTGAGACCAGCCTGGGCAACATAGTGAGGCTGGATCTCTACAAAAAAAAAAAATTTTAAAGCTAGCCTGGCATGGTGGTATGGCCCTGTAGTCCTAGCTACTCAGGTGGCTGAGGTAGAATGATCGCTTGAGCCCAGGAGTTTGAGGCTGCAGTGAGCTATGATCATGCCACTGCATTCCAGCCTAGGTGACATAGTGAGACTCTATCTCTATAAATAAATAAATAAATAAATAAAATAGAGAGAAATATAATCTCCCCAAATTTCATCCCCAGATACAACCATTGTCAACATTTTTGTACCAATATTTTTCTCTATGCATTACCAAAAAGTTGTCATAATTTTAAATTCTTCACAGCGACTAGGTGCTAAAGACTTTAGGTGACCTGACTTTAGGTGACTCCTCTTGTCTGTGTTCTGCTGTCACTGACCCAAGGCAGAGCAATTTTTTTCTTTTTTTTTTTTGAGAGAGAGTCTCGCTCTGTTCCCCAGGCTGGAGTGCAGTGGTGCAATTTCAGCTCACTGCAACCTCCACCTCCTGGGTTCAAGTGATTCTTGTGCTTCAGGCTCCTGAGTAGCTGGGACTACAGGCGCGTGCCACCACACCTGGCTAATTTTTTATATTTTAGTAGAGACGGGGCTTCCCCATGTTGGCCAGGCTGGTCTCGAACTCCTGACCTTAGGTGATCCACCTTCCTCGGCCTCCCAAAGTGCTGGGATTACAGGCGTGAGCCACTGCGCCCGGCCGGCAGAGCAATTTTTACCTGTTCTCTGAAGATTTTCCAGCTCACTCCAGGCGACATGGTTTCTCCATTTCCTGACTGCCGGGGTGCTAGGGGGCATCATCACCAGGTTTTCAAGTATGTTCTGTGTTCTACGATGCTTTCCTGTTGTTAACCCTTTCATCTTACTATTTCTTTGAGAGTAGAAGCCATGCTTTAGTAAGTGCTTAATAACACCCAATAAATATCTGTTGACTAGTCCATTAGTTGAAGTCTAGTCCCCTAAGCCTCCGTTTTTCCCCAGGAAACTGTCAGTCCCCAACTCTGTCGCTTGCCTTCACAAGCTAATATCCACACTACAGAAAAGGACCAAAGAGGCAGGATTGGGCCCCAGATATGGATAAATCATTGTGGCCAGATATATTTCAGGACAAAAGTGGGAACTTGGGTTCTTGGTTTTGGAGAGCTCATTGGCTATAGAGTCCTGCAAACATTTTTGTACTTAAGTGTCATTTTAAAGCTCAAGTTGGTTTCTCTACATGATATGGTCTTTTTCTCCCGACCTTGGGAAATTAGTGTTATTTTAAAAATGGTCTTAAAACATATTGATGCCCACTTGTTTTTCATAAGGAAATATGAAAAATGTTCAGACTTCACCAGTGGTTAAACAACGCAAATGGTGGCAACTTATATAATTAGCCAACCTGTTTTAAAACGAAATTTTGCTATGCTGGTGAGGTCTTGGCAAAGTGCTACATCCATATGTAGCTAGTTACAATGTAAGTTGGTTCAACCCTTTGAAAAGCAGGTAGCAATTCTGATCTAAGAACCATAAAAATGTTTATTTCTTTATTTTTGATCAAATAGTCCTAGGTTTTGGAATCTATCCTAGACAAAGCATCTAAAGGGAGTTGAATGCTCTGTGTTTGAAAATGTTCACTTTAATCTTTATTTTTAGCATTGAAAACTGGGAAACAAGCTACTAATAACTACCACTTGTCTGGCTCTGCAGCTCACAAGCAGCTGTCACATGTATCATTTCCTTTCATTTTACCGTGGCCCTGGGAAGTAGGTGCGGTTGTGACCCTTGCTTCATGGATGAAGAGACATGTTCAGAGTGGTTAAGGTACACAGATCACACTGTTGGAATAAAAGCAGAACAAAGCTGAGGTTTTCTGATTCCAGGGGCTGATCCTGCAGTATGACATCCCTTTATATCTGTGTCTGGCAACAGGGTAAATGTTAACCCAGGAACGTGAGTGTAAGTATCTAGCATTAACGTAATTATTTCGAAAGCAACATAGCAATATTAAAAAATACTAGGCTGAAAAAAAGTACAAAAAAATCACGTATTTGCTGTAATTATTACATAAAATTAGATAGCCATAATACTTAAGGACTGGAAGGGAAGGGAAGAAATGAAAGTCATTGAGAGGTTTCCTTTCATTTTAGTACCACTGCGCTTATCATTTCATGTTGCTGGGAACCATCTGGCACTCTTTGGCTCTTGAATGGAATCATAATTTTCTTAGGAAAAGTTATATATATAGAAACGCGTTGCACCGGGTTGCACTCGCTTTGAGAACACTAAATATAAAATTTCCTGGAATTATAGATTCACAGAGTCACAAAGGCCTATGAGGGAAGGACCAGTGCTGGTGACAGAGAGAGGCTGAGCCCAGCAGTCCCCAGCCCATGTTCTGGCTGTTTCATCTCAATGACACTTGGGAAGCGAACCTTGTGTGGAGCATGGAGGGGTGGGACCTCCTTGTGAGGCTGACAAAAGAGGGCTGGGCTTGCCAAATGAAATCAGGCCTTGGGAGGGTGGAGGGGCCTCCATTGTGCTCAGCGCCAGTGATTAAATGCTGGATTACAGAGGAAACATTCTTTCCATCCTCCCCAGCCCCCAACCTCGGCCCATCAGGCCCATTCACAAGGCTCCTTCCCCCAAATATTGGCCACGGTGCCTTCTATTTATCACCCTCACAGAGGACACTACAACCCACACAAAGGGGCTTCAGGAGGCTAATGTAAACCAGGTAATAGAAGAAATCAAGAGCTAACACCTCAAAAATGCCACAGGGGCTGTGGGGCAAAGGAAAAGACATATGGTGTGAAAAGCACCTCCCAGACGCTGCTCCACTCTCACACTCTGCCTGTAGTTGGCACTTGGTTATTTTCTTGTACCTTCTACTGGCCAAGCACTCATGCCTTGCTGCACATCTAGCTAGTTTTCTCTCTTTTCCAGATGAGACATGTCATGTCGGGTAGCATCATTTGCAACAGCCTGGTCATCCAGCTGACATGGATATTCGGTTCTCCTTTGTTACTAAGGCCTTGCCTTTCCAGGAGCATCCACATAGACTCTGCCAGAATGTCATCAGACTAGGCTAGTATCTTGGGCTCAGCTTAATATTCTCTCAGCCTGACATATTGGATCACAGCAGTTAGGACAGAAATTTTGAAAGGTTGGGGAGAGAGCTTTATGGGAATAGTGCCTGGAATAAATAGATACAAACATTTTAGAACTACTGCATAGACCTAGATGTTCATCAAAGTATTCATTTGCTTTTTAAAAGGAAAATATTGTGAAGTGTCTTCAAAATAGGAGGCAGTGAGTAAATACATGCTTCAGGTGGAATGAACGAGTGACTTAGGGAATCAGAACACAAACTGTCATGCCAGATTGCTTGGACTTTGTGACTTACTACCTAAGTGACCTTGAACAAGCTCAGTTTCCTTGTCTGAAAAGTGGAGATAATGGTGATGATAATGATGATAGTACTTGCCTCACAGGATTGAAAGCATTATGTAACAAGCTCTCAGATCATCATCTGTTACAGAATACATGCTGTAGGAAGTGTGAGCTACTATTATTATTATTACTTGCTTACAGCAAATAAATCCTAGAGGTGTATTAGCAGCACCAACTTTCCTACAGAGCCAAAGAATGTAGAAATGCCAGTATGGAGAGGGATAATTCTGATTATTTCTTTTTTTTTTTTTTTTTGAGACACAGTCTTGCTGTCTCCCAGGCTGGAGTGTGGTGGTGCAATCTCAGCTCACTGCAACCTCTGCCTCCTGGGTTCAAGCAATTCTACTGCCTCAGCCTCCCAAGTAGCTGGGACTACAGGCGCATGACACCATGCCCAGCTAATTTTTTGTATTATAGTAGAGATGGGGTTTCACAGCGTTGCCCAGGCTGGTCTCGAACTCCTGAGGTCAGGTAGTCTGCCCACCTCAGCCTCCCAAAATGCTGGGATTACAGGCATGAGCCACCGCACCTGGCCCTGATTCTCTTTATACTGTATGTCCTTAAGTACAATTCTTAAAGAAAATACTAGCACATAGAATTTAGAAGTTTATTAAAATGCAAAAATCATAAGAATGCAAGGATGGCTTGCTATTATGTTTATTATCATAATTTACTATATTAATAGATAATGGAAGAAAAAACCCATAATTATAGTTTTGTGACCCAAAGAGCTTTTTTTGTCAAAATTTGACAATCATTTCTTCATTTTAAAAGTTTCAATTAGGAATAGATTCTGGACACAATAAATTAACATGTAAACACATATGCACATATTAGTTGAAAAACCATCATGATGCTAAATGGCAAAATGCTAAAACCATTTTTTCCGTTATTAAAGACAATATTGATCACCATGGAAACTATTTTTTTAATACTGTTCTAGGAGTACTGGCCAGTGCAATTAGATAAGAGGAAAAAAAGCTGTAAATATGGGGAAAAATTATTTGCAGATTACATCATTATATATCTCTAAAATCCATATAAATCAATTGAAAAGCTGTTAGAAATAATATGACTAAGTACCTGGTTATAAAGTTAGTTATACAAAAATTAATAGGCTTTTTCTGTACATAAATATAATGGGATGAAATTGATCAATTTCAAGTCTGATTGGCTGGATGATTTTTTTTTTTCCTCTGCAAACCAGACCTTCTCTGCCTCTGAGCAGTGGTCTGTAACAGGATGAATTTCTGTTGGATCAGCTGAAGTGGTGGCTTGGGCAGCGAGGCAATTCTTCATCAAGACATACCTTTTTGTTGCTTCTAATTACCTGCTGGCAGGAACTAAAAGTGTGTCTCTTGTATGCATGCCATGTGTGTCAAATTAGAGTCTTTGAAGTTGTTCAAATAAAGAGGATTAGTTATAGTTGTAGGGAGATATAAAGACTAAGCCAAAAGAAGCAGAGTTTATCTGCCTTCACACTTCACCCATCTGTTAACCCGGCTGAGACACATTTTCTTGTAGCATTAGTATTTTATGCACTGTTTTTCTTGATATAGTAACAGATTTAATTAATTCTTTATGGTAATAGATCCCTTGTATCCATAAAGAAAGAACATATTCCATCATTACCTTAATATCATGTCTAATACAGAGTGGCCGTACAATTGGAAAGTTATTTCTCAGACCACTAAACTTATACATAAATGTTAAACACTGTATATTACTTTTAAGCTTACTTTTGATCTGCTATCAAACCTAAGAAGTTGTTTTATTATGATTAACTCTATATAATAGTTAATTTTTTCCTCTAAAATGTGTTTTAAAGGCTGAAGCTCTATTGGACATCATTTTTAAAGCTATGTGATTTATTCTTTTTTATTCTCCACTGTCAAATATACATATTTGAAGATATGTATGGTAATACCATTTTCAAGCACTAGCTAGTTTAAGGAGCATAGAACATGGTAAGTGATATAAAACTTCATTCACCCATAAACCCCAAACCCCTAGTACTGAATGCCCACATATATCATCCTTACTATCAGAGAAATTATGTTTATAACATATGCTGAGTTCGAGACCAGCCTGGGCAACATGGCAAAATCCCACCTCTATGAAAAAATATGAAAATCAGCCAGGTGTGGTGGCGCACCTGTAGTCCCAGCTACCTGGGGGGCTGAGATGGGAGGATAACCTGAGCCCTGGCAGGTCAAGGCTGCAGTGAGCCGTGATTGTGCCACTGCATTCCAGCCTGGGTGACAGAGTGAGACCCTGTCTCAAAAAAAACAAAAGAGACAAGCATTCAGCTTTTTGCTTCCTACATGTATGTCACCACATAAACAAAGGAAAGTGAGACTCAAGTTTACCATAAAAGAGTCCTTCACTGGAAGCAAATCCTCAACTGTTTTAGAAAAATGAGTTTATGATCATTATTATCTTGCTAAAAGGATTCTTTATTTCATCACAGGAACCTTCTACTAACCCCCTTTAGTCTAAAAAATCTCTAATTTATAAAAATTAAAAATATATAGATCAATTTGATCCTTATAGTTTATCCACCCAATAATTTTTTGGTTAATATTTGCGTGGCAGATAAATCTTTACTTCCCTTATTTCTACCTCCTGTATTGAGTGCTCAATCAACTTTTAAATAAATTATCACATGTATATATACATAATAAGATTACTTAACATTCCTATGTTGAATTTTGAATTTCTTTCATTTGTTCATTCATTCTTCCATCCAACAGATATGGATTGCAAACCTACTACATGGCAAGCATAAGTGCCCCGGGGTTATGGCAGTGAACAAAATTCTTATCCTCATACAGTTTATCTTCTGATTTGGTGGATATGAGAAACTGGTGAACTTAGGCTTAAAATCAATCAGATGCTGAGTTTGTTATTAAAAAACAGAAAAGAGAGCTCAGGTTAAGTACATGCACTAGCTAATCTAAATCTTTCTTGGAAGTAGACTTGGTACTAGTCTCTCAATTTTCAATCATTTGGGCATTCTGTGATGATTTTATTATATCCTTAATTGCATTGCAGAAATGGAAAAAAAATTATCTCTTCCAATTGCCGTTCCCATCTGATGAGTCCTTCATGGGACCAACAAGCAGCTGATTTGCCATCAGCTTTGTACCAGTGTAGGGGCTATTTTGGCAACAACATATGCTTTGGTGTCAGAGTAACTGACCTTCGAATCTTATCTCTTACTATGATATTGGGCTAGTTACTTGATTTCTCTGAGCCCATTCTTCCATCTGTTAAACAGGCATATTAATCCTGCTTTAGAGGAGTATAATTCAGATTAATGAAATAATCGGTGTATAGTACCTGGCAGGTCAGAGCTCCCCTACCCAAGGTCCCCATTTAGTGGCAGAGCCAGGATTAGATCCCACATCACCTCACTCTGGTGCCAGTCCTTGTCTCGTACCATGTTTACATTTAATAATCTCTGGTGATTTTACTCACAAGACGAGACAATAGATTTATTCATCATTTATTAAGAAGACATTGAGCTCTTTGCTGTGCTGCCTCTTTGACCTCTCTGGGCCAAAAATGAGGGAGTTGTATGAGGCTCCAGGGTCTCTTTTAACCATGCACTTCTATGACTCTATGCAGGGTGGCCAACCATCTTGATTTGCCTCAGACTCAGGGGTTTCCCTGGACAGGGACTTTCAGTACTAAAACTGGGAGAGTCAGAGAAAACTAGGATGGTTGTTCACCATAACTCCAGGATTCTTCTGCATTTGGTTTATTCCGTCAGCTTCCCTGATATACCTCTGAATACCAAAGACTGGACATAATCCTGCAAAAGAATTCAAACATCAAGTTAGCGAACAGAGCTGCAGCCATGTGGCCTCTCCACCTCTTCATTCATTCTTTCTTCTGCCTCTGCAGTTTCCTATCTGGGTGCTGTTTTGGGAAACTGTTTTTAATCATTCATTGCTATGGTTTTAGTTTTGGTAGCTAGCCAGAGAGCAGCTGATCAGCCATGTCAGCAGACTAAGGAACACTCACAGATATTTTCTTCTCTGCAAGGCTTGATGTCTCCGTTTACCTTGGGAAGAAAGCAGAATGTTCACAGTCTCACTGCCTCTAGTCTCTCTAGTGAATGTAAAGGCAAGTTCCTTCTCCCACTCCTCCTCTGCCTCTTCATTTTTATTCTCTTTCTCATTATTATTATCATTACTACCAAAAGGCAGTCACCTCTAGGGGAACAATGACCAAATGAGAACCTCTCAGAGCACAGTGTTTTGATGCTGAGCAGAGGCTGCACACCTTGCAACCGCTCCCTGGTGGGAAGACCGGCTCTGCCTGCCCCAGCTGAGATATCGCTTAACAGTGCGGGCTCTTCAGGGGCAGGGCCAGGGCCTCCTCAACATGTTTACAAGATGTGTGGCTATTAGCAACATCTTACAGCTCAGCTAATTAACGGGGAGAGTGCCTGATGAAGCCTGGCTCTAAAGAGGACCAAATTGCATCAGTGTTTGGGCTTTAAATTGATACCAAAAAATAACTTACCGCAGGTGTGTTTTGAATCGCATCTTCCCCCAGCAGGTTGGTTGGTTGTTATGCTTCAGCTACTGCAGATCCCAAGGTGGCCCGAACGCCAGGGTTACGAGTTTATTAAGGTCATTTAAGTTGGTTACATGTAGCCATTATTTTAGCTGAGTGGTTAAGATCGTACGTGGTCACTGATATGGTTTGGACCTGCGTCCCCACCAAATCTCATGTCAAATTGTAATCCCCAGTGTTGGAGGTGTGGTCTGGTGGGAGGTGATTGTTTCATGGGTGCTCATGAATTCTCATAAATGGTTTGGCACCACCGACATGATGCTGTCCTCAGAATAGTGAGTGAGTTCTGGTGAGATCTGGTTGTTTAAAAGTGTGTAGCACCATCTCCCTCTCTCTCTTGTTCCTACTCCAGCCATGTGATGTGCCTGCTTTCCACTGCCCACCATCATTGGAAGTTTTCTGAGGCCTCTGCAGAAGCTGAGCAGATGTCAGCATCATGTTTCCTGGACAGCATGCAGAACTGTGAGCTAATCAAAACTCTTTTTTTTTGTTTGAGATGGAGTCTCGCTTTGTCACCTAGGCTGGAGTGCAGTGGCATGATCTCAGCTCACTGCAACCCTGCCTCCCGGGTTCAAGCGATTCTCCTACCTCAGCCTCCTGAGTAGCTGGGATTACAGGTGTCCGCCACCACGCCTGGCTAATTTTTGTATTTTTAGTAGAGACTGGGTTTTACCATGTTGGTCAGGCTGGTCTTGAACTCTTGACCTCATGATCCACCTGCCTCCACCTCCCAAAATGCTGGGATTACAGGCGTGAACCACCGCACCCAGCCTCAAAACTCTTCTTTGTAAATTATCCATTCTCAGGTATTTCTTCCTCTTTTTTTTTGGACAGGAAGTAGGATTTATTAGTGAGTATTAAGAGGGGGCAGCACAGTGGAAGCCCTCATGAGTGCAGGGCCTGCCACTTGTCCAGAGGGCCACGACTAGGGATGTACTTGATCCCACAGCCATCTGGGATGAGCCGCTTCTCAGCCACCATGTCTTCAAATTCATCTGCATTGAACTTGGTGAAGTCTCACTTCTTTGAGGTGTGGATCTTCGGGATGGCCAGGGAACTTGAACTTGGCCCTGCGCAGGGCCTCAATCACATGCTCCTTGTTCTGCAGCTTGGTGCAGATGGACATGATAACCATGGTACAATGTGAACCCTGGCCACAGTGCCCTGGGGTTTTCCAAAGGCACCTCGCATGTCTGTTTGGAGCATACATTGGGGTAGTACAAGGTCAGAGACAAGAACATCCATCTGAAGGGCCTGTCTCCAAGGTCCCTTAGAGCAATGCATACAAGAAACAGGCTGCGTACACTACCAAGGAAGCTGCTGTTTGCAGCCATTGCACACCTGGCCCCCGTGAGGAAAGGAATTCAGTCAGCTTAATTGGTTGCAGATTGGGTATTTCTTCATAGCAATGTGAGAAAAGACTAATACAGTTGCCAACCCCCGTGAATCCTATACCAGGAGCCACCTCGTCTTGCCACAGCTAAGGATACGATCTAAGTCTTGTCTTGGATGAGCTCACTCTCCACTCTGTGGCACACATGTTTTCCTTTAAAATGCCCCTGTTATTCAAGCAGGAATGAAATATTTCTCTCACTTTTCTGATTGAAGTCTTTCCATGCTGAATTTTCTTAATCAGACCAGTAGGTGAGTTCCATTTCTTATATAATCTTCCTTTTACTAATAATCTCTTCAATAGATAATGACCTTAGCAACTGTTGACACAACTTCCTCTATTTGAAGTTTTAAAAGTTTTGTTTGGTCATGAAAAATAACTTGGAATTTTGAGGTCGCTTCTGTTGCTACTCATGGATTGAATTGTCCTGGTTACCTAGTGATTTATTGCTTTTTGCCCACTGGTAGGAAGGAGGTTCCCAATGTTGGAGGTGTGGCCTGGTGGGAGGCGATTGGCTCATGGGTGCTCATGAATTCTCATAAGTGGTTTAGCACCACCCCTTCGATGTAGTCCTCAGGATAGTGAGTGAGTTCTGGTGAGACGTGGTTGTTTAAAAGTGTGTAGCCCCTTCCCCCTCTCTCTCTTGTTCCTACTCCAACCATGTGATGTGCCTGCCTTCCACCGTGCGCCACCACTGGAAGTTTTCTGAGGCCTCTGCAGAAGCCTAGACATGGTAGAACCCATGTCTGTTTTATGAAGGGTAAAATAGCACCCCTATGATACTGTATCATGCTGCCAGAGTTTAATAAATTGGGGTAAAAACCAGTATTTCCCAACTCTCAAGGGAAAAGGCTGTGTTATTTGTGAAGTATTATCAGTAGGATGATTTTACCAAGGCATCTTGGTTCATTCTCAGTGTTGAGGAGATTTCTATATCCACTGGGAAGCTGACCAGGCATCATCTAAGATCCTTTTCGGGGTAGAGAACATGCCAGCACCAGTGGCTACTCTTGGACAGAAGGGGAAGGTTGGTAAAAGAGTCAGCTGACAAGACTTTCACTTTTATTTTTATCCCCTTCAGTAGATTTTGAAAAATGAAGGTCATGTCTTGCTGTTGAATAATAATAATAATAATAATAATAATAATAATGTCTTTTATTTAATTTTAATTTTAATTTTAATTTTTGAGACAGTCTCACTCTGTCACCCAGGCTGAAGTGCAGTGGTGCCATCTCAGCTCACTGCAACCTCTGCCTCCTGGGTTCAAGCAATTCTGGTGCCTCAGCCTCCCAAGTAGCTGGGATTACAGCCACCATGCCTGGCTAATTTTTTTTATTTTAGCAAGAATGGGTTTCACCACGTTGCCCAGGGTGATCTTGAACTCCTGAGCTTAAGTGATCCTTCCGCCTTGGCCTCCCAAAGTGCTGGGATTACAGGGGTGAGCCACTGCGCCCAGCCAATAATAATATCTTTTTTCAGGCTGTGATTCAAATGTTCCCTTAGTTCTCTTAGTTGTGTTTACCTCTGAGCAGACATAAAAGGGGGCTGTGGACTTAGGGCTGCCCCCCAGGAATGGTGGCAACTCTGTGGTCAGAAGTGACAAAGGGTCACATACAAACCAGAAGGTGGGAGGTGACCCATGCAATCTCCAACCCTGCGCCAAGGCTGGTCAAGCCCTCTTATTTTGGGGGCACTTTGAGGGGAGGGTGGGATAAGAGTTGCAGTTACAAGAGAGGAATATGGCTCAGGTTACCTGCTACCTATGATATGACATCATTCCTTTCATGCTGAGCTCACAGGGGCGCTGTGAGGTTTGCTATTCACTAATCACACGTTGGCTAATCCATCACATTCATGGAGCAAAGGTCAGCCACATACATGCAAAATAGCAACCAAACATCGCTCCTAATATTGCCTAATGACTTTCTCTTGAAAGTCAGACTTGGGCTGGCCTCACCTTCCAGTATCATCTAGCTGGTGCATCAAAAACTACGAGGGTTCTACCGGAACCACCAGAGGCTGACACAGCTGCCCTTCACCGGCTCCTCTGCGAAGCTCTGTCCTCTGTCTCTCCTGAGAACATCCTCTCCCCCTCCAGCAGGTCTTTTAGCCACATGTCTTTATTCTTGCCTTGATTCTAAAACCATCCCCAGTCTGCTTTTGCCTAATAGAGAGGGAGAAAAGTCTATTGCTTTCTTTTCTTTTATTCCTACTCCCCCCGGCTTTTTTTGAGTCAGGATCTTGCTTTGTCACCCAGGCTGAAGTGCAGTGAAGCAATCACAGCTCACTCACTGCAGCCTTGAACTCCTGGACATAGCCATCCTCTCATGTCAGCCTTCCAAGTAGCTAGGACTACAGATACATGCCACTATACCCAGCTAAGTTTTTATTAAACATTTTTTATAGAGACAGGGTCTAGTCTCAAGCTGGTCTCAAGCTCACTGTAGCTTCAAACTCCTGGCCTCTAGCCATCCTTCCACCTCAGCCTCCCAAAGTTCTGGGACTATAGGCGTGAGCCTGTGTATCCCCTGGAAAGTCAATTTCTAAGAGCTCAGCATCTATCCAGGTGGAAGAGGTGAACATAGGCATCTCTCCTCTGTGATCACTGCCACTGCAATGGAAGAACAGGAAAAGATGGCAGTTGATTTCTGTCCTTTCATCATGAGTCCATCTACTCTCCTTCCCATCTCACATCCTGGACTTGCTTCCGACGACAACGTTATCAAGTCTGCAATTAAAAGCAACCACTTTTATGAGTCATTGTTTTGCGAAAGCAAATACCCTCAATATGTTGATTTAGAAGGTTTCAGGGGAGCCACCATGAGGCCACTTGTGCAATGCCAGGCTAACTACTTTTGAAAGAGGACCATATGCTGCCTTTACAACATCCCTTTGGTGTTTAATTTGATGAAACAATGTGCCACAATCAGCTGTGAGGACAGCAGCCGTGATTGATGGAGACTGACTCACGTGGTCTGACTCTGATTTCAATATCACCGCGCTAATCCCATTATTCGCTTGAGTTGGCTTGTTTTGGGCTACCTTAAAAAAAGTTATTTCTTTAATGGTCAAATTGCCGTGAGGTCTGGAACATTTAATGTATCATAAAACTCATTAAATAACCAGCCTGCAGCCCACACCACTGGGTAGTGTGCTAGCATATGGGAGATCCAAGCTGAAGACTTCCGCATTCATTTCAATGCCACCCAGCCAAAGCCTCAAGGGACAAGTCTGGAGTGTGTGTTCTAAGCCAGCATTCCTCCAACTTTCATGGACGCACGAATCATCGGAGTGCTTTACGAAAGTGCAGATTCTGATTCAGCAGTTGTGGGGCGAGGCCTGAGATTCTGCATTGCTGACAAGTTGATGTCCATTCTTCTGGTCCAAGGCCCACACTTTGAACACTAGTGAACATTCACTAGAGGGTCTTGTGAATATCCATTGACAGCAGCTAACACTTATGAACCACATGACTGTGCTGTAAGTACTGTATGTGTGTGTTATATGTGTCTGCTTATTTAATCTTTACTTTTAACCTCATGAGGGAGATATTATTATCACCTCCATCTTCTAGATGAAGAATTAAATAATTGAATACCTAAGTGAATAAACTAAATAACTGAGGCCACACAGCTTGGTTCAGTACTTTTTGCCTTTTAGGCATGTTTATGAATCTGTGAGATCTATTTTTAGAAGTTAATTACCAAGTCTACTTTTTTTCCAGTTAAATGCCTAGGTCGTGGTTATTGTTGTTTTGTTACTTATGAAGTAAAATAAGCAGAATAAAACCCAAAAAAACAAAATAACCTATTTGTTATTTTAAATCTTTTAAAATATAACATCAACAATACCTTTTTCACATTAAAAAATCTATTGATTTGAGAAAACTGTACTTAAACCATGGCCCCATGGTGAACGAATGGTGAGCGGGAATAAAATAAAATTCAAAACCATGTCCTCTGACTGCACAGCCTCTTTGTTTTTTGTTTTCGTTTTTTTCCAACCCCATCATTACATTCCTTTCACATAGGACTCAGTGCCCTGGCCCCATTTTTAGTTAGAGAACGGTGGCTCTTGTATAGATCTGCCATGGGCTTGTACTGGGTAAAATGATGAAATTCATCTTGGGGGCTTTAGACGTCTCTTTCTGGATCCCTTTCTCTAAAAGATAATATTTACCACGGCAGGATGCTGCTAATACTGAATCAAAGCAATATGTAGCCAAGCCGTGAGCAGCTAATATCCTAACCTGAGCCCTGCCTGGAAGTGGCAGCCGTGTTAGCCTCTCTGTTGCTTTATGTTGAATGGGTGCTCGGGGTGAAGGGACTCTGACAGCCTTCCCAGAAAGGGAGATGGCAAAAGAGAAAACAAACACCTTCTAGAGGTTTCTGGGGAACTTAGGGAATCCTAGAAAACCTGTGTAAGGTAACGCAAGTACGTTTCTCCTCCCATCTGTTTTAATTGGCATTCCCACTCACCATTCATTTCACCCTGGGGCCATGGTTTAAGTACAGTTTTCTCAAATCAATAGATTTTTTAATGTGATTTTTTTTTTTTTCTTTGATACGGAGTCTCGCTCTGTCCCCCAGGCTGGAGTGCTATGGCGCAATCTTGGCTCACTGCAATCTCTGCCTCCCGGGTACATGCCATTCTCCTGCCTCAGCCTCCCGAGTAGCTTGGATTACAGGTGCCTGCCACCACGCCCGGCTAATTTTTTGTATTTTTAGTAGAGACAAGGTTTCACCGTGTTAGCCAGGATGGTCTCGATCTCCTGACCTCGTGATCTGCTCGTCTCGGCCTCCCAAAGTGCTGGGATTACAGGCATTAGCCACCACGCCCGGCCAAAAATGTATTTTTGATGTTATATTTTAGAAGATTTAAAATAACAAATAGGTTATTTTGTTTTTTGGGTTTTTTTTCTGCTTATTTTACTTTATAAGTAACAAAACAACAATAACCACAACCTAGGCATTTAACTGGAAAAAAGGTAGACTTGGTAATTAACTTCTAAAAATAGATCTCACAGATTCATAAACATGCCTAAAAGGCAAAAAGTACTGAACCAATGTTACTTCAGAAAACTCACTGAACCCACACAAATGCCCCATTTTGTACAGATAAAATAAGAGTTACGTGTCAAAAGATAAACCAGGTTACAGCATTACAACCTTTCCTTTAGAAGGAATGTGCTGAAGGGGAAGAACATTACTAGACTGGTGATTAGGAGGCCTGAGATTTAACCCCATGTTAATTTGAACCTCAGCTTCCTCATCTGTAAGATGAGGGAGACTGACATCCAGACCTGACGTTAGATGAATTAAGCCTCACTGGGGGATGCAACACCAACCTGAGGTTTACTGATCGGGTAGCTCATTCAGCCACAACCATCACCCTCTGTTTTCCACTGGGCTTTTAGATACATCATAAAACACTAGGATTTTTCTGCTTCAGCCAATTGCAATTGCTCAGAAACCTCATAAGAATATATATTCCTTTTTTTATTTTTATTTTTTGAGACAGGGTTCCCCAGGCTGGAATGCAGTGGCACAATCATGGCTCACTGCAGCCTCAACCTCCCCAGGCTCAGCTGATCCTCCCACCTCAGCTTCCCAAGTAGCTTGGAGTACAGGTACTTACCACCATGCCCAGCTACTCTTTCTATTTTTTGTAGAGATGGGGGTTCACCATGTTGCCCAGAATGGACTCAAACTCCTCGGCTCAAGGGATTGCCTGCGTCAGCCTCCCATAGTGCTGGGATAACAGGCATGAGCCACCATGCCTGTCTGCTATTTATTCTTATATATATATACATATATATATATATGAAATATTTACATATATTTGTTTGCTGGACTAGGCATTGTGTAACACATAAATTATCCATTACAATAACAGCATGAGATGCTGTTCTTTCCATTTTACAGATGGGATGGGGAAGCTCAAAGAGGTTAAGAGACCTGCCCATGGTCACTGGGTGACTGAGGCTTTACCACCATGAAAATCTTTCCATGTAGGTCAACGGCATTTCCTTCTGTAGAGACCTGTGCGCCATGCCCATCCCTTCCTGCTAATGATGCAGCTTGCTTGCTTGCTTGCTTGCTTTAGCCTCAGCTCTTTTTTAGAGCAAGAAGGCTTTGTATTTTAGCCTATAGTGTGCTATTAACAATGCTTTCCATCAGCAGCCTTTGTTTCTCATAAGGAGTAAGACAATAAGCAGCCCTAAGTATTTATTCATTTCTCTTCAACTCTTGCATGGAACTTAGGTCAGCTTTAGTCTTACTCCCCTCTGCGTTCTTTGTAATCTTGTGGATTGTATGGAGAAGTCTGCCCCAAACAGATGACCTGATTACTGAAACCCCCGCATTTTCTCTGGTTTTCCATTGTAAGGGAATCACTGCACTGTAAAATCCATAGGAAAATGCCATTTCTCTAAGCATATTTCTCCAAAAAGTTTTCACCAAACATATGCATTTTCTTAACCTGAAGTTCTTCATCAGTCCTGGCCTCTGTCTTTAAAACGCCCAAAATGTGATGATGTAGGAAAAAAAATTTAGGGTCGATGGGAAAGGAATGGATTTTAGAGGAAGATGTTCGCAAAGTTCTGGGAGTGGTAAGGAGAAATGGGAAATGGAGAGAGACCACTCGGGTCTGTTCTGTGTGCAGCCATAGTATTGTTTGCTATTGAGTTGTTTGTGACTTTCTCTCCCATTCCCATCCTCAGATTTAAATGACCAATTTTGGCATAAGGACTCACAGGTGCAGAACATTCTATAGGCTTGGACGACTTCATAAAAAATGATTCAATCATATCTGGGACGAAGGCTGTCCCACTTATTCTCTCTAGCAGCCTAATGCTCTTGCTTTATTCAGATTTCCAATAGCAACTGTCATTGACTTTGTACACTTATGCATTGCATTAAGATTGTACTTATTGTTTGGAACTCTTAATGCTGCAAATACCCGTGGAAGACTTAGACGCTGATAAGAGAAAAGGTTGTAAGGAATGTTTGAATTAACTCATAACTGCTACTTGCAAAGTTTCCAAAAGGTCTGATTTTTAAAAATTGTCTTTAGCATATGTAGAAAGATGTGATTATGAACTCACTGAAATATGGCTATCCTGGGAATATATTTTATAAAGAAGAAAAGAGTTCTTAATTCAAAGACACTGGGTCATGTTGAAGTTGAAAAAATTCTTGTCTATTACCTTTTTTCATTTGTGTTCCCTAGAATTCAATAAAAATATATGCTATCACTCCTGTCCCTGTCAACTGCTCTGCCTCAGTTATAATATAGCAGAGAGTCATTTAACCTAACCCAGACTAAAAATTATCACCACATCGAGAAATCACCTGGTAAAAGTATTTACTTTCTTTCCTATAAAGCATTCTTTCTCAGTGATTTTTGCATTAGTTTACTTTAGTCACAAAATGATGCAAACCAACAAGGAAAACTAAAATGGTTTTTATCTAATGTACATATAATTGCCTATGAAAAAGTTTCAGAAATCTCAATTACCCACTGTATTATTGTAACCTGTTTTAAGCAACAGGTACTAAAATGAATAGAAATGAATATTTTTGATCACTCTCCTTCCCCCTCTGCTCCCTATCATTTAAAATCACATGTCTTACATTAATTCCATTAGATTTTCAGCTGCTTTTCGAGAAGCAGGGTGTCCGAGCACAACAAAATGTTTCCTGCCAAACAATGGTTCTGCTTAATTTGATGCCTTACCCAGAAACCCAACAATATTGCATGAGACCATTACACACTATTTTATCCTTTTCTTCTCTTTTTTTAATGTTTCACTTGCAGGAGCAGGGAGGGGAGGGGGAAAGCCTAAAACAAACTAATTTTTGGTCATTTTATTCCTTTAGCAAACAGTTTGAAGGCTAACCAATTTGTACTTACAAATCTGGGGCATTAGCAGACGGGGACCCTAAATCCTCATGCATGCAAGCAGTAACTGTTTGTATGCCAAGCTGTTTGTAAGCCTGATTTGACAGGAGAGAGCTATTCATTCTTTTGTCAACTGTCAGTCTAAAAACGTTAACCTGCCTGGGTCCCGGGGTATGGGAGCGCTAAATCTTCCGTCCTACCACTGTATAATGAACAGACTGTTTCATTAGTGGGACAATTCACTCGACAAATCCAGCCCAAACAACTTATTTCACAATTTGTGAGCAGAATTAAATTTCGGGGGAGTCGCAAGAGGGGGGCGGGAGGGGAGGAGGGGGAGTAGGTGAGCGGCACACAATATACTGAGGGATCAATGTGTTGGGATAAGTGTTCCAGGCAATTTTGCTGGCAGTTGTGGGCTGAGGCTTGCAGGGCCACCGCATGCAGATCAGCGGATTAGGGGGACCGCAGCATTAGGTCAAGTGTCTCGAGGGGAGCTGATAAACACCCCAAACCTGACAACAGATTTTCCTTTCTTCCTGCACCACTTGTTAAGTGTCAGAGCAAATCTTTTGAATGGCAGTGGAGTTTACTTAGAGGCCCTTTCTTCAAGAAGACACTCTATCCATTTTCTGAAGCCCATTCCAGGCTGCCTCAGGAATAAATTTGCCCCACATCTCACACACACAAAAAAACGTCTTTTTCCTCCACATCTTGACTATGAGCCTTTGTCTCAAGGTGTGTGAACCAGAACAAAAATCCACATCAAGAGCCCCTAAGGTTTCAGAGCCTCTGGATTTAGCTTTAATACAAATTAAACACTTTGAAGATTACACAAATACTTTTTTTTTTTGGTCACAGAAAAGTCTTATTTTAAACATTACCAATGTATGGATTCTGTTAAACGGAGAAATTTTAAGCAGCAAAGGGTCATAGAATGACTAGATCTTAACAATATCCTATATGTACATTGCTGTTAATTCAAACAGAGTAAATAGCCAGCATGCTATATTTCTTTCAATTTAAGAATCCCAAACAGGAGAAGCCAGCCATGCTTATTGTATTAAGTTGTATCTCTGTGTTAACTCAAAGTACATGATAGAAAATCTGTGTTGCAACATTAAAAATTTGCTTACTAGTTTTGAGCAGAGAAGTTTGTTTTCACTTTGAGATGTTCTAAAATGTTTAAATAGCCTCAAATGTTTGAGGGCTTTTTGTTGCAGCTTGGTTTTGCATTATGGTTTTGTTTTTTATTTCTTTTGGCTGTTTAATTTTTGATTTGGTATGGTGTGCAAATCTAATGTGAGGTTTTCAAGTGACCGCTGTTAAAAGGATCAAGTAGGAAAGTCCTCTGAATATTAGCATGTCATTTTCCCAGACATTTGCACTGGAGCCATTTTGGGCAAACGGTTTGAAGATATTTTCCTTTTAATAAGTATTTTCTATCAAATAGAGTCTTATGGAAGAGAAAAGAAGTGTTTTGGCTATATTTTTACAATACTTTTTTGAATTTAGGTAGTGGAAAATATGTTACTGAAGTACTGAACAATATTTCTGTGCTGGACCAACACTATGATAATTATTTCAATATTATTGATTTCTATTGTGAACTCCACCTACTCTATAGAGAATATTTAATCAGGCAAACTAGTACTTATGCCAAAAATGCTTCTTATTCTCCCTCTTCCGCTAGAAAATTTTGCAGGATTAGAGCTATTGTACTATCTAGTAGTTACATCTTTGGTGCCTGAGGATCTCAACACTAAATGGAACCATTACAGGACATTCTACACTCACTCTATACGCCGGATTCCTGTTATATGAAGAGATTCATTATTCTTTACCTCATTTTCACCATTTTTTAGGAAAGAAAAATGTCCTGTATTTCACTGTGCTGGATGCAACTGCCAATCAAGATAGTCTGCAGCCTACTTGTGGACCTTAATGATTTCACATGTTCTGTGGAAGAATTTCTCCCCCACCTCCAATGACTATGGAATTCCTTGGGAAAGTTAGCTTGGTATTTACTTTTCCCCAGCAGGTCCCAAGCTGACCAAAAAAATAAATAAAAATAAAAAATAAAATCAACAACAACAACAACAACAAAAACACAAAACAACAATCACTTAGCCAGGCTGTTTCAATGGCCCAATAAGTTCCATGATAGCAAGAATTCTATGAATAATAATGGGACATGGAATCCCATGCAGCCTCGCGGAGAGCTCAGCCAAATCACCCGGAAATTCTGCTTCATCACAGCCCTTTCTCTTGCCATAAAACTGCTTGGGCTCTGTCTTTGCTTCCACATCATTTAAGCCTTTCTGCCCACCCTCCAGCAATTCCATCCCTGGGGCCTCCGCCCGTCACTATGCTGGGACTCCCCAGGGCTTCTCAAGAGGCTCAGTCAGCTCCATCCTAGAGGCCTCTTCACAGCACCAGATGAAGTCCACACCTCCTTTTGTAGGACGTTCAAGCAACACAGGCCAGAGTAAGGATCAAAGTAAAAGTCATCCTAAATTCACCACTGAGAGATACCACTGCCGGTAAACAGGAGACTGCTTTTTCGGATGTCTATGCACTTATACATCTTGCCCAGTAACAATGGTACTATATCATACATACCATTTTCTTTTATTTTATTTGTATAAATTTATGAGGTGCAAGTGGAATTTTGTTGTACAGACAGATTGTGTAGTGGTGAAGTCAAGGCTTTTAGTGTGTCCATCATGCAAATGAGGAATATTGTAGCCATTAATTAATTTCTCATCATCCACCCCCTCCCATCCATACATACCATTTTATAAATAGCTTGTTTTAGCCAACAATATGTCATGAAGTTTTTTTTTTCATTTCACTAACTCTATATCTTCATATTCCTTTTTCTTTTTTTTTGAGATGGAGTTTTGCTCTTGTTGCCCAGGCTGGAGTGCAATAGCACAATCTCGGCTCACTGCAACCTCTGTCTCCAGGGTTCAAGTGATTCTCCTGCCTCAGCTTCCTGAGTAGCTGGGATTACAGGCACGTGCCACCATGACCAGCTAATTTTTTGTATTTTTAGTAGAGACAGGGTTTCATCATGTTGGCTAGGCTGGTCTTGAACTCCTGATGTCAGGTGATCCACCTGTCTCAGCCTCCCAAAGTGCCGGGATTGCAGGTGTGAGCCACCGCACCTGGCCCATATTCCTTTTTAAAGACAGCATCAGAGTTCATCATATAGATATTCTTTAATTATATAATTAATCCCTTTTGTGGGCCATTTGTGGGGGTGCTCATTTTTTTCTTATTAGAAAGAAAGCTGAAATCAATGTCTTGTACAAATACCTTTTGTGTACTTCTCTGGTTAGCTCTTTAAGATAAAGACTTAAAAGAGGCATTGTTAGGTCAAAGGATATATATATTTTCACATATGTAGTTAAGCTGACCTCTGGAAATTTATCATATTATGCAAATCCTGTCAGCTGCTTTTCAGGGGCAGGAACGCAGTGGGGCAGGGAGGCCATATTTACTTGTGACACAGGATTTTTCTTGGCCACTTTGCCAACTGGGGACTTCCATGGCCAGTGACCCCCTCCCTGCCCAGACCTTGCTTAGCCTGGCCTGCCTCTGGAGGCGCCCTGCCCACTTGGCCCACCAGTGTTATAGCTTGTACCCAAGTTTGGTGATTCCTAAGCTCTTGTGTCATGTCCAAGCAGAAAGAGGATATGCTGCTGACAATTGAAGGGTGAGGATGGATGGAGATGAATTTTATTGAGCGATGGAACAGCTCTCAGTGGAGAGGGAACATGGGGGGGGGTGGTCCCCCACCCCCACACTCAGGTGGTTTCTCTCTCCCAGTGTGGCTGAGTCAGGGACTTTTATGGGCTCAGAATAGGGGAGTGTGTGCTGTTTGGTTTGTGAGTATGCAAAGAAAGGCTAAAGCAAAGGCACCACTAAAGGTGGGCACAGCAGTGTAGAAAACCAATTAGAAAAAGGTAAGTATATGTAAAATAGGTGAGGGGTGGGGACGAATCAGAGGAAAGTGTGCCAAATGGGAAGACAGGTTCTCAATCCAATCTGTGGATTTGACTTGTAGCTTGGCTTTCAGGCTTTAAACTGTCTTTAGCTTGAAGGTCAGGTTTCACCGGGGACCTGCCCATATCTGCCTAGGTATTTGTCTGCCTCCTGCCGCTATCAATTCCCCCCTCTGAAGAGGTACCTCTAACTGTCATTAGGATAAGAACGGTGACCGATCTTAACTGCTTCATGCTGACAGGAGGTGCCATTTTGGGAAAATGGCAGTCAGTTCTCCCTCAGAGGCCTCTCTAAGGGTCCCTGACAAAAGGGAGCCATTGTCTGAGGCTCCAGTTGCATGACCATTTGCAGTTTGATGGCCTGAAGGTGAAAAGAGACAAGCCAGGTTATTAGAAGACATGTATCAAAATGAAACAAGGGGGTAAGGACAGCTCAAAAATCCTGAGGTTGCCAACATGCCCAGATAACTGATGGCTATAGTTATGCCTGCTAAGATTTGAGTGCATGGAGCTTGGCTTTGGTTAGCTCCCTTGGTCTTATTTTCCCAAACAAAGAAACCTTGGGGTTATGGGCACCCTATTTACTCCTATCACCTGGCAGGATTTGCAGGATAATTGCTCAGAACTAGAATATTGATCCAGATTTTTACATTACCCAGTCCTTCTGTTTCTTCTGAGCTGCAGCTGGAGATCACTGGTTGGTTCACAGGAATAAGCAGGGTTAGTCTAAAATGCAGACAAAAACTTAAAAACAATGAGACTAGAATTTAATGTCAAGTGTACGATAAGTTTTGAAACATATTTTTTCTCTCTCCAGTCCTCATTTTTGTTAAAAACAAATCATGATAGGACTGAGTTGTTTGCAAAATAAACTTTCATCTTATACATGGATTAATTATCTGCATAAAGTGCAGGAAGAATAATTATTTTCACATAGGCTTTTCTAAGTTGGCTTTGATGAAACTCTGTTCCAGAAGTAATCTTGGATAAAACTTTTCAAAGCTGAGCTCAGCCATGGGTTTATACCCTCAAATACCTATGATTTGGGTAAATTCCTCTCTTCCTGAGGTTCTAAGAAAGCTTGGGGCTGCTGGGCCTGTTA